>NC_092722.1:90160021-90531771 GCF_047496885.1 Scyliorhinus torazame
CAGCATGGGTTCATGAAAGGTAGGTCATATTTGACTAATTTAGTGGAATTCTTTGAGAACATTTTGCGCAGTGGACAACCGGTGAATATAGTGTATCTGGATTTCCAGAAGGCATTCGACAAGGTGCCGCACAAAAGGCTGCTGCATAAGATAATGGTGCATGGCATTACGGGTAATTCATCAGGGTGGCTAGAGTGAAATGACAGAAAGCAAAGAGTATGGATAGATGGGTGTTTTTCTGGTTGGTGATCAGTGGCTACTGGCGTATGTTGGGCAGCACGGTAGCATAGTAGTTAGCATAATTGCTTCACAGCTCCAGGGTCCCAGGTTCGATTCCGGCTTGGGTCACTGTCTGTGCGGAGTCTGCACATCCTCCCCGTGTGTGCGTGGGTTTCCTCCAGGTGCTCCGGTTTCTTCCCACAGTCCAAAGATGTGCAGGTTAGGTGGATTGGCCATGCTAAATTGCCCTTGGTGTCCAAAATTGCCCTTAGTGTTGGGTGGCGTTACTGGGTTATGGGGATGGGGGGAGGGAAGTGTATGATTGGGTAGGGTGCTCTTTCCAAGAGCCGGTGCGAACTCAATCGGCCTACTGGCCTCCTTCTGCACTGTAAATTCTATGATCTATGATCACAGAAATCAATGTTGGGTCCACAATTGTTTACAATTTACATAGATGATCTGGAGTTGGGGAACAAGTGTAATGTGCCAAAGTTCGCAGATCACACTAAGATGTGAGGTAGAGCCAAGTGTGCAGAGGATACTGAAAGTCTGCAGAGGGATATACATACGTACATACATAGAATTTACAGTGCAGAAGGAGGTCATTCGGCCCATCGAGTCTGCACCGGCTCTTGGAAAGAGCACCCTACCCAAATCCACACCTCCACCCTATCCCCATAACCCAGTAACCCCGCCCAGCACTAAGGGCAATTTTGGACACTAAGGGGTATTTAGCTTGGCCAATCCACCTAACCTGCACATCTTTGGACTGTGGGAGGAAACCGGAGCACCCGGAGGAAACCCACGCAGACACGGGGGAAACGTGCAGACTCCGCACAGACAGTGACCCAGCGGGAAATCGAACCTGGGACACTGGTGCTGTGAAGCCACAGTGCTAGCCACTTGTGCTACCGTGCTGCCTTTATGAGGAGAGACTGAGTAGACTGGGACTGTACTCATTGGAATTTAGAAAAATGAGGGGGGAATCTTATAGAAACAGAGAAAATCATGAAGGGAATAGATAGGACAGAAGCCGGGAAATTGTTTCCACTGGCAGGTGAAACTAGAACTAGGGGGCACAGCCTCAAAATAAGAGGGAGCAGATTGAAGACTGAGTTGAGGAGGAGCTTCTTCACCCAAAGGGTCCGGAATCTGTGGCATTCCTTGCCAGTGAAGCAGTTGAGGCTACCTCGTTAAATATTTTTAAGGCAAAGATAGATAGATTTTGAACAATAAAGGAATAAAAGGTTACAGTAAGTGGGCGGGTAAGTAGAGCTGAGTCCACAAAAAGATCAGCCATGATCTTATTGAATGGCGGAGTAGGCTCGCGGGGCCACATGGCCTACTCCTGCTCCTAGTTCTTATGTTCTTATTATGACTTTGGAAGCTGTGATGATAGATATGGGTGTGTCTGAGGCTGCTGGGGCAGTTGGTTTTCTGCTTGATTTGGCATGCAATCTTCTACACATCTTGTAGGTGGTACACACGGTTGCCACTGACCCTCCGTGGTGGATGGTTTGAAAGTTTGTGGAAGGGATAGTAATCAAGCGGGCTGCATTGTCCTGGATGGTATTGTGCTTCTTGAGTGTTTTTGGAGCTGTACTCACCCAGGTAAGTGGTGAGTATTCCATTACACTCCTGACTTGTGCCTTGGAGATGGTGGAGAGGCTTTTTTTTTGGGGGGGGGGGGGGGGTCAGGAAGTGTCCCCACATCTATCCCTCCACACACCTGTCCCCACCCCGACACACCAGTCCCCACACTCCACACACCAGTTCTTACCCCAACATATACCCCCACACACTTGACACCACCCCCACACACACCTGTCCTGTCTCAGGCCCACACACCTGACCCCAGACCTACAGACACCTGTCCCAAGCCCCACACACACATGTGCCCAGCCCCACAAACGCCTGTGCTCAGCCCCACACAGCTGTCCCCAGCCCCACACCTGTCCCCAGCCCCACACACACACCTTTCCCCAGCCGCACACACATACCTCTCCCCAGCCGCGCACACACATCTGTCCCCAGCCCAACACACCTGTCCCGAGCCCCACACACACCTGTCCCAAGCCCCACACACCTGTTCACAGACCCACAGCTGTCCCAAGCCCCACACACCTGACCCCAGCCCCACTCACCTGTCCCCAGCCCCACACACACACCTTTCCCCAGCCGCACACACACATCTGTCCCCAGCCCCACACACCTGTCCCGAGCCCCACACACCTGTCCCGAGCCCCACACACACTTGTGCCAAGCCCCACACACCTGTTCACAGACCCACAGCTGTCCACCAGCCCCACACACCTGACCCCAGCCCCATACACACCTGTCCCCAGCCCCACACGCCTGACCCCAGCCCCACACCTGACCCCAGCCCACACACCTGACCCCAGCCCCACACACCTGACCCCAGCCCCACACACCTGACCCCAGCCCCACACGCACCTGTCCCCAGCCCCACACGCACCAGTCCCCAGCCCCACACGCACCAGTCCCCAGCCCCACACCAGTCCCCAGCCCCACACACCAGTCCCCAGCCCCACACACCAGTCCTCAGCCCCACACAGCTGTCCCCAGCCCCACACACAACTGTCCCCAGCCCCACACACAACTGTCCCCAGCCCCACAAACAACTGTCCCAAGCCCCACACACCTGTCCCCAGCCCCACACCTGTCCCCAGCCCCACACCTGTCCCCAGCCCCACACCTGTCCCCAGCCCCACACCTGTCCCCAGCCCCACATACACACCTTTCCCCAGCCGCACACACATACCTCTCCCCAGCCGTGCACACACATCTGTCCCCAGCCCCACACACCTGTCCCGAGCCCCACACACACCTGTCCCAAGCCCCACACACCTGTTCACAGACCCACAGCTGTCCCAAGCCCCACACACCTGACCCCAGCCCCACACACATGTCCCCAGCCGCACACACACACCTTTCCCCAGCCGCACACACACATCTGTCCCCAGCCCCACACCTGTCCCGAGCCCCAGACCTGTCCCGAGCCCCACACATACTTGTGCCAAGCCCCACACACCTGTTCACAGACCCACAGCTGTCCCCAGCCCCACAGCTGTCCCCAGCCCCTCACGCCTGACCCCAGCCCCACACACCTGACCCCAGCCCCACACACCTGACCCCAGCCCCACACACCTGACCCCAGCCCCACACACCTGACCCCAGCCCCACACACCTGACCCCAGCCCCACACCTGACCCCAGCCCCACACACCTGACCCCAGCCCCACACACCTGACCCCAGCCCCACACACCTGACCCCAGCCCCACACCTGACCCCAGCCCCACACACCTGACCCCAGCCCCACACGCACCTGTCCCCAGCACCACACCAAACCCCAGCCCCACACGCACCTGTCCCCAGCCCCATACGCACCTGTCCCCAGCCCCACACCAGTCCCCAGCCCCACACACCAGTCCTCAGCCCCACACACCAGTCCTCAGCCCCACACACCAGTCCCCAGCCCCACACACAACTGTCCCCTGGCCCACACACCAGCCCCACACACCTGACCCCAGCATCACACACAGCTACCTTCAGCCCCACACAGCTGTCCCCAGCCCCACATCTGTCCCCAGCCCCACACACACCTGACAACAGCCCCACACACACCTGACAACAGCCCCACACACAACTGTCCCCAGCCCCACACACAACTGTCCCCAGCCCCACACACAACTGTCCCAAGCCCCACACACCTGTCCCCAGCCCCACACCTGTCCCCAGCCCCACACCTGTCCCCAGCCCCACACCTGTCCCCAGCCCCACATACACACCTTTCCCCAGCCGCACACACATACCTCTCCCCAGCCGTGCACACACATCTGTCCCCAGCCCCACACACCTGTCCCGAGCCCCACACACACCTGTCCCAAGCCCCACACACCTGTTCACAGACCCACAGCTGTCCCAAGCCCCACACACCTGACCCCAGCCCCACACACCTGTCCCCAGCCCCACACACACACCTTTCCCCAGCCGCACACACACATCTGTCCCCAGCCCCACACCTGTCCCGAGCCCCACACACACTTGTGCCAAGCCCCACACACCTGTTCACAGACCCACAGCTGTCCCCAGCCCCACACCTGTCCCCTGCCCCTCACGCCTGACCCCAGCCCCACACACCTGACCCCAGCCCCACACACCTGACCCCAGCCCCACACACCTGACCCCAGCCCCACACCTGACCCCAGCCCCACACACCTGACCCCAGCCCCACACACCTGACCCCAGCCCCACACACCTGACCCCAGCCCCACACACCTGACCCCAGCCCCACACCTGACCCCAGCCCCACACACCTGACCCCAGCCCCACACACCTGACCCCAGCCCCACACGCACCTGTCCCCAGCACCACACCAAACCCCAGCCCCACACGCACCTGTCCCCAGCCCCATACGCACCTGTCCCCAGCCCCACACCAGTCCCCAGCCCCACACACCAGTCCTCAGCCCCACACACCAGTCCTCAGCCCCACACACCAGTCCTCAGCCCCACACACCAGTCCTCAGCCCCACACACAACTGTCCCCTGGCCCACACACCAGCCCCACACACCTGACCCCAGCATCACACACAGCTACCTTCAGCCCCACACAGCTGTCCCCAGCCCCACATCTGTCCCCAGCCCCACACACACCTGACAACAGCCCCACACACACCTGACAACAGCCCCACACACACCTGACAACAGCCCCACACACACCTGACCCCAGCCCCACACACACCTGACCCCAGCCCCACTCACCTGTCCCCAGCTACACACACCTGTCCACAGCCCCACACATACCTGTCTACAGCCCCACACATACATACACATTCCATTACACTCCTGACTTGTGCCTTGGAGATGGTGGAGAGGCTTTGGGGGAGGGGGGGGGTCAGGAAGTGTCCCCACATCTATCCCCCCTCACACCTGTACCCACCCCGACACACCAGTCCCCACACTCCACACACCAGTTCTTACCCCAACATATACCCCCACACACTTGACACCACCCCCACACACACCTGTCCTGTCTCAGACCCACACACCTGAACCCTGACCTACAGACACCTGTCCCCAGCCCCACAAACACCTGTGCTCAGCCCCACACACCTGTCCCCAGCCCCACACACACCTGTCCCCAGCCGCGCACACACACCTGTCCCCAGCCCCACACACCTGTCCCAAGCCCCACACACCTGTCCCAAGCCCCACACACACCTGTCCACAGCCCCACACATACCTGGCTACAGCCCCACACACACATGTTCCCAGCCCCACACACACATAAACGAGTGTCCACAACTCCACACACACACCTGACACCACCACCACAACCCCACACACCTGACCACAGCCACACAGGCCTCCCCAGCCACACACACACACACACAATACACACACACACACACACACACACACATGTCCCCAGCCCCAAATACACACCTGACCCGAGCCCCACAGCTGTCCCCAGGCCCACACCTGTCCACAGCCACACACACACACACACACATGACTCCAGCCCCCCCAGACACACCTGACCCCAGCCCCATACACACACCAGACCCCAGACCCACGCACACACACACCTGACCCCAGCCCCACGCACACACATACCTGATCCCAGCCCCACACACACCTGAGCCCAGCCCCACACAGGTGACCCCAGCCCCATGCACGCACACACGCACACACACACACACACACACACACACACGTGACCCCAGCCCCAAGCACGCACACACCTGTCCCCAGCCGCACAACCACATGTCCCCAGCCCCACACATCTGTCCCCAGCCCCACACACATCTGTCCCCAGCCCCACACACATCTGTCCCCAGCCCCACACACATCTGTCCCCAGCCCCACACACATCTGTCCCCAGCCCCACACATCTGTCCCCAGCCCCACACATCTGTCCCCAGCCCCATATACCTGAACCGAGCCCCATACACCTGAACTCAGCCCCACACACACCTGACCCCAGCTCCACACACACCTGACCCCAGCTCCACACACACCTGTCCGCAGCCTCACACACCTGTCCCCAGCCCCACACACACCTGTCCACAGCCACACACATACACCTGTCCACAGCCACACACACACACACCTGTCCATAGCCACACACACACACCTGTCCATAGCCACACACACACCTGTCCCAATAAGATATGTAGAGGGACAGGTAGTATTGAGGAAGCAAGGGGGCTGCAGAAGGACTTGGTAAAACTAGGAGAGTGGGCAATGAAGTGGCAAATGAAAAGCAATGTGGAAAAGTGTGAGGTTTTGCACTTTGGAAGAAGGAATTTAGGCATAGACTATTTTCTAAATTGGGAAATGCTTCGGAAAGCAGAAACACAAAGGGACTTGGGAGTCCTTGTTCAAAATTCTCTTCAGGTTAATGTGCAGATTCAGTCTGTAGTTAGGAAGGCAATGTTAGCAATGTTAGCAATCATGTCAAGAGGGCTAGAATACAAGACCTGGGATGTGCTTCTGAGGTTGTATAAGACTCTGGTCATATCCCATTTGGAGTATTGTGAGCAGTTTTAGGCCCCTTACCCAAGGAAGGATGTGCTGGCCTTGGAAAGGGTGCAGAGGAGGTTCACAAGAATAATCCCTGGAATGAAGAGCTTGTCATATGAGGAACGGTTGAGGACTCTGTGTCTGTACTCGTTGGAGTTTAGAAGGATGAGGGGGGGATCTTTTTGAAACTTACAGGGTACTGCGTGGCCTGAATAGAGTGGACATGAAAAGAATGATTCCATTTGTAGGAACAACTACAGAAGCAGAGGCCACAATCTCAGACTAATGGACGACCCTTTAAAACAGAGGTGAGGAGGAATTTCTTCAGCCAGAGGGTCGTGAATCTGTGGAACTCTTTGCTGCAGAAAACTGTGGAGGCCAATTCACTGAGTGTCTTTAAGACAGAAATAGATAGGTCCTTGATTAATAAGGGGATCAGGGGTTATGGGGGGATGGCAGGAGAACGGGGATGATAAAATATCAGCCATGATTGAATGGCGGAGCAGACTCGATGGGCCGAGTAGCTCCTATGTCTTATGGTCTCCAGCCCCACACACCTGTCCACAGCCCGCCCCACACACACCTGTCCCCAACCAGCTCCACACACACTTGTCCCCAGCCAGCCCCACACACACCTGCCCCCAGCCCCACACACACACCTGTCCCCAGCCCCACACCCACACAGTGTCCCCAGGCCCACACACACACACCTGTCCCCAACCCCACACACACCTGTCCCCAGCCAGCCCCACACACCTGTCCCCAGCCCCCCCCCCACACACACACACAGTGTCCCCAGGCCCACACGCACACCTGTCCCCAGCACCCCCCCCCCCCACACACACACACACACACACACACACACACACACACAGTGTCCCCAGGCCCACACGCACACCTGTCCCCAGCCCCCCCCCCCTCCCCACACACACAATGTCCCCAGGCCCACACACACACACCTGTCCCCTGGCCCACACACCTCAGCTATTTACAGAAAAACTCCAGGTTTAATTTCTGACAAGTGCAAGTTTAAAAACACCCCACCTTTTATGTCTCTCCTGCTCAGTCAACCTCTCTTCTTCTGCCAGGAAATGCTCATGGGTATCGAATGGTGGAGTCCCAATCTGAACAATGAAATAAATACAGGTTTGATGCAGCTACAGCAGTTTATTCACACCCTGTCTTCCTTTGGAATTACTGCTCATCTTCCTGTCCTTACCTACTTCCACCTCTTCTCTAGAATTCTTCAGCTACAGTCTCACAGCAGCTGCCAAGCAGCCCAGCCAAAGGCCAGTCACTTCAAGCTGGCCCAGGCTAATACCGAATCCCAACGATGGCAACATAACCAGGTTCAATATTGTGCCCACAAGCATATCACCAAGAATGATTAGATGGGGGCTACCACCAGCCCCCCCCCCCCCCCCCGCCCCCCCACCACCACCCCCCAACACCACCAGCCCTCACCACCAGCCACCCTCGCCCACCACCACCACCACCAGCCCCCCTCCCCCCCCCCCCCCACACCCCCCCCCCCACACCCCCCCACCAGCCACCTCCCACCACCACCACCAAAGTCCCTGTTGCAATCAGTGTTACATTTAATTTATTTAACAATCATGAAGCAACAGTGATATCTTGTGAGAATCTAGCCTGAGGAATGCTAGGAATTAACACTCAGATCGGGGGTGGGGGCTCATTTAGGCTTGGGCTGACAAGTGGCAAACAACATTTGTGCCACACAAGTACCAGTCAATATAACCACCGCCCTTGACATTCATGACCATCACTGAATCCCCCGCTGTCAACATCCTGGGGGTTACCATTGATCAGAAACTGAACTGGACTAGCCAAATAAATACTATGACCATGGCCATCAGAGCAGGCTAGGAATCCTACAGGGAGCAAATCACCTCCTGACCCTCCAAAGCCTGCTCACAATCTACAAGACACAAGTCAGGAGTGTAATGGAATACTCTCCACTTGCCTGGATGAGTGGAGCTCCAAAAACTCTCAAGAAGCTCGACACCACCCAGGACCAAGCAGCCAACTTGATTGGCACCCCATCGGCCATCTTAAACATTCACTCTCTCTATCCTCGACGAACAGTGGCAGCCATGTCTACAAGATGCACTGTCGGAACTCACCAATATTCTTTAGGCAGCACTTTCCAAACCCATCTATAAGGACAAACTACCATCTATAAGGACAAGAGCAGCAGATACCTGGGAACCCCACCACCTGGAGGTTCTCCTCCAAGTCACCACCTTGACTTGGAAATTCCTTCACTGTCACTGGGTCAATACCCTGGAATTCCCTCACTAACAGCACTGTGAGTGTACCTAGACCTCAGGGATTGCAGTTCAAGAAAGTAACTCACCACCAGCTTCTCGAGGTAATTAGGGATGGGCAATAAATGCTGGTCTAGCCAGCCCACATCCTGTAAATTAATAAGACTTTAAACTAGGGTAACAAAAGTAGTCGGTGCCAGCTGATGTGAGAGGTCTCCACTCCATGGTCTGATGTGACTTGAATACTGACTTATTCTAGATGTGTGTCAATGCGCAGACATAGAGCCATTCTCTGCACACTTACACATTCACATGGAGCTGTGAATTCCTCAGCATACTCTACCTCACACCGGTCTCACCAGTCACCACACTGCCCAATCGACACTCACCAGTCACCAGCTACCGCACTGACCAATTGACACTCACCAATCACCAGCTACCGCACTATCAATTGACACTCAAATCACCTGTTACTGCATGAACCAATCGACACTCACCAATTAGCAACATCCATTCTATAAATACTACTTTACCTCCTTGGTGTACTGGTTGTAAAGTGATTCTGCATCTTCCAGATAGGTTTGTGCCTTTTCCATTTCTTCCAATCCTGCCCAAAGGATGCCCAGCTGGTTCTGAAATAAAAAGAGTAAATTTGGCACTACGTTTTGTACGTTTCCTGGTGAGACTGGGTCTTGCTTGGGGTTATGTTAACAAACACTGCAAACTGTTGTTTGTCCTCAGGCTCTGTCCTCCTGCCTTCCAAACCTGCCCTCTCCCAAACTCTCTTAGCAAAGTATAACCTATCCAACTCCCTTTTCCCTCCGAAGTTCTTGAACCTGTGTCAAGAAGCTCAACACAATCCAGGACAAAGCAGACGCTTGATTGGTACCCCTTCCACAAACATTCACCCCCTCCACCACTGGCGAACAGCGGACCAGCTACAAGGTGCACTGCAGAAACTCACCAAAGCTCCTTAGGCAGTACCTTCCAAACCCACGACTGCGACCACTACAAGGGCAGCAGCTACTGGGAACCCCACCACCTGGAGGTTTCCCTCCAAGTCACTCACCACCCTGACTTGGAAATATATCGCCATTCCTTCATTCTCACTGGGGCAAAATTCTGGAATTCCCTCCAACAGCACAGTGGGTATACTTACACCTCATGCACTGCAACAGTTCAAGGCGGCAACCCACCACCACTTTCTGAAGGGGAATTAGGAATGGGCAACAAATGCTGGTCTATCCAGCGAAACCCACATCCCACAAGTTACTTTTTAAAAAAACTGACAAATCCATTCCCATCTTTCCCACAACTCCATGTTTGAATCCCAGCAATCAGATTTCTGCTTTTGTCATGTTAAATCGGCTCTGATTGAAGTCACAAATAACATCTTCTGTGATTGTGACAAAGGGATCTATTTCAAGATGGCGCCAGCGACCCACATCTAGAATAAACACCCCTAAAACTATCTCCTCACCCCAGCATACTCAAGGTATGTCCCAAGGTAAAACAAGCCGGACGAGCTGACCGCTAGACTTACCTCTCAGAGGGAAGTAAGAGACTGCCGTGTGCTCTGTTTTCACAGACACAGAGCTCACTCCTGCCTCACCGGACTGTGCCATACAACCCGACGGCTTCTCAATACACCAGATGGACCGCACCATGTCATCGGGTCGAGGGGATTGCCTCCTCATGAACTCCTCCTGGGCCAACTGGATGATAAGTTTGCGAACATCTTCAACCTCTCCCTACTTCGTATGAAGTTCCCACCTGCTTCAAGATGCGCACCATCATGCCGGTGCCAAAGAAGAACCAGGCAACGTGCTCGGACGTTGGGACCCTGGCAAACTACTGCTCTCGGAACCTGGAATACCTGACTGTGAGGTGCCTCCCATACTACCTTTCATGGGAGTTCACTTATGCCATTACCACGGCGATCCACATCCCACCCCAGGCGGAAGTGAAAGAGGTGCTTGATGAATTGTACACCACTACAAATAACAGTGAAACAGAATACCTGGAGGCCTTGTTCATCGTGATCAGGGATCTCAACCAGGCCAACCTCAAGAGTGTACTGCCAAAGTTCCACCAACACATCTCCTGTCCCACCAGGGGCCCCAACATCCTTGACCACTGCTACGCAAACATCAAGGGCGATTACCGATCCATCCTGCCACTGCACTTCGGAAAATTGGACTACAAGAAGGTGTCCTTCTCCCGGCATACAAACAGAAACTTAAGCGGGAGAATCCGGCCAGGAAGGTCATGCAATGCTGGTCCGAGGCCACAGAAGAGCTCCTACGTGACAGCTTGGCTATTCAACAACTCAGCAGCCAACCTAAACGAGTATGCCAGCACTGTCACAGACTTCATTAGTAAGTATGTACTGTGTGCAAAGAAGGTAGTGCGTGTATTCCCCACCAGGAACCATGGTTTAACCGGGAGATCAACTCCCCACTCAAGGTCAGGTCTGAGGCGCACAGTACTAATGTTAGCACTGTTGCTTCACAGCAGCAGGGTCCCAGGTTCGATGCCCGGCTTGGGTCACTGTCTGTGCGGAGTCTGCACATTTTCCCAGTGTCTGCATCGGCTTCCTCCCACAAGTCCCTCTGTGTACCCGAACAGGTGCCGGAATGTGGCGACTAGGGGCTTGTCACAGTAACTTCATTGCAGTGTTAATGTAAGCCTACTTGTGACAATAAAGATTATTATTATTACTGTGAGTCAAGGCATTTTGGGAGTATGGAGTTGATGTGTTTCATGTCCAACCTCTCAAAGCACTCCATAATGATAGATGTCAAAGCCACCGTCGTTGAGTCACGTTGCCTGGTTCTTCTTTGGCACCGGTATGATGGTGCGCATCTGGAAGCAGGTGGGAACCTCATACGAAGTAGGGAGAGGTGGAAGATGTTCGCGAACTCATCATCCAGTTGGCCCATGAGCAGGGACTCTATCAGAACCTGTTGCTTTCCGAGGCATCACTTTCAAGAAGGCCAATTTGACTTTGGAGGCTGTGATGGTAGGTATGGGTGTGTCCGAGGCTGCTGGGGCAGTTGACAATGGTTTAAAAAAGGACTCCTACATCAGACTCCTATTCATTGACTACAGCACCGCTTTCAACACCATACTCCAAACCAAGTTAATATCAAAACTCCAAAATCTAGGACATGGCTCCGGCCTCTGCAACTGGATCTCACCGTCCTGACCCAGACCCCAATCAGTAAGGATAAACAACATCTCCTGCACGATAGTCCTCAATACCGGGGCCCCACAAAACTGCGTACTTAGCCCCTACTATACTCCTTATATATGGCTGTATGACAAAATCTGGCTCCAACTCCAAGTTTGCTGATGACACGACTGCAGTGGGTCGGATCTCGAACAATGATGAGTCAGAGTATTGGAGGGAGATAGAGAACCTAGTGGTGTGGTGTAACGACAACAACTTCTTCCTCAATGTCAGCAAAGATAAGCAGCTGGTCATTGGGCTTGAGGAAGCAAAGTATCATACACACCCTGAACTGCATCAATGCTGCCGAGGTGGAAATGATTGACTGCTTCAAATTCCGAGGTGTGCACATCTTCAACAATCTGTCCTGGTCCACCCACGTCGACGTTACGACTAAGAAAGCACAACAGTGCGTATACTTCCTCAGGAACAAAGAACAAAGAAAAATTCAGCCCTCCAAGATCCTGATCCAGATCCTCTATCTAAAACTGTTGCAAGGAACCTAAGGAAATTCGGCATGTCCACATTGACTCGGGACCAATTTTTACAGAGACCCCATAGAAAGCATCCTATCTGTCTGCATCACAGCCTCGTATGGCAACTGCTCAGCCCAAGACCATAAGAAACTACTGAGAGTCGTAAACACTGCCCAGTCCATCACGCGAACCCACCATCCCATCCATTGACTCTATCTACACCTCCCGCATGCAGCATAATAAAAGACCACACCAATCCGGGTTATTCTCTCTTCCAATCTCTTCCATCGGGAGATACAAATGTCTGAGAACATGCACTAACAGATTCAAAAACAGATTCTTCCCCACTGTTACCAGATTCCTGAATGATCCTCTTATGGACTTAACTGATCTCTCCGTGCATCTTCTCTACTGAGTAGCACTCTGTATGCTTCAGCCAATGTCTATGTATTTACATTGTGTATTTATCATATGTCCTATGTTTTTCATGTAAGGAATGATCTGCCTGGACTATATGCAGAACAAAACCTTTCACTGTACCTCGGAACACGTGACAATAAATCTAAATCTACTCTAACATTCCGTTCTTACCCTGACCCACACTATTCTCCTCGAACACACCGTCACTGTGCTCTTGCTGGCTGTCACCAAACTTATCAAAGTGTTGCCAGAGGATCACCTGCTTGTGTTCCTATTCCTGCGCCTTTACTGTTGGTTCTCTCATCCCACCTACCCTCCCATTCTTCCCTCTCACCCCTCCCTGTCCACCACTGCCCCCCACTGTGACTCACCAAGCACTCAAACGTGTCCGCCACATTTCCTGCACTCACCCTTCCCTCCCAGAACCTTGATGGGGTCCTCTTCTCCTGATCTTCCACCCCACCAAGCCTCTGAATTCAAGAGATTGTTTCTGCCACCTCAAGTGTGATGTCACTATCAATCACATCCTATTTCTGCATCGTGGAAGGTCAGTTCTCACCATGATGCCCTGATTCACTCCACCTTTCCACATAAGCTCAGCCCTTTTCCCTCCTGTCTCAACAAAGGACCTAAACATTCCTTCCAGGTGAAAGAGATTTACTTATGCTTCTTTCAATTTAGTCAACTGTATTTGTTGCTCAGTGTGTGATCTCCTCTACATTGGGCAGCTGAAACACAGACTGGGTGGCTGCTTGGTAGCACACCTTCATTCAGTCTACAAGCATGACCCTGACCTTCCTGTGACCTCTTATTTTAATTCTGCACTTTGTTCCAGTTAAACTGAGGCAAATTTGAGGAGCAGCTTTTTCCCATTCAGGCATTTTACAGCCTTTTGGAACCAATGTCAGTAATGCCCATGCCCATTTTGTTTCCTTTAATTTGCTTGTTTCAGTTTTTCTCTTTTATTTTACTCTGTTAGCAGCACATCCACTCCAGACACATCTTTTGTTGCTTTCTGAACCAATCAGCTGAGCTGGTGTGAACTCTTACTGTGCACTGTATTGGGAGTTGCGATTAGCCAGCTGGTTGCCAGGAGACCAGCTCCTTACCTGGGCCTGAATAAGGATGGACACAACCTGGGGACTGAGTTTGAAGGTGTCCAGGATCTGGACACACCTGGCCAGATGTTCCTCCCCGGCTGACAGCTCCTCAGTCTCGGTGTGGTTCAGGCCGAGCTGCAGCTCCAGCACCGCCGCTTTCTGCAGCCACTCGCCCTCCTGGAGCCGCTCATCCTCCCCCTCCCCGGCCTGGGCCCGCAGGCCCACTGCAGCCTTCATCTCTTTCAGCAGCTGCCGGGCCGCGTACTTGGAGCGGTAGGGCTCCGATTCCGGGTCCCGCTTGGATTCCACTTCCGACAGGTTCAGGGCCCGTGAATATTTCAGCTCTAACTCCCGATCGACTGCCTGGGCCGCCATCTTCACCCGCAGTGACAAGACATCGCAGGAGTCGGAGACAGTGCCACCTAGCGGCGGGGAGGTGACCGTGCCACCCTTCGGCTGAAGAGCAGTTAATAAAGAATAGTGTGGGCGCAGTGGCTAGCACAGCTGCCTCATGGCTCTGAGATCCTAGGTTCAATCCCGGTTCTGGGTCACTGTCCGTGTGGAGTTTGCACATTCTCTCCATGTTTGTGTGGGTTTTGCCCCCACAACCCAAAGAACAAAGAAATGTACAGCATAGGAACAGGCCCTTCGGCCCTCCAAGCCCGTGCCGACCATGCTGCCCGACTAAACTACAATCTTCTACACTTCCTGAGTCCGTATCCCTCTATTCCCATCCTATTCATGTATTTGTCAAGATGCCCCTTAAATGTCACTATCGTCCCTGCTTCCACCACCTCCTCCGGTAGCGGGTTCCAGGCACCCACTACCCTCTGTGAAAAAAACTTGCCTCGTACATCTCCTCTAAACCTTGCCCCTCGCACTTAAACCTATGCCCCGTAGTAATTGACCCCTCTACCCTGGGGAAAAGCCTCTGACTATCCACTCTGTCTATGCCCCTCATAATTTTGTAGACCTCTATCAGGTCGCCCCTCAACCTCCGTCGTTCCATTGAGAACAAACCGAGTTTATTCAACCGCTCCTCATAGCTAATGCCCTCCATACCAGGCAACATTCTGGTAAATCTCTTCTGCACCCTCTCTAAAGCCTCCACATCCTTCTGGTAGTGTGGCGACCAGAATTGAACACTATACTCCAAGTGTGGCCTAACTAAGGTTCTATACAGCTGCAACATGACTTGCCAATTCTTATACTCAATGCCCCAGCCAATGAAGGCAAGCATGCCGTATGCCTTCTTGACTACCTTCTCCACCTGTGTTGCCCCTTTCAGTGACCTGTGGACCTGTACTCCTAGATCTCTCTGACTTTCAATACTCTTGAGGGTTCTACAATTCAATGTATATTCCCTACCTGCATTAGACCTTCCAAAATGCATTACCTCACATTTGTCCGGATTAAACTCCATCTGCCATCTCTCCGCCCAAGTCTCCAGACAATCTAAATCCTGCTGTATCCTCCGACAGTCCTCATCGCTATCCGCAATTCCACCAACCTTTGTGTGGTCTGCAAACTTAGTAATCAGACCAGTTACATTTTCCTCCAAATCATTTATATATACTACAAACAGCAAAGGTCCCAGCACTGATCCCTGTGGAACATCACAGGTCCCAGCACTGATCCCTGTGGAACATCACAGGTCCCAGCACTGATCCCTGTGGAACATCACTGGTCACAGCCCTCCAATTAGAAAAGCATCCTTCCATTGCTACTCTCTACCTTCTATGACCTAGCCAGTTCTGTATCCACCTTGCCAGCTCACCCCTGATCCCGTGTGACTTAACCTTTTGTACTAGTCTACCATGAGGGACCTTGTCAAAGGCCTTACTGAAGTCCATATAGACAACATCCTCTGCCCTACCTGCATCAATCATCTTTGTGACCTCCTCGAAAAACTCTATCAAGTTAGTGAGACACGACCTCCCCTTCACAAAACCATGCTGCCTCTCACTAATACGTCCATTTGCTTCCAAATGGGAGTAGATCCCGTCTCGAAGAATTCTCTCCAGTAATTTCCCTACCACTGAAGTAAGGCTCGACCGGCCTGTAGTTCCGTGGATTATCTTTGCTACCCTTCTTAAACAGAGGAACAACATTGGCTATTCATAATTCAAAGATGTGCAGGGTAGGTGGATTGGCCACGCTAAATTGCCCTTAGTTGGAAAAAATGAACTGGGTAATCTAAATTTAAAAAAAAGTAAAGAATACTGTGTTACGAGCTTTATTAACAGGGGCATTGAGTACAAGAGCTTGGAAGTTAGGCTTTTTGGCCCTTCGAGCCTGCTCTGCCATTCATCACGATCATGGCTGATCATCCAACTCAATAGCCTCAATAGCTTTCTCCCCATAGCCTTTGATCCCATTCTCCCCAAGTGCTATATCCAGCCTCTTGAATATATACAAAGTTTCAGCATCAACTACTTCCGGTGGTAATGAATTCCACAGGCTCACCATTGTGAAGAAGTGTCTCCTTATCTCTGTCCAAAATGGTTTACCCTGAATCCTCGGACTGTGACCCCTGGTTCTGGGCACACCCATCATTGGTAACATCTTCCCTGCATCTACCCTGTCCAGTCCTGTTAAAATTTTATAAGTTTCTATGAGATCCTCCTCATTCTTCTGAACTCCAGCAAGAACAATCCCAACCTAGTCAATTTCTCCTCATGACAGTCCCGCCATCCCTGGCATCAGTCTGGTAAACCTTTGCTGCACTCCCTCGAGAGCAAGAACATTCTTCCTCAGAGAAGGAGACCAAAACTGCACACAATACTCCAGGTGTGGCCTCACCAAGGCCCTGTATAATTGTAGCAACACATCCCTGCTTCTATACTCTAAACCTTTCGCAATGAAGGCCAACATACCATTAGCCTTCTTTACCGCTTGCTGCACCTGCATGCTTACCTTCAGCGACTGGTGCACAAGGACACCCAGGTCCCGCTGCACACTCCCCTCTCCCAATTTACAATCATTCAGGTAGTAATCTGCCTTCCTGTTTTTGCTTCCAAAGTGAATAACCTCACACTTCTCCAAATTACACTGCATCTGCCATTGATTTACCCACTCACCCAACCTGTCCAGATCATGATGTAGGATCCCTGCATCCTCTTCACAATTCAGTCTCCTACCTAACTTGGTATCATCTGCAAACTTTGAGATGTTACATTTGTTCCCTCATCCAAATCATTAATATATTGTGAATAGTTGGGGTCCCAACACCGATCCCTGTGGTACCCCACTAGTTGCTGCCTGCCAATTTGAAAAGGACCTACTCTTTGTTCCTCTCTGCCAACCAGTTTTCTATCTACCTCAATAGATTTCCCCCAATCCCATGCGCTTTAGTTTTGCACAATAATCTCTTATGTGGGACTTTGTCAAAACGCTTTCTGAAAGTCCAAATATACCACATCGACTGGCTCTCCCTTGTTAACTGTACTGGTTACATCTTCAAAGAATTCCAACAGATTTGTCAAGCACGATTTTCTCTTCATAAATCCATGCTGACTCTGACTGATCCTACCACTGCTTTCTAAATGTTCCGCTATAAAGTCCTTGATAATGGATTCAAGCATTTTCCCCACTACTGATGTTAGGCTTACTGGTCTATAATTCCCTTTCTCTCGACCTCCCTTTTTGAATATCTGAGTGACATGAGCTGCCCTCCAATCTGTGGGGACAGTTCCAGAGTCTATAAAATCCTGGAAGGTGACCACCAATGCGTCCACTATTTCTAGAGTCACCTCCTTAAGCACTCTGGGGTGCAGACTCTCAGGCCCTGGGGATTTATCCACCTTCAATCCCATAAATTTTCCCAGCACCATTTCTCTACTAATGTTGATCTCCCTCAGTTCTTTCCTCTCACTAAACCTTTCCTTTTCCAGCATTTCAGGTATCTGATTTGTGTCTATATAAATGTCTTGATGTGTCCAGATACTTCAGTTAGGAGGATAGATTGGAGAGGCTGGGATTATTCTCCTTGGAGAGAAGGCAACAAAGAGCAGATTTGATCAAGGTGTTCAGATCATGAGGGGGCTAGACAGAGAAACTGTTTCCCCTCGTAAAAGAATTGAGAAGGAGAGACCCAGATTTAAAGACTCACCTGATGAAGGAGGGAGCTGTGCTCCGAAAGCTAGTGATTCCAAATAAACCTGTTGGACCTTAACCTGATGTTGTAAGACTTCTTACTGTGCCCACCCCAGTATCTCCACATCACAGATCTGTCATAAGTTACAGCAGGACACTTGGATACATCTCATAGAATACCTCGTGTAGAAGGAGACCATTTGGCCCATTGAGTCTGTACTGACCCTCTGAAAGGCTTAGACCCTCTGAAGGGCTTACTGAAAGGCCCCATCACTGTAATCCCACCCAATCTTGGACACGAAAGGGCAATTTACAGCATGGCAAATCCACCAAACCAGCACATCTTTGACTGAGGGGAACCGCAATACTTGGAGGAAACCCACGCAGACAGAGTGTTATGGGCGAGGTGTTTTCAGAACCCCAAAATGTATCATGGAGTTCAACCAACCTCTCCCTTTAATGGATTTGTTGCTTTTCCGAGCACACGGCTTTTTCCCTCGGTGTGGGATTACAATTATGGACATGTGGGTTTTTAAACACAAACCACTGTTTATTCCATGAACTCAACTTAACATCTGAAATAAACATTGGATCTCTTGACACCCCTTACTTCAAAGATAAGTCAAAATATTGCAACAGTAAATAACTCCTTAAAACGTTCCTTCAAACTTCCAAGAGACTTAACACCTTTAAACAGTATCACTTCAGGTTAAAGGATATATATATTTTCTGTAGAATGGCAGAGACATATTAGCTTGGTTAACTTCAGCTCCAGCACCTTGCTTTCTTCCTGCAAACTCTCTGGACACACACAGCCACACCCAAGCTGCTGTCTCAAAGTGGCTTTCTACTTTTAAACTGCTCTCAGCAAAACCAGCCAGCCACTTTTTAGCTGCTCTCAGCAAAACCAGCCAGGCACTTTTCAAACTGAAACTTCAAAAAGGCTGAACTGAGCTGAGCTCCACCCACTCTGACATCACTGTTTTCTTAAAGGTACACTGCTTAAACATCCATGTCTTAAAGGTACCCTCACATGACACCTCCCCCCCCCCCCCCAAGAAAAAATAAAGCATCAACTTCAAGATGGTTTCATTTTTCATTTTTGCACCATCCACTAAGACATGTACACAGTAAATATACCTTTGTGTTTTTTTTTTTTTAAAAACAACACACACAAACAGGTATAACAATATAGTCCATTTTTCTTTGTTCTTCTTCCTCCAACCGAAATCCTTCTCAATTGACAGTCTCTTTGAACAAAGTCTCTGCACGATCCATCCATTCCTCTACTCGGCATTTCTCTTCAGAATCAGATAATTTAGTTCAATCTGACCACAGAGTCCCTTGCAATTCTCCAATACAGGAGCATTGGTGATCACAGCTTTCAGGCAGTGAAATGCCTGTTGAAAGTCCGCTGTCCATTGAAACTTTTTGGTTTCTTTAGCAAGTCCGTCAGTGGAGTAATCACGCTACAAATCTTTTGCACAAAGGTTCGATCAACTCCACTCATGCTAAGAAATCGCATTATTTCCCTTCATCTTGAGGGTATCGGAAACTCCTCAAGTCAAGTGATTTGGGCTTCTTCAAATTCACTTTCGGCTAGGTTTATCACCAAATCCGCCTCCTGAAGTCGATCGAAGAACTCCATACGATGTTTTAAATGTTCTTTCCATGTCTGGAAGTTGGAAATAAAAGCAGATTGTCCCACTTTCTCCATGCAATCCTTCAATGGTGGGACAGGATAAGAATCTGTTCTTGTAACTGCGTTCACCTTTCTATAGTCCACACACAACCGTTGGGTACCATCTGGCTTAGGTACCATCACTATAGGTGAGCTCCATTGGCTGCAACCCACTTCAATTATGCCATTCTTCAGCATACTCTCAATCTCTCTGTTAACCTGTGACAATTTTAAAGGATTAAGTCTATATGGATATTGTTTGATAGGAACAGCATTTCCTACATCTATCATGTATAACCATTTTTGTACTTCCCGATTTATCTCTACAAACTTGCCCATGTGATATCAATAACTCTTTCAGGTCAGTTCGTTTTTCCTCTGGAAGGTAACTTAACAATTCATCCCAATTTTTAAGAACATCCTCATTTTCCAATTTAATTAGAGGTATGTCAAATTCAGTCATCTGGATTTGGTTCGTCACTTTGAGTTAGAATCATTAAAACCTCCTTTTTCTCTCCTTCCCTTTCAAAGCACCTTTTAAACATATTCACATGACACACTCGGTGAGTCTTCCTTCTATCTGGTGTTTTTATCACATAATTCACCTCACTTAATTTCCTTTCAATCTGATGCTGTCCACAAAACCTAGCTTTTAAAGGCTCCCCTACCACTGGTAACAACACTAAAACTTTATTCCCACTGGCAAAACTATGAATTTTGGATTTCTTGTCCGCTACCCATTTCATCACATTTTGTGCAACTTTCAAATGTTGTCTAGCCAATTCACCTGCTCGATTTAATCATTCCCTAAAATTTGACACGTAATCCAATAGTGTAATTTCCGATTTCTCACCCACCAATTTTTCCTTAATCAATTTAAGTGGTTCCCTTACCTCATGACCAAAAATTAGTTCAAAAGGACTAAATTTGGTAGACTCATTAGGTGAATCCCTAAATGCAAACAATACGAATGGAATTCCTTTATCCCAATCCTCTGGATAATCTTGACAATACGCCCTCAACATTGTCTTTAATGTCTGATGCCACCTTTCTAACGCACACAGCCACACCCTGTGCTGTCTCAAACTGGCTTTCTACTTTTCAACTGCTCTCAGCAAAACCAGCCAGCCACTTTTTAGCTGCTCTCAGCAAAACCAGCCAGGCACTTTTCAAACTGAATCTTCAAAAAGGCTGAACTGAGCTGAGCTCCACCCACTCTATGACATCACTGTTTTCTTAAAGGTACATTGTTTAAACATCCAGTTCTTAAAGGTACTCTTACATGACACAGAGGAAGAACATATAAACTCCATACAGTCACCAAGGCCTGAACGCAGGTCCCTGGCATGGAGGCAACAGTATGGCCATGGTTCCGCCCCCACAGTTTGGTGGTTTTATGTTTTTGTGGAAGGGAAATCATGTTGAACCAATTTATTGGAGTATTTTGTATTCATAGTACAATGGCCAGAGAAAAGGGGGGAAGACAGCCACAGCCAGCTGCACAACGGTCTCCCGAAAAGTAGGTTTTGCCTTCGCTGAAATTGAAGTTTCCCTAGTCAAGGCCACAACCTCTGTTGTAATTATTTGCTGGATTTAGCTCAGTTACATAATTTCGGATGTTGTTTTGGGAACAAAGGAATTTCTGCAGAAGTTCAGGAAACATGGGCATTTGGGAACAAAGGGGTAATTTCATGTAATACTGTGTGTATAGTATGTTGTAGTGTACCATCACTTAGTTTACTTTTCCCTTTTAGGTTAGTAAATATTCTTTATTAATTGCTCACGCTACAACTGGACTATTTCCTGCCTGGTTCACATTTTTCTCACGATATACCATAGTGAAAATATACATCACGAAGAATTGGTATCCCAAGTTACCCTTCTGGGTTTGGGGTTACTCTTCAATTTAACAGCAGCAAGGTTCTCAATATAATTTGGAAGGGGAATGGATTACAAAAGTAAGAATGTTATCCTTCAGTTATATAGGGCACGAGTGAGACCATTGTATTGTGTACAATGTTACAATGTTACTTAAAGGGATGACAGTGGATAGGAAATGGAAAACATGCAAAGCACACATTGAGGAACTGCAACAATTATTTATTTATGTCTGGCACAAAAGTAAAACGGGAAAGGTGGCCAATCCCTGATTTACAAGGGAAATTAGGGATAGTATTTGATCCAAGGAAGTAACATACAAATTGGCCAAGAAAAACAACAGGACTGAGGATTGGGATTTGTACTGCATTCAGCAAAAAAGGACCAAGGGATTGGTTAAGGGGAAAATGGAACATAAAAGGTGACTGTAAAAGTTTGATAAGGTATTGTTGCTGATTTTCTCCTTGGTTCAATTGCTCTGTTTTATTACCTTTGCTCTCGAGTCGCCAGGTATCTTTATGACACCGCCACGAGGTTCAAGTCCGAGCAATGATCAATAATCCAATACACCGATTAGTAAGATTTAAATCAAAGCACATTTATTATACACAGTAATCGCTACTCATGCACAAATTCTACGTCGAGGCTACTTCGACAACTAACAGGCCTATACTTAATTTTGGACTTGCCCACCAGGTCAGGGGAACAAATGGCCTTTCGTTCGGGTTCTGAGCCTGCGGGATTCGAAGTTGGTACGGATTGGTAGCCAGGAGCGCCTATCTCGTAGCGAGAGTTGAATTAAGACTTACAATTGTCGGTCTTCACTGCACTGGTCACGGTCATAGAATTTACAGTGCTGAAGGAGGCCATTCGGCCCATCGAGTCTGCACCGGCTCTTGGAAAGAGCACCCTACCCAAGGTCAACACCTCCACCCTATCCCCATAACCCAGTGACCCCACCCAACATTAAGGGCAATTGTGGTTACTAAGGGCAATTTATCATGGCCAATCCACCTAACCCGCACATCTTTGGACTGTGGGAGGAAACCGGAGCACCCGGAGGAAACCCACGCACACACGGGGAGGATGTGCAGACTCCGCACAGACAGTGACCCAAGCTGGAATCGAACCTGGGACCCTGGAGCTGTGAAGCAATTGTGCTATCCACTATGCTACCGTGCTGTCAATGTTGGTTTGTGTTGCTGGGTGACCCGGGCAGGAAGAAGAGCTGAAGAGGAGCTGCTGAAGAGTGAAGAGCGCAATTTGAACTTGGGGCTTAACTCTTATAGTCCCCAGGGGCTTCCCGCCTTTCGGGGCGGACCCTGTACCTGGTCCCAAGTGATTGGACTTTGTCCCAATCGCTTGGTTCGATTTTCTCCAATACTGGAGCGGTTCCCTGATCGATGGGCGGTCTGGAGATGCTCGTTCACCTCCTTTGTGTTGGCTCCTGCTGGCGCCGAGGAGTCTGGCTTTGCTTTGTGTGTCCAAAATGTTACTTATTGTTCCCGGGGATTGCTCATCAGTATGCAGATGGCTGTTACTTTGTTATGCTGATGGTCGCTGGTATCGATGTTGTCTGTTTTTTTGCAGAGCTAAATACACAGCAAACCTGCAGCCGCTGATTTCTGTCTTGTTGGCTGACTTTCCCATCAGCCTTTGCCGTTCGCCATTTTAAAATCGGGAGTTGGCCACTTTAGGTGGCTACATTCCCTCCTTGTGATCCTAACGCGAAGCGTGAAGGATCACATAACTATGTTGCTTTCCATTCCCTGACCTGTGGGGCACTTCTTTCATGGCCTCTACACTGACCATAACTATGCAAACATTTTTTAACTAACAGTTCTAAGGGGCGTTATGTCAAACAGGGACATGCATTACAAAACAATAAAATGGGAACCTCTAACTATTCTTAATACACGACACTCACTTAAACATTTCATCATTCTAACTTCCTCAACCATACAAACAAAATCATAGCAGTTTATACACATTTTTCCTGGCTTGGCAGTCAAGCTCAGGATCGTACAATTTGCTCATGAACAGTTCTTTACATTTCTTTATTTACAATAAAACCGCAAATGAATGCTCTTTATTATAGATCGTGGGGGTCAGGGGTCTGGTCGTATCCAAAAATAGGGGATCTGATCCTATATACCGGGGTTCGAGCGCGGTAGGCTCTCCTTCTCCATTTCCTTAGATGCATAGTCTGCTTAATGCAGCAGAGTATCGCCAATACTAGTATGGTTTCTATTACATATGACAGAGTACCAGGTTATAAACTTGGCACACCAAGATGGTATATGGTATGGTGTCGCTGGTGACTGGGTTCTGGGTACTGTGGGGAAGTGGAACATTAACGGCTGGGGGGCTTGAAGTCATGGGGTTCGCGTTCACTCGCAACCAAATGTCCATTATTATGATGATGAACCATGTGAAGGAAGTCCTCATGGCTCTTCTCTTTTCTTTTCTTCTCCGGGCCTGGAGCTTTTGGAGTTCTGTGGAAACAAGCATAGTGTAGGTTAGATGGCTTTTGTTTCGGTGCAACATCGTGGGCCGAAGGGCCTGTACTGCGCTGTATTGTTCTATGTTCTATGTTCTATGTCTGTAACTATCTTGGTTTAACATCTCGTACGATAGTCTGTCTGTCCTTTAGTGCCAATTACTCCCTTTATAATTGGTCACTATGTGTGACTCGCTCAGTTTTTTTTCAAAAGCCGAATTTTAGGACAAGACACATTTCCAACTAATGAACCAGTGCAAACCGTCTCGCAGACTGTGCAATTTACCATCCAAATGTCTCAGGATGTAAATAGCATGTGGTTGGCAACATTGAAAACAGCGCGGGAGGAGAGAGAGCAGGGACAGTGAAAACAGCGCGGGAGGAGAGAGAGCTGGGACATTGAAAACAGCGCGAGAGGAGAGGGAGCCGGGACAGTGAAAACAGCGCGGGAGGAGAGAGAGCCGGGAGATTTTAAAAGCACGGGAGGAGGGAGAGCCGGGACAGTGAAAACAGCGCAAGAGGAGAGGGAGCCGGGAGATTTAAAAAGTGTGGGAGCTGCGAGTCGGAGCGGAGATTTAAAAAGATCGCGGCCTAGTTTCGGGAGCCGTTCAGGGGAGGAGGAGCACTCTCTGTCAGGGAGAGAACCTGAGAACATCTAAGACCCTCAGAAGGTAGGTAGGATCAAGGAAAACCCAAAAGCTTTCTACAGGTATGTCAGGAATAAAAGAATGACTAGGGTAAGAGTAGGGCCAGTCAAGGACAGGGATGGGAAGTTGTGTGTGGAGTCTAAAGAGATAGGCGAGATACTAAATGAATATTTTTCGTCAGTATTCACTCAGGAAAAGGAGAATGCTGAGACCCAGGCTATTAGAATAGATGGCATTGAGGTACGTAGGGAAGAGGTGTTGGCAATTCTGGACAGGCTGAAAATAGATAAGTCCCCGGTGCCTGATGGGATTTGTCCTAGGATTCTCTGGGAAGCCAGGGAAGAGATTGCTGAGCCTTTGGCTTTGATTTTTATGTCATCATTGGCTACAGGAATAGTGCCAGAGGACTGGAGGATAGCAAATGTGGTTCCTTTGTTCAAGAAGGGGAGTAGAGACAACCCCGGCAACTATAGACCGGTGAGCCTCACGTCTGTAGTGGGTAAAGTCTTGGAGGGGATTATAAGAGACAAAATTTATAATCATCTAGATAGGAATAATATGATTAGGGATAGTCAGCATGGCTTTGTGAAGGGTAGGTCATGCCTCACAAACCTTATCGAGTTCTTTGAGAAGGTGACTGAACAGGTAGACGAGGGTAGAGCAGTTGATGTGGTGTATATGGATTTCAGTAAAGCGTTTGATAAGGTTCCCCACGGTAGGCTATTGCAGAAAATAGGAAGGCTGGGGATTGAGGGTGATTTAGAGATGTGGATCAGAAATTGGCTAGCTGAAAGAAGACAGAGGGTGGTGGTTGATGGGAAATGTTCAGAATGGAGTTCAGTTACAAGTGGCGTACCACAAGGATCTGTTCTGGGGCCGTTGCGGTTTGTCATTTTTATAAATGACCTAGAGGAGGGCGCAGAAGGGTGGGTGAGTAAATTTGCAGACGACACTAAAGTCGATGGTGTTGTCGACAGTGCGGAAGGACGTTGCAGGTTACAGAGGGACATAGATAAGCTGCAGAGCTGGGCTGAGAGGTGGCAAATGGAGTTTAATGTAGAGAAGTGTGAGGTGATTCACTTTGGAAGGAATAACAGGAATGCGGAATATTTGGCTAATGGTAAAATTCTTGGAAGTGTGGATGAGTCGAGGGATCTCGGTGTCCATGTACCTAGATCCCTGAAAGTTGCCTCCCAGGTTGATAGGGTTGTGAAGAAGGCCTATGGAGTGTTGGCCTTTATTGGTAGAGGGATTGAGTTCCGGAGTCATGTGGTCATGTTGCAGCTGTACAAAACTCTGGTACGGCCGCATTTGGAGTATTGCGTACAGTTCTGGTCACCTCATTATAGGAAGGACGTGGAAGCTTTGGAACGGGTGCAGAGGAGATTTACCAGGATGTTGCCTGGTATGGAGGGAAAATCTTTTGAGGAAAGGCTGATGGACTTGAGGTTGTTTTCGTTAGAGAGAAGAAGGTTAAGAGGCATACAAAATGATCAGGGGGTTAGATAGGGTGGACAGTGAGAGCCTTCTCCCGCGGATGGAAATGGCTAGCACGAGGGGACATAGCCTTAAACTGAGGGGTAATAGATATAGGACAGAGGTCAGAGGTAGGTTCTTTACGCAAAGAGTGGTGAGGCCGTGGAATGCCCTACCTGCAACAGTAGTGAACTCGCCAACATTGAGGGCATTTAAAAGTTTATTGGATAAGCATATGGATGATAATGGCATAGTGTAGGATAGATGGCTTTTGTTTTTTGACTTCCCATGTCGGTGCAACATCGTGGGCCGAAGGGCCTGTACTGCACTGTATCGTTCTATGGTCTAAGGTAAGTAAGTGATTTTTACCCATTTTTACTTTTATACCTTTTTCAAATTGTGTGTGTTGGGGGTAAACTGAAGTGACATCACAGAAAAGCTGTGACCTGAGTGGCTGGTTGGGAATCTACACTAAATTTAAAAAATTAAGCATTGGTAACTAATTAAACATAATTGCTGAATTATAATTTAGAGGGGTATCTAAGCTAGAGATCGGAGAGTACTATATTTAGCTTTCACATTTATATTAGAAATCTAGTGCTAGGAAACAGATAACTTTTTAAAAAAACTTTTAATTTTAATTTACTAATTAATTGACGCAATGTCAGTTAGAGGGGTGCAGTGCTCGGACTGTGAGATGTGGCACGTCCGGGAGGCTTCCAGCGTCCCGGGTGGCTTCATCTGCATGGTTCGGTTGGAGCAGCAATTGGATGCACTTAGGAGCATGCAGGTGGCGGAAAGCGTCATAGATCACAGTTATATAAATGTGGTCACACCCAAGGTGCAGGCAGAGAAATGGGTGACCACCAGAAAGGGCAGGCGGTCAGTGCAGGAATCCCCTGTGGTTGTCCCCATCTCGAACAGGTATACCCCTTTGGATACTGTAGGGGGGGATAGCCTATCAGGGGAAAACAGCAGCAGCCAGAGCAGTGGCACCACGGCTGGCTCTGATGTTCAGAAGGGAGAGTCAATGCGCAGAAGAGCAATAGTAATAGGGGACTCTATAGTCAGGGGCACAAATAGGCGCTTCTGTGGACATGAAAGAGACTCCAGGATGGTATGTTGCCTCCCTGGTGCCAGGGTCCAGGATGTCTCCGAATGGGTAGAGGGCATCCTGAAGGGGGAGGGCAAACAGGCAGAGGTCGTTGTGCATATTGGTACTAACGACATAGGCAGGAAGGGGCATGAGGTCCTGCAGCAGAAGCTCAGGGAGCTAGGCAGAAAGTTAAAAGACAGGACCTCTCGGGTTGTGATCTCGGGATTACTCCCTGTGCCACGAGCCAGTGAGGCTAGAAATAGGAAGATAGAGCATCTAAACACGTGGCTAAACAGCTGGTGTAGGAGGGAGGGTTTCCGTTATCTGGACCTCTGGGAGCTCTTCCGGGGTAGGTGTGACCTATATAAGGACGGGTTGCATCTAAACTGGAGAGGCATAAATATCCTGGCCGCGAGGTTTGCTAGTGTCACACGGGAGGGTTTAAACTAGTATGGCAGGGGTGGGCACGGGAGCAATAGGTCAGAAGGTGAGAGCATTGAGGGAGAACTAGGGAATATGGACAGTGGGGCTCTGAGGCAGAGCAGACAGGGAGAAGTTGCTGAACACAGCGGGTCTGGTGGCCTGAAGTGCATATGTTTTAATGCAAGAAGTATCACGGGTAAGGCAGATGAACTTAGAGCTTGGATTAGTACTTGGAACTATGATGTTGTTGCCATTACAGAGACCTGGTTGAGGGAAGGGCAGGATTGGCAGCTAAACGTTCCAGGATTCAGATGTTTCAGGCGGGATAGAGGGGGATGTAAAAGGGGATGCAGAGTTGCGCTACTGGTTAGGGAGAATATCACAGCTGTACTACGGGAGGACACCTCAGAGGGCAGTGAGGCTATATGGGTAGAGATCAGGAATACGAAGGGTGCAGTCACAATGTTGGGGGTTTACTACAGGCCTCCCAACAGCCAGCGGGAGATAGAGGAGCAGATAGGTAGACAGATTTTGGAAAAGAGTAAAAACAACAGGGTTGTGGTGATGGGAGACTTCAACTTCCCCAGTATTGACTGGGACTCACTTAGTGCCAGGGGCTTAGACAGGGCAGAGTTTGTCAGGAGCATCCAGGAGGGCTTCTTAAAACAATATTCGGGAGGGTTTAAACTAATTTGGCAGGGGAATGGGAACCGGATTTGTAGTCCAGCAACTAAGGTAGCCGATATTCAGGACGCCAAAGCGTGTAATGAGGCAGTGGGGAAGGGAGTACTGACAAAGGGGAGTACTTGCAGGCACGGAGATGGGTTAAAGTGTGTGTACCTCAACGCAAGATGCATCAGGAATAAGGTGGGTGAACTTAAGGCATGGATCGGTACTTGGGACTACGATGTGGTGGCCATCACGGAAACTTGGATAGAAGAGGGGCAGAAATGGTTGTTGGAGGTCCCTGGTTATAGATGTTTCAATAGGATTAGGGAGGGTGGTAAAAGAGGTGGGGGGGTGGCATTATTAATTAGAGATAGTATAACAGCTGCAGAAAGGCAGTTCGAGGAGTATCACCCTATTGAGGTAGTATGGGTTGAAGTCAGAAATAGGAAAGGAGCAGTCACCTTGTTAGGAGTTTTCTATAGGCCCCCCCAATAGTAGCAGAGATGTGGAGGAACAGATTGGGAAACAGATTTTGGAAAGGTGCAGAAGTCATAGGGTAGTAGTCATGGGCGACTTTAACTTCCCAAATATTGAGTGGAAACTCTTTAGATCAAATAGTTTGGATGGGGTGGTGTTTGTGCAGTGTGTCCAGGAAGCTTTTCTAACACAGTATGTAGATTGTCCAACCAGAGGAGGGGCAATATTGGATTTAGTACTTGGTAACGAACCAGGGCAAGTGATAGATTTGTTAGTGGGGGAGCATTTTGGAGATAGTGACCACAATTCTGTGACTTTCACTTTAGTAATGGAGAGGGATAGGTACGTGCAACAGGGCAAGGTTTACAATTGGGGGAAGGGTAAATACGATGTTGTCAGACAAGAATTGAAGTGCATAAGTTGGGAACATAGGCTGGCAGGGAAGGACACAAGTGAAATGTGGAACTTGTTCAAGGAACAGGTGCTACGTGTCCTTGATATGTATGTCCCTGTCAGGCAGGGAAGAGATGGTCGAGTGAGGGAACCATGGTTGACAAGAGAGGTTGAATGTCTTGTTAAGAGGAAAAAGGAGACTTATATAAGGCTGAGGAAACAAGGTTCAGACAGGGCATTGGAGGGATACAAGATAGCCAGGAGGGAACTGAAGAAAGGGATTAGGAGAGCTAAGAGAGGGCATGAACAATCTTTGGCAGGTAGGATCAAGGAAAACCCTAAGGCCTTTTACACAAATGTGAGAAATATGAGAATGACGAGAGCGAGGGTAGGTCCGATCAAGGACAGTGGCGGGAGATTGTGTATTGATTCTGAAGAAATAGGAGAGGTCTTGAACGAGTACTTTTCTTCTGTATTTACAAATGAGAGGGGCGATATTGTTGGAGAGGACAGTGTGAAACAGATTAGTAAGCTCGAGGAAATACTTGTCAGGAAGGAAGATGTGTTGGGCATTTTAAAAAACTTGAGGATAGACAAGTCCCCCGGGCCTGACGGGATATATCCAAGGATTCTATGGGAAGCAAGAGATGAAATTGCAGAGCCGTTGGCAATGATCTTTTCGTCCTCACTGTCAACAGGGGTGGTACCAGGGGATTGGAGAGTGACGAATGTCGTGCCCCTGTTCAAAAAAGGGACTAGGGATAACCCTGGGAATTACAGGCCAGTTAGTCTTACTTCGGTGGTAGGCAAAGTAATGGAAAGGGTACTGAAGGATAGGATTTCTGAGCATCTGGAAAGACACTGCTTGATTAGGGATAGTCAGCACGGATTTGTGAGGGGTAGGTCTTGCCTTACAAGTCTTATTGAATTCTTTGAGGAGGTGACCAAGCATGTGGATGAAGGTAAAGCAGTGGATGTAGCGTACATGGATTTTAGTAAGGCATTTGATAAGGTTCCCCATGGTAGGCTTATGCAGAAAGTAAGGAGGCATGGGATAGTGGGAAATTTGGCCAGTTGGATAACGAATTGGCTAACCAATAGAAGTCAGAGAGTGGTGGTGGATGGCAAATATTCAGCCTGGATCCCAGTTACCAGTGGCGTACCGCAGGGATCAGTTCTGGGTCCTCTGCTGTTTGTGATTTTCATTAATGACTTGGATGAGGGAGTTGAAAGGTGGGTCAGTAAATTTGCAGACGATACGAAGATTGGTGGAGTTGTGGATAGTAAGGAGGGCTGTTGTCAGCTGCAAAGAGACATAGATAGGATGCAGAGCTGGGCTGAGAAGTGGCAGATGGAGTTTAACCCTGAAAAGTGAGGGGTTGTCCATTTTGGAAGGACAAATATGAATGCGGAATACAGGGTTAACGGTAGAGTTCTTGGCAATGTGGAGGAGCAGAGAGATCTTGGGGTCTATGTTCATACATCTTTGAAAGTTGCCACTCAAGTGGATAGAGCTGTGAAGAAGGCCTATGGTGTGCTCGCGTTCATTAACAGAGGGATTGAATTTAAGAGCCGTGAGGTGATGATGCAGCTGTACAAAACTTTGGTAAGGCCACATTTGGAGTACTGTGTACAGTTCTGGTCGCCTCATTTTAGGAAGGATGTGGAAGCTTTGGAAAAGGTGCAAAGAAGATTTACCAGGATGTTGCCTGGAATGGAGAGTAGGTCTTACGAGGAAAGGTTGAGGGTGCTAGGCCTTTTCTCATTAGAACGGAGAAGGATGAGGGGCGACTTGATAGAGGTTTATAAGATGATCAGGGGAATAGATAGAGTAGACAGTCAGAGACTTTTCCCCCGGGTGGAACAAACCATTACAAGGGGACATAAATTTAAGGTGAAAGGTGGAAGATATAGGAGGGATATCAGAGGTAGGTTCTTTACCCAGAGAGTAGTGGGGGCATGGAATGCACTGCCTGTGGAAGTAGTTGAGTCGGAAACATTAGGGACCTTCAGCACGGTAGCATTGTGGATAGCACAACTGCTTCACAGCTCCAGGGTCCCAGGGTCGATTCCGGCTTAGGTCACTGTCTGTGCGGAGTCTGCACGTCCTCCCCGTGTCTGCGTGGGTTTCCTCCGGGTGCTCCGGTTTCCTCCCACAGTCCAAAGATGTGCAGGTTAGGTGAATTGGCCAATGATAAATTGCCCTCAATGTCCAAAATTGTCCTTGGTGTTGGGTGGAGGTGTTGAGTTTGGGTAGGGTGCTCTTTCCAAGAGCCGGTGCAGACTCAAAGGGCCGAATGTCCTCCTTCTGCACTGTAAATTCAATGATAATCTATGATTAATCTAGGACAAAGGTTTGGCACAACATCGTGGGCCGAAGGGCCTGTTCTGTGCTGTATTTTCTATGTTCTATGTTCTTAATATGTAGACAGTCCAACTAAGGAAGGGGCGGTACTGGACCTGGTATTGGGGAATGAGCCCGGCCAGGTGGTAGAAGTTTCAGTAGGGGAGCATTTCGGGAACAGTGACCACAATTCAGTAAGTTTTAAAGTGCTGGTGGACAAGGATAAGAGTGGTCCTAGGATGAATGTGCTAAATTGGGGGAAGTCCAAAAAGACGAGGTGTTGGGTGTCTTAAAAAATATTAAGGTAGATAAGGTAAATAATACTTAAGGTAGATAAGTAGATAAAGTGGATAAGGGCCTGATGGGATCTACCCCAGAATACTGAAGGAGGCTGGAGAGGAAATTGCTGAGGCCTTGACAGAAATCTTTGGATCCTCACTGTCTTCAGGTGATGTCCCGGAGGACTGGAGAATAGCCAATGTTGTTCCTCTGTTTAAGAAGGGTAGCAAGGATAATCCAGGGAACTACAGGCCGGTGAGCCTTACTTCAGTGGTAGGGAAATTACTGGAGAGAATTCTTCGAGACAGGATCTACTCCCATTTGGAAGCAAATGGACGTATTAGTGAGAGGCAGCATGGTTTTGTGAAGGGGAGGCCGTGTCTCACTAACTTGATAGAGTTTTTCGAGGAGGTCACAAAGATGATTGATGCAGGTAGGGTCGTGGATGTTGTCTATATGGACTTCAGTAAGGCCTTTGACAAGGTCCCTCATGGTAGACTAGTACAAAAGGTGAAGTCACACGGGATCAGGGGTGAGCTGGCAAGGTGGATACAGAACTGGCTGGGTCATAGAAGGCAGAGAGTAGCAATGGAAGGATGCTTTTCTAATTGGAGGGCTATGACCAGTGGTGTTCCACAGGGATCAGTGCTGGGACCTTTGCTGTTTGTAGTATATATAAATGATTTGGAGGAAAATGTAACTGGTCTGATTACTAAGTTTGCAGACGACACAAAGGTTGGTGGAATTGCGGATAGCGATGAGGACTGTCAGAGGATACAGCAGGATTTAGATTGTTTGGAGACTTGGGCGGAGAGATGGCAGATGGAGTTTAATCCGGATAAATGTGAGGTCATGCATTTTGGAAGGGCTAATGCAGGTAGGGAATGGTAGAACCCTCAAGAGTATTGAAAGTCAGAGAGATCTAGGAGTACAGGTCCACAGGTCACTGAAAGGGGCAACACAGGTGGAGAAGGTAGTCAAGAAGGCATACGGCATGCTTGCCTTCATTGGCCGGGGCATTGAGTATAAGAATTGGCAAGTCATGTTGCAGCTGTATAGAACCTTAGTTCGGCCACACTTGGAGTATAGTGTTCAATTCTGGTCGCCACACTACCAGAAGGATGTGGAGGCTTTAGAGAGGGTGCAGGAGAGATTTACCAGAATGGTGCCTGGTATGGAGGGCATTAGCTATGAGGAGCGGTTGAATAAACTCGGTTTGTTCTCACTGGAACGACGGAGGTTGAGGGGCGACCTGATAGAGGTCTACAAAATTATGAGGGGCATAGACAGAGTGGATAGTCAGAGGCTGTTCCCCGGGGTAGAGGGATCAATTACTAGGGGGCATAGGTTTAAGGTGAGAGGGGCAAGGTTTAGAGTAGATGTACGAGGCAAGTTTTTTTACACAGAGGGTAGTGGGTGCCTGGAACTCACTACCGGAGGTGGAAGCAGGGACGATAGTGACATTTAAGGGGCATCTTGACAAATACATGAATAGGATGGGAATAGGGGGATACGGACCCAGGAAGTGTAGAAGATTGTAGTTTAGTCGGGCAGTATGGTCGGCACGGGCTTGGAGGGCCGAAGGGCCTGTTCCTGCGCTGTACATTTCTTTGTTCTTACCTAAGGGTTACCTGAAACAAAACAAAACCCTTTGAACTAAAATTGCCAAAATGAGGTGCGTATGGGCCGCGACGGGTAAGAGATGGATGGAGTCCCCGGGTAGGACGGCTACCAATGCAGTGTCTCCCCTACCCGAGCGTAGTATACCAGAGGGGGGGTTCCCAGGCAGGGCGGGTCCCAAGCAGTTTCTCCACTGTCTGAGCAACCGACAAGAATGGGCAAGAAATGTAGTCATCGTGGGGTGGCTGCCGTATTGGTTCCTCACTGTCAACAGACGAGTTCCGCTGAACTGGAGTCTGGGACAGTAGCAAGTGTCTGTGGGCAAGTCCTCAGAGGTTTCGGCCGAAAAGGCGTGGGGCCGTGGAAAAAAATTTTTGCGGTCTGACAAACAACATTTAACAAACTTAGAAACAACAGGTTCCATCAGAAAGGACATCGTAAATCACATTTGGACTGGGGTGTAACTAGCATATGGAGGGAGTGCAGCGTGACCGAAGAAGAGCGGAAGGAGGAGTGAAACAAAAATGAAGTGGCCTTGCTGCGGTATCACTGCCATGAGAAGTGGTGGGTAAGCGCTCACAGTTTGCATGGGGCAGCTCGGACCTTGTAGCTGCTGTGGGTGGTGTGCTCTTTCATATCTGGGGGCTAGTCTAGCTGGTGGGGGTCTCCTGCAATCTCGGGCGAAGTGTCCTGACTGCCCACAGTTGTAACATGACCCCTGGGGCACACAAGGTGGAGCAGGCTGTCTGGTGCATTGTTCCCTTGGGTATGGTTCCCTGGGTGGGGGGGTCGGGGCTGTTGGTGTCCCCGCTGGTTCGGGGGCATTTGTGGGCTGATTCCGTTGCAGTTTCAGGGGGGCTTGACAATCTCGTGCGTAATGTCCTAATTGTCTGCAATTATAACATTCCGGTGGTTTCTGGGGGGGGCTGTTCCTTCCTTTGTTTACCCATGCGGGGTTCTGGTGCGTTTTAACTGGATGCATGACTGCCTGCTCTTCCTCGGGATTTTTAAACTGCGGGTTTGTTTCGTACAGACTGCTCAGGCGCGGGACAATCTTTTTAAAACCCATTTCTCATTGTGGGCTTCCTCGGAGGGGTGATAATTCGTACAGGCTTTTTGTCCTGCCTCTGTGGCATGAGAGCTAAGGGTGCGGGTCAATTTGGCCATGTTGTCTGGGGACAAATGGGCACTTTCTAAATTACCGAAAACTGCTGTGAAATGAATCCACAGGCGTCCAGCAAACGCTGTGGGGTATTCTGTCTTTTCCTGCCTGCACTTATTGAGGCCATCTACGGGGTCACCCTGTTTATACCCGATCGCATCCAGGATCGCGGTATGCATTTCTGCAAGGGTGCCTCCTCCTACATTCTGTGGGTTGGCAAGGGCTGCTGCTACTGAAGGGTCTAAACTTAAAACTGTGAGCTTTACATGCTCTCGCTCATCCAGGCCGTACATGGTCGCCTGATGCTTTACGGTGGCAAAGAAATGGTGGGGGTCTGAGGTGGGGAGGAACGGTGTGATCTTATCGCACGCGTCCCGTAATTGGGTCACTGTTAATGGGGTGGAGTATAGAAATTCCGCATCGTCCACTATGGCTGTGCGGTGGGTGGTTATTGGGTTAATTGGAGCTGGAACTATCTGCTCTGTGGTGGGTTGGGGCGCTTTCCTCTTCTGGGGCTTTCCATGCGCACATGTTCCCTGAACATATCTCTGCGCTGTTTCATTTAATTCTTCCCAATCCGGGCCGTCTTCCTGATATAATTTCGCTCCAAAGGTTTCCTGGAAGCCTTTCTGAACTGAAAGCAGCGATTGCAGCTCTGCAATCTGCTTCCGGCACTTTGCGTGATCTAGCGTGCTTTGTCTTTGTTCTGTGGTGGCAGCATGGAGTGCTCTTAATAAAGAACAAAGAACAAAGAACAAAGAAATGTACAGCACAGGAACAGGCCCTTCGGCCCTCCAAGCCCGTGCCGACCATACTGCCCGACTAAACTACAATCCTCTACACTTCCTGGGTCCGTATCCTTCTATTCCCATCCTATTCATATATTTGTCAAGATGCCCCTTAAATGTCCCTATCGTCCCTGCTTCCACTACCTCCTCCGGTAGTGAGTTCCAGGCACCCACTACCCTCTGCGTAAAAAACTTGCCTCGTACATCTACTCTAAACCTTGCCCCTCTCACCTTAAACCTATGTCCCCTAGTAATTGACCCCTCTACCCTGGGGAAAAGCCTCTGACTATCCACTCTGTCTATGCCCCTCATAATTTTGTATACCTCTATCAGGTCGCCCCTCAACCTCCTTCGTTCCAGTGAGAACAAACCGAGTTTATTCAATCGCTCCTCATAGCTTATGCCCTCCATACCAGGCAACATTCTGGTAAATCTCTTCTGCACCCTCTCTAAAGCCTCCACATCCTTCTGGTAGTGTGGCGACCAGAATTGAACACTATACTCCAAGTGTGGCCTAACTAAGGTTCTATACAGCTGCAACATGACTTGCCAATTCTTATACTCAATGCCCCGGCCAATGAAGGCAAGCATGCCGTATGCCTTCTTGACTACCTTCTCCACCTGTGTTGCCCCTTTCAATGACCTGTGGACCTGTACTCCTAGATCTCTTTGACTTTCAATACTCTTGAGGGTTCTACCATTCACTGTATATTCCCTACCTGCATTAGCCCTTCCAAAATGCATTACCTCACATTTGTCCGGATTAAACTCCATCTGCCATCTCTCCGCCCAAGTCTCCAGACAATCTAAATCCTGCTGTATCCTCAGACAGTCCTCATCGCTATCCGCAATTCCACCAACCTTTGTGTCGTCTGCAAACTTACTAATCAGACCAGTTACATTTTCCTCCAAATCATTTATATATACTACAAAGAGCAAAGGTCCCAGCACTGATCCCTGTGGAACACCACTGGTCACAGCCCTCCAATTAGAAAAGCATCCCTCCATTGCTACCCTCTGCCTTCTATGGCCTAGCCAGTTCTGTATCCACCTTGCCAGTTCACCCCTGATCCCGTGTGACTTCACCTTTTGTACTAGTCTACCATGAGGGACCTTGTCAAAGGCCTTACTGAAGTCCATATAGACAACATCTACTGCCCTACCTGCATCAATCATCTTAGTGACCTCCTCGAAAAACTCTATCAAGTTAGTGAGACACGACCTCCCCTTCACAAAACCGTGCTGCCTCTCACTAATACGTCCATTTGCTTCCAAATGGGAGTAGATCCTGTCTCGAAGAATTCTCTCCAGTAATTTCCCTACCACTGAAGTAAGGCTCACCGGCCTGTAGTTCCCGGGATTATCCTTGCTACCCTTCTTAAACAGAGGAACAACATTGGCTATTCTCCAGTCCTCCGGGACATCCCCTGAAGACAGCGAGGATCCAAAGATTTCTGCCAAGGCCTCAGCAATTTCCTCTCCAGCCTCCTTCAGTATTCTGGGGTAGATCCCATCAGGCCCTGGGGACGTATCTACCTTAATATTTTTTAAGACACCCAACACCTCGTCTTTTTGGATGACAATGTGACCCAGGCTATCTACACCCCCTTCTCCAGACTCAACATCTACCAATTCCTTCTCTTTGGTGAATACTGATGCAAAGTATTCATTTAGTACCTCGCCCATTTCCTCTGGCTCCACACATAGATTCCCTTGCCTATCCTTCAGTGGGCCAACCCTTTCCCTGGCTACCCTCTTGCTTTTTATGTACGTGTAAAAAGCCTTGGGATTTTCCTTAACCCTATTTGCCAATGACTTTTCATGACCCCTTCTAGCCCTCCTGACTCCTTGCTTAAGTTCCTTCCTACTTTCCTTATATGCCACACAGGCTTCGTCTGTTCCCAGCCTTTTAGCCCTGACAAATGCCTCCTTTTTCTTTTTGACGAGGCCTACAATATCACTCGTCATCCAAGGTTCCCGAAAATTGCCGTATTTATCTTTCTTCCTCACAGGAACATGCCTGTCCTGTATTCCTTTCAACTGACACTTGAAAGCCTCCCACATGTCAGATGTTGATTTGCCCTCAAACATCCGCCCCCAATCTATGTTCTTCAGTTCCCGCCTAATATTGTCATAATTAGCCTTCCGCCAATTTAGCACATTCATCCTCGGACCACTCTTATCCTTGTCCACCAGTACTTTAAAACTTACTGAATTGTGGTCACTGTTACCGAAATGCTCCACTACTGAAACATCTACCACCTGGCCGGGCTCATTCCCCAATACCAGGTCCAGTACTGCCCCTTCCCTAGTTGGACTGTTTACATATTGTTTTAAGAAGCCCTCCTGGATGCTCCTTACAAACTCCGCCCCGTCTAAGCCCCTGGCACTAAGTGAGTCCCAGTCAATATTGGGGAAGTTGAAGTCTCCCATCACCACAACCCTGTTGTTTTTACTCTTTTCCAAAATCTGTCTACCTATCTGCTCCTCTATCTCCCGCTGGCTGTTGGGAGGCCTGTAGTATACCCCCAACATTGTGACTGCACCCTTCTTATTCCTGATCTCTACCCATATAGCCTCACTGCCCTCTGAGGTGTCCTCTCGCAGTATAGCTGTGATATTCTCCCGAACAAGTAGCGCAACTCCGCCTCCCCTTTTACATCCCCCTCTATCCCGCCTGAAACATCTAAATCCTGGAACGTTTAGCTGCCAATCCTGCCCTTCCCTCAACCAGGTCTCTGTAATGGCAATAACATCATAGTTCCAAGTAGTAATCCAAGCTCTAAGTTCATCTGCCTTACCCGTAATACTCCTTGCATTAAAACATATGCACTTCAGGCCACCAGACCCGCTGTGTTCAGCAACTTTTCCCCGTCTGCTCTGCCTCAGAGCCACACTGTCCCTATTCCCTAGTTCTCCCTCAATGCTCTCACCTTCTGACCTATTGCTCCCGTACCCACCCCCCTGCCATACTAGTTTAAACCCTCCCGTGTGACACTAGCAAACCTCGCGGCCAGGATATTTATGCCTCTCCGGTTTAGATGCAACCCGTCCATCTTGTACAGGTCACACCTGCCCCGGAAGAGCTCCCAGTGGTCCAGAAAACGGAAACCCTCCCTCCTACACCAGCTGTTTAGCCACGTGTTTGTCTGCTCTATCTTCCTATTTCTAGCCTCACTGGCACGTGGCACAGGGAGTAATCCCGAGATTACAACCCTCGAGGTCCTGTCTTTTAACTTCCTGCCTAGCTCCCTGAACTCCTGCTGCAGGACCTCATGCCCCTTCCTGCCTATGTCGTTAGTACCAATATGTACAACGACCTCTGCCTGTTTGCCCTCCCCCTTCAGGATTCCCTCTACCCGTTCGGAGACATCCTGGACCCTGGCACCAGGGAGGCAACATACCATCCTGGAGTCTCTTTCACGTCCACAGAAGCGCCTATCTGTGCCCCTGACTATAGAGTCCCCTATTACTATTACTCTTCTGCGCTTTGACCCTCCCTTCTGAACATCAGAGCCAGCCGTGGTGCCACTGCTCTGGCTGCTGCTGTTTTCCCCTGATAGGCTATCCCCCCCGACAGTATCCAAAGGGGTATATCTGTTCGAGAGGGGGACAACCACAGGGGATTGCCTTTAGATGCTGCCTTTAGATTGCTACACTGTCTCGGTAATGCTTCAACCTGCTTTTCTGTTTCTTCATGTACCAGGACTGCACGTTGCGTGTCCTGATAGGCCTTTTCATATTGAGACTGGAAGCTGCTCAAGTGCGCCAGACAAGACTGGTGTGCCCTTTTGGCATCCTCCACCTCTCCATCTTTTGCTGCCAACTTCCTTCTCAATTCCAAACTCTCCTTTTCTACCTCGCTTACATCGACCTTACTCATTCGATGTATGCCCTCTACTTCTTTCCGGAGCGTCCTAACGACCTCCTCTGTGCCTCGCAATTGTGCCAAGCAGTACACGATTGCTATCGGCCTGCGAGCTTTCCCTAAGCTCTTTTAGTGGATCTCGCTCAGGTTCTCCCACCAAGTATGTCCTATACTCCCGGGGCCTGATTCCTCGTTGTCACAGAATTCATTCCAAAGGGGCCATCCTTTCCCTTTGAGATATTTCCTGATCTCTTCCTCCCAAATGGGACATTGTCCCACTCTACTGCTGCTGGTCGCTGCGACCGCAAATTCCTCTGGGTTCATGAGCCTGCATGGCCATCTTTCCTATCCGAATGCTGCTCTTCAAATTTGGGACAGGGGTATTCAGGCGGTACTGTAAATATGGGTACGGCTTTCGCTACTTTCCGCAATACAAGCTCCCGACAGTTTTGTCGCAACAAAAAAATCTATCAGTTTTACCTTATCGTCCTGTTAGTTACGCATGCATACACACACTTCCGAATTATGAGTATTGATCAGAACTGCTTGAATGCTTGTGGTTTTCTGTTCCCAATTGGATCTCTAATTCAAATTCTGGGTTCTCCCGGAGTGGTTTTGCCACTTCTAGATCGGGTCCAGTCAGGATGTCGCCAAATAATGTTGCTGATTTTCTCCTTGGTTCAATTGCTCTGTTTTATTACCTTTGCTCTTGAGTCGCCAGGTATCTTTATGATACCGCCACGAGGTTCAAGTCCAAGCAATGATCAATAATCCAATACACCGATTAGTAAGATTTAAATCAAAGCACATTTATTATACACAGTAATCGCTACTCATGCACAAATTCTACGTCTAAGCTACTTCTACAACTAACAGGCCTATACTTAACTTTGGACTGGCCCACCAGGTCAGGGAACCAAATGGCCTTTCGTTCGGGTTCTGAGCCTGCGGGATTCGAAGTTGGTACGGATTGGTAGACAGGCGCGCCTATCTCGTAGCGAGCGTTGAATTAAGGCTTACGATTGTCGGTCTTCACTGCACCGGTCATGGTCAATGTTGGTTCGTGTTGCTGGGTGACCCGGGCAAGAAGAAGCGCTGAAGAGGTGCTGAAGAGTGAAGAACGCAATTTGAACTTGGGACTTAACTCTTACTAGTCCCCAGGGGCTTCCCGCCTTTCGGGGCGGACCCTGAACCTGGTCCCAAGTGATTGGACTTTGTCCCAATCGCTTGGTTCGATTTTCTCCAATACTGGAGCGGTTCTCTGATCGATGGGCGGTCTTGAGGTGCTCGTTCACCTCCTTTGTGTTGGCTCCTGCTGGCGCCGAGGAGTCTGGCTTTGCTTTGTGTGTCCAAAATGTTACTTATTGTTCCCGGGGATTGCTCATCAGTATGCAGATGGCTGTTACTTTGTTGTGCTGATGGTCGCTGGTATCGATGTTTTCTGGGTTTTTTGCAGAGGTAAATACACAGCCAACCTGCAGCCGCTGATTTCTGTCTTGTTGGCTGACTTTCCCATCAGCCTTTGCCGTTTGCCATTTTAAATCAGGAGTTGGCCACTTTAGGTGGCTATAGTATGTGAAGAGAAAAAGATTAGAGAAGACAAATGAAAGTCCCTTACAGTCAGAAACAGAGGAATCAATAACAGGGGAATCAATAACAGTGCTTGGGAAAATAGGACTGAGTCAGCATGACTTTGTCAAAGCGAGGTCGTGTCTGACAAATCAGTTAGAGTTCTTTGATGGCTGAGCAACTAAATACATACTTTGGGTCTGTCTTCACAAATGAGGACACATAAGAGACTAGAAATGTTGGGGAATGCAGGTTTAATGAGGGGGGAACTGAGGGTGATCAATATCAGTAGAGAAATGGTGTTAGGGAAATTGATGAGTTTAAAGGCTGATAAATCAACATCCCAGGGACTGAAGGAGGTGGACCTAGAAATGGATGCATTGGTGGTCATCTATCAGGATTCTATAGTCCGCAGAACATTTGCTGCAGATTGGAGGGTGGCTAATGTAACTCCCCTGTTTAAAAAAGGAGGTAGAGAGAAAGCAGAGAATTACAGACCAGTAAGCCTGACGTCAGGGGAATATTCTAGAATCCATTATCAAAGATTTTAAAGCAGAGTACTTAGAAAACAGTGGCAGGATTATAGCAGAGCACTTAGGAAACAGTGGCAGGATTGGACAGAATCAGCATGGATTTATGAAGGGGAAATCATGCTCGACAAATCTACTGGAATTCTTCGAGAATGTAACTAGAGATGCTGAGGGGGAGCAAGTGGGTGTGGTGTATTTGGACTTTCAGAAGGCTTTTGACAAAGTCCCACATAAAAGGTTAGCGCATGGGATTGGGGTAGTGTGTTGAGACGGATAGAAAACTGGTTGGCAGACAGGAAAGAGAGAGTAGGAATTAACAGGTATTTTTCAAATTGGCAGTCCATGACTGGTGGGGTACCACAGGGATCAGTCCTAGGACCCCAGCTATTCACAATATAAATATATATATATATATATATATATATATATTTATTTTTTTTTTAAATCAATTTCGAGTACCCAATTCATTTTTTCCAATTAAGGGGCAATTTAGCGTGGCCAATCTACCCAACCTGCACATAGAATAGAATTTACAGGGACTTCCGATGGCAACCATGGAGTGAATGGTTGCATATTTAGCAGCTCCCACTCTTAGTGGTCTTTTAACAGCTTTTAAGCTGGATTTCTGTGGGAATGTTTCAATATCAGTGGATAAAAGCGCGAGAAGAAGACGACCTTTAGTTTATGGAGCTGCACCCAAGAAACAAGCATAAAAGAAGATATCAAAAGTTGGTTGTGTCATATGAGAGTACTTTTAGGACATGTATGTTTAAGCAATGTCGCGTTAAGAAAACAGTGATGTCAGAGAGTGGGTGGGGCTGAGGTCAGGTCAGCCAATTTGCAGTTGAGTTTTGCAGGTTTTTAGTTTCAGTTTTTAAAAAGTCTGTGTGTGTGTGTGTGTGTGTGTGTGTGTATTTCCAGAGAGCTGCAAGTTTTGAAAAGAGCTGAGTGGGTGTCTGCGTTTTGCAGGGAACGGAATATCTGCCATGAAAGACTATCTCTGGATCATTTGAGTGATTTAAAGTAAAGTCTTTAACCTGATGTGATTTTGTTTAAAGGTGTTAAGTCTCTTGGAAGTTTGAAGGAACATTTTAAGGAATTATTTACTGTTGCAATATTTTCTGAGTTATCTTTGAAGTAAGGGGTGTTAAGATGTTAAGTTCATGGAATAAACAGTGTTTTGTGTTTAAAAACGCACATGTCCATAATTGTAATCCCACACCTAGGGAAAAGCCATGTGCTAGGAAAAGCAACAAATACATTAAAGGGTGAGGTTGGTTGAACTCCATGATACATTTTGGGGTTCTGAAATGGTCTCGCCCATAACAATTGGGGGCTCGAGGGGGATAAAAGTCTATCGATTGGATTGGCTTTTGTGAACTTAAAGACAGTGAAGGATTGTTGCTTTTCCGGTGTGGTAATTTAGTTTAAGTGGGGAGAGTGTTGTGAACAATGGCTCTTTCAGAGGCTCAGAAGTTTTTAAGGGGTGGAGAATGTCACACGTAGTACTTTACAGACAGAAACGAAACGCAGACTGTTAAATTTGGCAAGAACATTGCAGTTAACATTACCTGACATAATGCGAAAAGATGAGGTAATTATGGCTGTGGTTAAGCATTTAAAGTTGCCTGAGATAGAGTTTGACTCATTGGAAATGGCAAAAATTCAGTTGCAAACTAAACAAATGGAACATGAGAAAGAATTAAAGCGGCTGGAATGAGAGAGTGAGAGAGAGGAAAAAGAGAAAGAGAGAGGAAAAAGAAAGAGAAAGAGAGAGAGAGGAAAAAGAGAAAGAGAGAGAGAGGAAAAAGAAAGAGAAAGAGAGAGAGAGGAAAAAGAAAAGGAGAGAGAAGAAAGGAGAAAAGAAAGAATAACCCTAGCAGAACAAAAATAAATAGAAAGGGAGATACAGATCAGGGAAAAAGATAAAGGGAGGGAGTTTGAACTTCAGAAAATGGCCATGAAACATGACAATCAGTTAAAATTGGCAGACGTAAAGGGAAACGTACAGTTGGATGATAGTGATGAGGATAGTGAGAAAGAGCGTCACAGAGGAAAGGTTGAGGGTGCTAGGCCTTTTCTCATTAGAACGGAGAAGGATGAGGGGCGACTTGATAGAGGTTTATAAGATGATCAGGGGAATAGATAGAGTAGACAGTCAGAGACTTTTTCCCCGGGTGGAACAAACCATTACAAGGGGACATACATTTAAGGTGAAAGGTGGAAGATATAGGAGGGATATCCGAGGTAGGTTCTTTACCCAGAGAGTAGTGGGGTCATGGAATGCACTGCCTGTGGAAGTAGTTAGTATACAGTGAATGGTAGAACCCTCAAGAGTATTGAAAGTCAAAGAGATCTAGGAGTACAAGTCCACAGATCACTGAAAGGGGCTACACAGGTGGAGAAGGTAGTCAAGAAGGCATACGGCATGCTTGCCTTCATTGGCCGGGGCATTGAGTATAAGAATTGGCAAGTCATGTTGCAGCTGTATAGAACCTTAGTTAGGCCACACTTGGAGTATAGTGTTCAATTCTGGTCGCCACACTACCAGAAGGATGTGGAGGCTTTAGAGAGGGTGCAGAAGAGATTTACCAGAATGTTGCCTGGTATGGAGGGCATAAGCTATGAGGAGCGATTGAATAAACTCGGTTTGTTCTCACTGGAACGAAGGAGGTTGAGGGGCGACCTGATAGAGGTATACAAAATTATGAGGGGCATAGACAGAGTGGATAGTCAGAGGCTTTTCCCCAGGGTAGAGGGGTCAATTACTAGGGGGCATAGGTTTAAGGTGAGAGGGGCAAAGTTTAGAGTAGATGTACGAGGCAAGTTTTTTACGCAGAGGGTAGTGGGTGCCTGGAACTCACTACCGGAGGAGGTAGTGGAGGCAGGGATGATAGGGACATTTAAGGGGCATCTTGACAAATATATGAATAGGATGGGAATAGAAGGATATGGACCCAGGAAGTGTAGAAGATTGTAGTTTAGTCGGGCAGTATGGTCGGCACGGGCTTGGAGGGCCGAAGGGCCTGTTCCTGTGCTGTACATTTCTTTGTTCTTTGTCTTTGTTCTAGTTGAGTCGGAAACATTAGGGACCTTCAAGCAGCTATTGGATAGGTACATGGATTACGGTAGAATGATATAGTGTAGATTCATTTGTTCTTAAGGGCAGCACGGTAGCATTGTGGATAGCACAATTGCTTCACAGCTCCAGGGTCCCAGGTTCGATTCCGGCTTGGGTCACTGTCTGTGCGGAGTCTGCACATCCTCCCCGTGCGCGCGTGGGTTCCCTCCGGGTGCTCCGTTTTCCTCCCACAGTCCAAAGATGTGCAGGTTGGGTGGATTGGCCATGATAAATTGCCCTTAGTGTCCAAAATTGCCCTGAGTGTTGGGTGGAGGTGTTGACCTTGGGTAGGGTGCTCTTTCCAAGAGCCGGTGCAGACTCAATGGGCCGAATGGCCTCCTTCTGCACTGTAAATTCTATGATAATCTATGATTAATCTAGGACAAAGGTTTGGCACAACATCATGGACCGAAGGGCCTGTTCTGTGCTGTATTTTTCTAAAAACAAAATAGCCGAAGGCTTGGTGGGAATCTATTTAAATAGGTCCAAGCATTGCCAAGGTTTGACGAGAAGGAAGTGGAAGCCTTTTTCATTTCATTTGAGAAGGTAGCTAAACAAATGAAATGGCCACAGGACATGTGGGTGTTACTGATTCAAATAAAGCTGGTAGGTAGAGCTGGTGAAGTGTTTGCATCACTACCTGAGGAGGTATCTGGAACGTATGAGGAGGTGAAGAAATCCACCTTAAGTGCATATGAGCTAGTGCCTGAAGCTTACAGACAAATGTTTAGAAATTGAAGGTAAGAATTTGGTCAAACATACATGGAGTTTGAAAGGCTCAAACATAGTAATTTTGATAGGTGGATAAGGGCTTTGAAAATAGACCAAACGTATGAAGCTCTCAGAGAAATTATACTTTTGGAGGAGATTAAAAATTCAATTCCTGATGTAGTGAGAACTCATGTGGAAGAACAAAGGGTTAAAACTGCGAGATTAGCAGCGGAAATGGCAGATGATTATGAATTAGTTCATAAATCAAAGATTGGTTTCCGACATCAGTTTCAGCCGGTGAGGGATAGAAACTGGGGACATGAGAAATACTCAAGTGGTAAAGGTAAAGGTGATCTGATGGGAGACAATAAAGAGAGTGTACCTCAGATTAAAAAAGAAATCCAGGAGGGTGGAAAAGAAATGAAAAGTTTTAAATGTTTTCACTGTAATAAACTAGGCCATGTAAAGTCAGTGTTGGTGGTTGAAGAAAAGCACTGGGAAGGCTGATGTGGTAAAACAGAATAAGACAGTGGGGTTTGTTAGAGTGGTGAAGGAAAGCGCAAGGGAAGCGAAGGAGGTGCAAACGATTGTACAGCCTGTTCAAGAAGTAATTGTGCCAGATGTCTTTAAAGAATTTACTTGTGTGGGTAAAGTTTACTCATGTGTATCAGGAGCAGGTAAAGAAGTCACAATTTTAAGAGATACAGGGGCTAGTCAATTTTTAATGGTAAGAGATGAGGAAACATGTAGTTTGGGAAGAATGTTGCCAGAAAAGGTGGTGGTATGTGGAATTCAGGGTGAGAGGAGTAGCGTTCCATTATATCAGGTAAGGTTGTCCAGTGAAGAGTGGTGAAGTGGTAGTCGGAGTAATAGATAAACTATCTTGTCCAGGAATACAGTTTATCTTGGGTAATGATATAGCTGGATCGCAGGTGGGAGTGATGCCTACTGTGGTTGATAAGCCAGTGGAAAATCAGTCAACTGAAGGGTTGAAGGACGAATATCCTGGGATTTTTCCGGATTGTGTAGTAACAAGGTCGCAAAGTCACAGGTTAAGACAAGAGGAGAAAACAAAGAGTGAAGATGAAGTTGAAGTGGAATTATCAGAAATGATTTTTGATCAGATGGTTGAAAAAGAACAAGAACAGGTGGAGGATGAGGCGGTTATTTTTAGTTCAGGAAAATTGGCGGAGTTACAACTGAAAGATGTAGAAATAAAACGGATATATCGGAAAGCATATACGGAAGAGGAATCTCAGCGTATACCAGAGTGTTATTACCGTAAAAGTGATGTCTTGATGAGAAAATGGAGACCTGAACATATGCAGGCGGATGAAAAGTGGGCAGAAGTTCATCAAGTAGTATTGCCGGTAGGGTATAGAAAGGAGGTGTTGCGAGTTGCACATGAGGTACCAGTGGGAGGTCATTTGGGAATAAGGAAAATTCAAGCTAAAATCCAGAAACGTTTTTATTGGCCTGGACTACATAAAGATGTAGTTAAATTTTGTCAATCATGTCACACATGTCAAGTGGTAGGGAAACCTCAAGCAGTGATAAAACCAGCACCCTTAATACCCATTCCAGCATTTGAGGAACCTTTTACAGGGGTGCTAATCAATTGTGTAGGACCGCTCCTAAAACAAAAAGTGGGAATCAATATCTTTTGACTGTAATGGATGTGTCTACTAGGTTTCCAGAGGCCATCCCAGTACATAATATTACAGCTAAAAGGATTGTGGAGGAGTTACTTAAATTCTTTACTAGATATGGACTACCCACAGAAATTCAATCGGATCAAGGAATGAATTTTACTTCAAAGTTATTCAAAGAAGTTATGGATAGCTTAGGAATAAAACAATTTAAATCAGCTGCGTACCATCCAGAATCGCAGGGTGCGTTAGAAAGGTGGCATCACACATTAAAGACAATGTTCAGGGCGTATTGTCAAGATTATTCAGAGGATTGGGATAAAGGAATTCCATTCGTACTGTTTGCAATTAGGGATGCACCTAATGAGTCTACCAAATTTAGTCCATTTGAACTAGTTTTTGGTCATGAGGTAAGAGGACCACTTAAATTGATTACGGAAAAATTGGTGGGTGAGAAATCGGAAATTACACTATTGAATTACGTGTCAAATTTTAGGGAACGATTAAATAGAGCAGGTGAATTGGCTAAACAACATTTGAAAGTTGCACAAAATGTGATGAAACGGGTAGCGGACAAGAAATACAAAGTTCGTAGTTTTGCCAGTGGGGATAAAGTTTTAGTGTTGTTACCGGTGGTAGGGGAGCCTTTAAAAGGTAGGTTTTGTGGACCGTATCAGATTGAAAGGAAATTAAGTGAGGTGAATAATGTGGTTAAAAACACCAGATAGAAGGAAGACTCACCTAGTGTGTCATGTGAATATGTTTAAAAGGTACTTTGAAAAGGAAGGAGAGAAAAAGGAGGTTTTAATGATTCTAACTCAAAGTGACGAACCAAATCCAGATGACTGTGAATTTGACATACCTCAAACTAAATTGGAAAATGAGGATGTTCTGAAAAATTGGGATGAATTGTGAAGTTACCTTTCAGAGAAAAAGCGAACTGACCTGAAGGAATTATTGATATCACACGGGCAAGTTTGTAGAGATAAATTGGGAAGTAGTAAAAGGCTATATCTGATGTAGATGTGGGAAATGCTGTTCCTATCAAACAACATCCATATAGGCTTAATCCTTTAAAATTGGCACAGGTTAACAGAGAGATTGAGAGTATGCTGAAGAATGGCATAATTGAAGTGGGTTGCAGCCAATGGAGCTCACCCATAGTGATGGTACCTAAACCAGACGGTACCCAACGGTTGTGTGTGGACTATAGAAAGACACGGAAAGAACATTTAAAACATTGTATGGAGTTCTTCGATTGACTTCAGGGGGCGGGTTTGGTGATGAACTTAGCCGAAAGTGAATTTGGAGAAGCCCGAATCACTTTCCTTGCAGACTTTCCATTATCTTCAAGACAAAGGGAAATAATTTGATTTCTTAGCGCGAGTGGTTTTGATCGAACAGTTGTGCAAATGTTTTGTGGCGTGATTACTCCGCTGACGGACTTGCTAAAGAAACCTAAAAAAATTTCAATGGACAGCAGACTTTCAACAGGCATTTGACTGCCTGAAAGCTGTGGTAACCAATGTTCCTGTATTGGAGAATTGCAAGGGACTCTGTGGTCAGATTGAACGAAATTATCTGATTCTGAAGAGAAATGCCGAGGAGTAGAGGAATGGATGGATCGTGCAAAGACTTTGTTCAAAGAGACTGTCAATCGAGAAGGATTTCGGTTGAAGGAAGAAGAACAAAGAAAAATGGACTATATTATTATACCTGTTTGCATGTGTTGTTTTTTTTAAAAAACGAAAAGGTATATTTACTGTGTCCATTTCTTAGTGGATGGTGCAAAAGTGAAAAATAAAACCATCTTGAAATTGATGGGGTTTTTTTCTTGGGGGGGAGGTCTCATGTGAGAGTACTTTTAAGACATGGATGTTTAAGCAATGTAGCTTTAAGAAAACAGTGATGTCAGAGAGTGGGTGGGGCTGAGGTCAGGTCAGCCATTTTGCAGTTGAGTTTTGCAGGTTTTTAGTTTCAGTTTAAAAAAAAACGTGTATGTGTATGTGTGTCTGTGTGTTTCCAGAGAGTTGCAAGTTTTGAAAAGAGCTGAGTGGGTGTGTGTGTTTTGCAGGGAACTGGATATCTGCCATGAAAGACTATCTCTGGATCATTTGGGTGATTTAAAGTAAAGCCTTTAACCTGATGTGATTTTGTTTAAAGGTGTTAAGTCTCTTGGGCGTTTGAAGGAACATTTTACGGAATTATTTACTGTTGCAATATTGTCTGAGTTATCTTTGACGTAAGGGGTGTTAAGGGATCCAATGTTTATTTAAGATGTTAAATTGAGTTCAGAGAACTGGATATCTGCCATGAAAGACTATCTCTGTGTTATAACCTGCCTGCTTACCATTGGCTGGGGACTAATGACAATCCCACAATCCTGTGGGAGTATGAGCTTCCCCAATGAGGGGGGCGGATAAATCATTAGCAGACTCACTGTATATAAATAAAGCTGGCCAGCTTGGAACCAGCAGGAAGGAGTAAGCAGCAAGTGAGGTTGCTGCTGTTGTGTATGTTACTGTAAATAAATGTTATTTCTTTGTATCCTTGAAACAAGTGCTGGATTCTTCGTGGCCCTCACAAAACTGGCGATGAGGGTTAAAGTGAATAGCTGTCTACACTGCTGAAGCCACCTCCCTGGATTTCTGTTGGATACAGGTTGGAAGTTGTTTTCTATTACACCGTGCCTCTGTATGGACGTTTGGATGTTTTTGATGCTACGCTGGAAACAGTATGCACAACGGATGCGTTACTATTTCCGGGCAAACAATATCACTGAAAACGAACGCCAGGTGGTCATATTGCTCACCGCCTGCGGCCCGCATACGTTTGGGGAGATTAGGAGCCTTACGTACCCAGCTGCGCCGGACACCAAAACGTTTGATGAACTTGTGAATTTAGTGGGGCAGCATTTTAACCCAACCCCGTCCACGATAGTCCAACGTTACCGGTTTAATACCGCTGAGAGGACCCGAGGAGAATCCCTTGCCGACTTTCTATCCAGGCTACGCAGGATTGCGGAGTACTGTGACTATGGTGAGACCTTGTCAGAAATGTTATTATTAAATATTTTATTGAAAATTTTTGGTCAACCAACACAGTACATTGTGCATCCTTTACACAATATTATAACAACACAAATAACAATGACCTATTTTATAAACAAAAAATGAATAAATAATAAATAACAAAAATGAAAACTAGCCCTAATTGGCAACTGCCTTGTCACAAGTAACACTCTCCAAAAATATAATTTAACAGTCCAATATATAATTATCTGTAGCAACGACCTATACATACTATACAGTATATATTAACAACCCTGAGAGTCCTTCTGGTTCCTCCCCCCCCCCCCCCCCCCGATCCTGGGCTGCTACTGCTGCCTTCTTTTTCCCATTCCGTCTATCTTTCTGCGAGGTATTCGACGAACGGTTGCCACCGCCTGGTGAACCCTTGAGCCGACCCCCTTAGGACGAACTTAATCCGCTCTAGCTTTATAAACCCCGCCATGTCATTTATCCAGGTCTCCACCTCCAGGGGCTTGGCTTCTTTCCACATTAGCAATATCCTGCGCCGGGCTACTAGGGACGCAAAGGCCAAAACATCGGCCTCTCTCGCCTCCTGCACTCCCGGCTCTTGTGCAACCCCAAATATAGCCAACCCCCAGCTTGGTTCGACCCGGACTCCTACTACTTTTGAAAGCACCTTTGTCACCCCCATCCAAAACCCCTGTAGTGCCGGGCATGACCAAAACATATGGGTATGATTCGCTGGGCTTCTCGAGCACCTCGCACACCTATCCGCCACCCCAAAAAATTTACTGAGCCGTGCTCCAGTCATATGTGCCCTGTGTAATACCTTAAACTGAATCAGGCTTAGCCTGGCACACGAGGACAACGAGTTTACCCTGCTTAGGGCATCTGCCCACAGCCCCTCCTCGATCTCCTCCCCCAGCTCTTCTTCCCATTTCCCTTTTAGTTCATCTACCATAGTCTCCCCTTCGTCCCTCATTTCCCTATATATATCTGACACCTTACCATCCCCCACCCATGTCTTTGAGATCACTCTGTCCTGCACCTCTTGTGTCGGGAGCTGCGGGAATTCCCTCACCTGTTGCCTCGCAAAAGCCCTCAGTTGCATATACCTGAATGCATTCCCTTGGGGCAACCCATATTTCTCGGTCAGCGCTCCCAGACTCGCGAACTTCCCATCCACAAACAGATCTTTCAGTTGCGTTATTCCTGCTCTTTGCCACATTCCATATCCCCCATCCATTCCCCCCGGGGCAAACCTATGGTTGTTTCTTATCGGGGACCCCCCCAAGGCTCCAGTCTTTCCCCTATGCCGTCTCCACTGTCCCCAAATCTTCAGTGTAGCCACCACCACCGGGTTTGTGGTGTAGTTCCTCGGTGAGAACGGCAATGGGGCTGTCACCATAGCCTGTAGGCTAGTCCCCCTACAGGACGCCCTCTCTAATCTCTTCCACGCCGCTCCCTCCTCCTCTCCCATCCACTTACTCACCATTGAAATATTAGCGGCCCAATAATACTCACTTAGGCTCGGTAGTGCCAGCCCCCCCCTATCCCTGCTACGCTGTAAGAATCCCTTCCTCACTCTCGGGGTCTTCCCGGCCCACACAAAACCCATGATGCTCTTTTCAATCCTTTTAAAAAAAGCCTTCGTAATCACCACCGGGAGGCACTGAAACACAAAGAGGAATCTCGGGAGGACCACCATCTTAACCGCCTGCACCCTCCCTGCCATTGACAGGGATACCATATCCCATCTCTTGAAATCCTCCTCCATCTGTTCCACCAACCGCGTTAAATTTAACCTATGCAATGTGCCCCAATTCTTAGCTATCTGGATCCCCAGGTAACGAAAGTCCCTTGTTACCTTCCTCAACGGTAGGTCCTCTATTTCTCTACTCTGCTCTGGTCCCCTGGATGCATCACAAACAACTCACTTTTCCCCATGTTCAATTTATACCCTGAAAAATCCCCAAACTCCCCAAGTATCCGCATTATTTCTGGCATCCCCTCCGCCGGGTCCACCACGTATAGTAGCAAATCGTCCGCATACAAAGATACCCGGTGCTCTTCTCCTCCCCTAAGTACTCCCCTCCGCTTCTTGGAACCCCTCAACGCTATCGCCAGGGGCTCAATCGCCAGTGCAAACAATAATGGGGACAGAGGGCATCCCTGCCTTGTCCCTCTGTGGAGCCGAAAATATGCAGATCCCCGTCCATTCGTGACCACGCTCGCCACTGGGGCCCTATACAACAGCTGCACCCATCTAACATACCCCTCTCCAAAACCAAATCTCCTCAACACCTCCCACAAATAATCCCACTCCACTCTATCAAATGCTTTCTCGGCATCCATCGCCACTACTATCTCCGTTTCTCCCTCTGGTGGGGCCATCATCATTACCCCTAACAACCTCCGTATATTCGTGTTTAGCTGTCTCCCCTTCACAAACCCAGTTTGGTCCTCGTGGACCACCCCCGGGACACATTCCTCTATTCTCATTGCCATTACCTTGGCCAGGACCTTGGCATCTACATTTAGGAGGGAAATAGGTCTATAGGACCCGCATTGTAGCGGGTCCTTTTCCTTCTTTAAGAGAAGCGATATCGTTGCTTCAGACATAGTCGGGGGCAGTTGTCCCCTTTCCTTTGCCTCATTAAAGGTTCTCGTCAGTACCGGGGTGAGCAAGTCCACATATTTTCTATAGAATTCGACTGGGAATCCATCCGGTCCCGGGGCCTTTCCCGCCTGCATGCTCCTAATTCCTTTCACCACTTCTTCTACCTCGATCTGTGCTCCCAGTCCCACCCTTTCCTGCTCTTCCACCTTGGGAAATTCCAGCCGATCCAAGAAGCCCATCATTCTCTCCCTGCCATCCGGGGGTTGAGCTTCATATAATTTTTTATAAAATGTCTTGAACACTCCATTCACTCTCTCCGCTCCCCGCTCCATCTCTCCTTCCTCATCCCTCACTCCCCCTATTTCCCTCGCTGCTCCCCTTTTCCTCAATTGGTGTGCCAGCAACCTGCTCGCCTTCTCCCCATATTCGTACTGTACACCCTGTGCCTTCCTCCATTGTGCCTCTGCAGTGCCTGTAGTCAGCAAGTCAAATTCTACATGTAGCCTTTGCCTTTCCCTGTACAGTCCCTCCTCCGGTGCTTCCGCATATTGTCTGTCCACCCTCAAAAGTTCTTGCAGCAACCGCTCCCGTTCCTTACTCTCCTCCTTCCCTTTATGTGCCCTTATTGATATCAGCTCCCCTCTAACCACCACCTTCAACGCCTCCCAGACCACTCCCACCTGGACCTCCCCATTATCATTGAGTTCCAAGTACTTTTCAATGCACCCCCTCACCCTTAGACACACCCCCTCATCTGCCATTAGTCCCATGTCCACCCAGTGTGGAGCGTGATCCGAAATGGCTATAGCCGTATACTCCGTTCCCCTCACCTTCGGGATCAATGCCCTACCCAGCACAAAAAAGTCTATTCGCGAGTAGACTTTATGGACATAGGAGAAAAACGAGAACTCCTTACTCCTAGGTCTGCTAAATCTCCACGGGTCTACACCTCCCATCTGCTCCATAAAATCTTTAAGTACCTTGGCTGCTGCCGGCCTCCTTCCAGTCCTGGACTTCGACATATCCAGCCCTGGTTCCAACACCGTATTAAAATCTCCCCCCATTATCAGCTTTCCCATCTCTAGGTCCGGAATGCGTCCGAGCATCCGCCTCATAAAATTGGCATCATCCCAGTTCGGGGCATATACGTTTACCAAAACCACCGTCTCCCCCTGTAGTTTGCCACTCACCATCACGTATCTGCCCCCGTTATCCGCCACTATAGTCTTTGCCTCGAACATTACCCGCTTCCCCACTAATATAGCCACCCCCCTGTTTTTCGCATCTAGCCCCGAATGGAACACCTGCCCCACCCATCCTTTGCGTAGCCTAACCTGGTCTATCAGTTTCAGGTGCGTTTCCTGTAACATAACCACATCTGCCTTAAGTTTCTTAAGGTGTGCGAGTACCCGTGCCCTCTTTATCGGCCCGTTCAGCCCTCTCACGTTCCACGTGATCAGCCGAGTTGGGGGGCTTCCTACCCCCCCCCTTGTCGATTAGCCATCACCTTTTTCCAGCTCCTCACCCGGTTCCCACGCAGCTGTATCTCCCCCAGGCGGTGCCCCCTCGCCCATCCTCTCCCATACCAGCTCCCCCCTCTCCCCAGCAGCAGCAACCCAGTAATTCCCCCCTCCCACCCCCCCCCGCTAGAACCCCCGCTAGCGTAATTACTCCCCCCATGTTGCTCCCAGAAGTCAGCAAACTCTGGCTGACCTCGGCTTCCCCCCGTGACCTCGGCTCGCACCGTGCGACGCCCCCTCCTTCCTGCTTCTCTATTCCCGCCATGATTATCATAGCGCGGGAACCAAGCCCACGCTTCTCCCTTGGCCCCGCCCCCAATGGCCAACGCCCCATCTCCTCCACCTCCCCTCCTCCCCCCATCACCACCTGTGGGAGAGAGAAAAGTTACCACATCGCAGGATTAGTACATAAAACCCCTCTTTGCCCCCCACATTCGCCTCACCACTTTGTTCGAACGTTCTTTTTAATAACCCGCTCATTCCAGTTTTTCTTCCACAATAAAAGTCCACGCTTCATCCGCCGTCTCAAAGTAGTGGTGCCTCTCTCGATATGTGACCCACAGTCTTGCCGGTTGCAGCATTCCAAATTTTATCTTCTTTTTATGAAGCACCGCCTTGGCCCGATTAAAGCTCGCCCTCCTTCTCGCCACCTCCGCACTCCAGTCTTGATAAACGCGGATCACCGCGTTCTCCCATTTACTACTCCGAGTTTTCTTCGCCCATCTAAGGACCATTTCTCTATCCTTAAAACGGAGGAATCTCACCACTATGGCTCTGGGAATTTCTCCTGCTCTCGGTCCTCGCGCCATCACTCGGTGTGCTCCCTCCACCTCCAACGGACCTGCCGGGGCCTCCGCTCCCATTAATGAGTGCAGCATCGTGCTCACATATGCCCCGACGTCCGCTCCCTCCACACCTTCAGGAAGACCAAGAATCCTCAGGTTGTTCCTCCTTGCGTTGTTTTCCAGTGCCTCCAACCTTTCCACACAACGTTTCTGATGTGCCTCCTGCGTCTCCGTCTTCACCACCAGGCCCTGTATATCGTCCTCATTCTCGGCTGCCTTTGCCTTCACGACCCGAAGCTCCCGCTCCTGGGTCTTTTGTTCCTCCCTTAGCCCTTCGATCGCCTGTAGTATCGGGGCCAACAGCTCTTTCTTCATTTCCTTTTTGATCTCTTCCACACAGCATTTCAAGAACTCTTGTTGTTCAGGGCCCCATGTTAGACTGCCACCTTCCGACGCCATCTTGGTTTTTGCTTGCCTTCCTTGCCGCTGTTCTAAAGGATCCACTGCAATCTGGCCACTTCCCTCTCCTTTTTCCATCCGTATCCAGGGGGGCTTCCCTTCTGGTTTACCGCACAGTGTTTTTAGCCGTCAAAATTGCCGTTGGGGCTCCTATCAAGAGCCCAAAAGTCCGTTTCACAGGGAGCTGCCGAAACGTGCGACTCAGCTGGTCATCGCCGCACCCGGAAGTCGCCCTTGTCAGAAATGTTACGCGACCGTTTGGTTTGCGGTATTAACAATGTGGCCACCCGACTTCCGGGTGCGGCGATGACCAGCTGAGTCGCACGTTTCGGCAGCTCCCGGTGAAACGGACTTTTGGGCTCTTGATAGGAGCCCCAACGGCAATTTTGACGGCTAAAAACACTGTGTGGTAAACCAGAAGGGAATCCCCCCTGGATACGGATGGAAAAAGGAGGAGAAAGTGGCCGGATTGCAGTGGATCCTTTAGAACAGCGCCAAGGAAGGCAAGCAAAAACCAAGATGGCGTCGGAAGGTGGCAGTTTAACATGGGGCCCTGAACAACATGAGTTCTTGAAATGCTGTGTGGAAGAGCTCAAAAAGGAAATGAAGAAAGAGCTGTTGGCCCCGATACTACAGGCGATCGAAGGGCTAAAGGAGGAACAAAAGACCCAGGAGCGGGAGCTTCGGGTCGTGAAGGCAAAGGCAGCCGAGAATGAGGACGACATACAGGGCCTGGTGGTGAAGACGGAGATGCATGAGGCACATCAGAAACGATGTGTGGAAAGGTTGGAGGCACTGGAGAAAAACGCAAGGAGGAACAACCTGAGGATTCTTGGTCTTCCTGAAGGTGCGGAGGGAGCGGACGTCGGGGCATATGTGAGCACGATGCTGCACTCGTTAATGGGAGCGGAGGCCCCGGCGGGTCCGCTGGAGGTGCAGGGAGCATACCGAGTGATGGCGCGAGGACCGAGAGCCGGAGAAATTCCCAGAGCCATAGTGGTGAGATTCCTCCGTTTTAAGGATAGAGAAATGGTCCTTAGATGGACAAAGAAAACTCGGAGCAGTAAATGGGAGAACCCGGTGATCCGCATTTATCAAGACTGGAGTGCGGAGGTGGCGAGAAGGAGGGCGAGCTTTAATCGGGCCAAGGCGGTGCTTCATAAAAAGATAAAATTTGGAATGCTGCAACCGGCAAGACTGTGGGTCACATATCGAGGGAGGCACCACTACTTTGTGACGGCGGATGAAGCGTGGACTTTTATTGTGGAAGAAAAACTGGAATGAGCGGGTTATTAAAAAGAACGTTTGAACAAAGTGGTGGGGCGAATGTGGGGGGCGAAGAGGGGGGTTAAAAAGGGGGAAAGAGGAGTTTTATGTACTAATCCTGCGATGTGGTAACTTTTCTCTCTTCCACAGGTGGTGATGGGGGGAGGAGGGGAGGTGGAGGAGATGGGGCGTTGGCCATTGGGGGCGGTGCCAAGGGAGAAGCGCGGGCTTGGTTCCCGCACTATGATAATCATGGCGGGAATAGAGAAGCAGGAAGGAGGGGGCGTCGCATGGTGCGAGCCGAGGTCACGGGGGGAAGCCGAGGTCGGCCAGAGTTTGCTGACTTCTGGGAGCAACATGGGGGGAGTAGTTACGCGAGCGGGGGATCTAGCTGGGGGGTGGGAGGGGGGAATTACTGGGTTGCTGCTGCTGGGGAGAGGGGGGAGCTGGTATGGGAGGGGATGGGCGGGGGGGGCACCGCCTGGGGGAGATACAGCTGCGTGGGAACCAGGTGAGGAGCTGGAAAAAGGGGATGGCTAATCGACCCCAACCCGGCTGATCACGTGGAACGTGAGAGGGCTGAACGGGCCGATAAAGAGGGCACGGGTACTCGCACACCTTAAGAAACTTAAGGCAGATGTGGTTATGTTACAGGAAACGCACCTGAAACTGATAGACCAGGTTAGGCTACGCAAAGGATGGGTGGGGCAGGTGTTCCATTCGGGGCTAGATGCGAAAAATAGGGGGGTGGCTATATTAGTGGGGAAGCGGGTAATGTTCGAGGCAAAGACTATAGTGGCGGATAACGGGGGCAGATACGTGATGGTGAGTGGCAAACTACAGGGGGAGACGGTGGTTTTGGTAAACGTATATGCCCCGAACTGGGATGATGCCAATTTTATGAGGCGGATGCTAGGACGCATTCCGGACCTCGAGATGGGAAAGCTGATAATGGGGGGAGATTTTAATACGGTGTTGGAACCAGGGCTGGATAGGTCGAAGTCCAGGACTGGAAGGAGGCCGGCAGCAGCCAAGGTACTTAAAGATTTTATGGTGCAGATGGGAGGTGTAGACCCGTGGAGATTTAGCAGACCTAGGAGTCAGGAGTTCTCGTTTTTCTCCTATGTCCATAAAGTCTACTCGCGAATAGACTTTTTGTGCTGGGAAGGGCGTTGATCCCGAAGGTGAGGGGAACGGAGTATACGGCTATAGCCATTTCGGATCACGCTCCACACTGGGTGGACTTGGAGATAGGGGAGGAAACAGGAGGGCGCCCACCCTGGAAGATGGACATGGGACTAATGGCAGATGAGGGGGTGTGTCTAAGGGTGAGGGGGTGCACTGAAAAGTACTTGGAACTCAATGATAATGGGGAGGTCCAGGTGGGAGTGGTCTGGGAGGCGCTGAAGGCGGTGGTTAGAGGGGAGCTGATATCAATAAGGGCACATAAAGGGAAGCAGGAGAGTAAGGAACGGGAGCGGTTGCTGCAAGAACTTGAGAGGGTGGACAGACAATATGCGGAAGCACCGGAGGAGGGACTGTACAGGGAAAGGCAAAGGCTACATGTAGAATTTGACTTGCTGACTACGGGCACAATGGAGGAAGGCACAGGGTGTACAGTACGAATATGGGGAGAAGGTTGCTGGCACACCAATTGAGGAAAAGGGGAGCAGCGAGGGAAATAAGGGGAGTGAGGGATGAGGAAGGAGAGATGGAGCGGGGAGCGGAGAGAGTGAATGGAGTGTTCAAGACATTTTATAAAAAATTATATGAAGCTCAACCCCCGGATGGCAGGGAGAGAATGATGGGCTTTTTGGATCGGCTGGAATTTCCCAAGGTGGAAGAGCAGGAAAGGGTGGGACTGGGAGCACAGATCGAGGTAGAAAAAGTGGTGAAAGGAATTAGGAGCATGCAGGCGGGAAAGGCCCCGGGACCGGATGGATTCCCAGTCGAATTCTATAGAAAATATGTGGACTTGCTCGCCCCGGTATTGACGAGGACCTTTAATGAGGCAAAGGAAAGGGGACAACTGCCCCCGACTATGTCTGAAGCAACGATATCGCTTCTCTTAAAAGAAGGAAAAGGACCCGCTACAATGCGGGTCCTATAGACCTATTTCCCTCCTAAATGTAGATGCCAAGATCCTGGCCAAGGTAATGGCAATGAGAATAGAGGAATGTGTCCCGGGGGTGGTCCACGAGTACCAAACTGGGTTTGTGAAGGGGAGACAGCTGAACACGAATATACGGAGGCTGTTAGGGGTAATGATGGTGCCCCCACCAGAGGGGGAAACGGAGATAGTAGTGGCGATGGATGCCGAGAAAGCATTTGATAGAGTGGAGTGGGATTATTTGTGGGAGGTGTTGAGGAGATTTGGTTTTGGAGAGGGGTATGTTAGATGGGTGCAGCTGTTGTATAGGGCCCCGATGGCGAGCGTGGTCACGAATGGACGGGGATCTGCATATTTTCGGCTCCACAGAGGGACGAGGCAGGGGTTCCCTCTGTCCCCATTATTGTTTGCACTGGCGATTGAGCCCCTGGCGATAGCGTTGAGGGGTTCCAAGAAGTGGAGGGGAGTACTTAGAGGAGGAGAAGAACACCGGGTATCTTTGTATGCGGACGATTTGCTACTATACGTGGCAGACCCGGCGGAGGGGATGCCAGAAATAATGCGGATACTTGGGGAGTTTGGGGATTTTTCAGGGTATAAATTGAACATGGGGAAAAGTGAGTTGTTTGTGGTGCATCCAGGGGAGCAGAGTAGAGAAATAGAGGACCTACCGTTGAGGAAGTTAACAAGGGACTTTCGTTACCTGGGGATCCAGATAGCCAAGAATTGGGGCACATTGCATAGGTTAAATTTAACGCGGCTGCTGGAACAAATGGAGGAGGATTTCAAGAGATGGGATATGGTATCCCTGTCACTGGCAGGGAGGGTGCAGGCGGTTAAGATGGTGGTCCTCCCGAGATTCCTCTTTGTGTTTCAGTGCCTCCTGGTGGTGATCACGAAGGCTTTTTTAAAAAGGATCGAAAAAGAGCATCATGGGTTTTGTGTGGGCCGGGAAGAGTGAGGAAGGGATTCTTACAGCGTAGCAGGGATAGGGGGGGGCTGGCACTACCGAGCCTAAGTGAGTATTATTGGGCCGCTAATATTTCACTGGTGAGTAAGTGGATGGGAGAGGAGGAGGGAGCGGCGTGGATTAGAGAGGGCGTCCTGTAGGGGGACTAGTCTACAGGCTATGGTGACAGCCCCATTGCTGTTCTCACCGAGGAACTACACCACAAGCCCGGTGGTGGTGGCTACACTGAAGATTTGGGGACAGCGGAGACGACATAGGGGAAAGACTGGAGCCTTGGGGTGTCCCCGATAAGAAACAACCATAGGTTTGCCCCGGAGGGAATGGATGGGGGATATGGAATGTGGCAAAGAGCAGGAATAACGCAACTGAAAGATCTGTTTGTAGATGGGAAGTTCGCGAGTCTGGGAGCGCTGACCGAGAAATATGGGTTGCCCCAAGGGAATGCATTCAGGTATATGCAACTGAGGGCTTTTGCGAGGCAACAGGTGAGGGAATTCCTGCAGCTCCCGACACAAGAGGTGCAGGACAGAGTGATCTCAAAGACATGGGTGGGGGATGGTAAGGTGTCAGATATATATAGGGAAATGAGGGACGAAGGGGAGACTATGGTAGATGAACTAAAAGGGAAATGGGAAGAAGAGCTGGGGGAGGAGATCGAGGAGGGGCTGTGGGCAGATGCCCTAAGCAGGGTAAACTCGTCGTCCTCATGTGCCAGGCTAAGCCTGATTCAGTTTAAGGTATTACACAGGGCACATAGGACTGGAGCACGGCTCAGTAAATTTTTTGGGGTGGAGGATAGGTATGCGAGGTGCTCGAGAAGCCCAGCGAATCATACCCATATGTTTTGGTCATGCCCGGCACTACAGGGGTTTTGGATGGGGGTGACAAAGGTGCTTTCAAAAGTAGCGGGGGTCCGGGTCGAACCAAGCTGGGGGTTGGCTATATTTGGGGTTGCACAAGAGCCGGGAGTGCAGGAGGCGAGAGAGGCCGATGCTTTGGCCTTTGCGTCCCTAGTAGCCCGGCGCAGGATATTGCTAACGTGGAAAGAAGCCAAGCCCCCGGGGGTGGAGACCTGGATAAATGACATGGCAGGGTTTATAAAGCTAGAGCGGATTAAGTTCGTTCTAAGGGGGTCGGCTCAAGGGTTCACCAGGCGGTGGCAACCGTTCGTCGAATACCTCGCAGAACGATAGATGGAATGGAAAAAAGAAGGCAGCAGCAGCAGCCCAGGATCGGGGGGGGGGGGGGGGGGGGGGAGGAGGAACCAGAAGGACTCTCAGGGTTGTTGATATATACTGTATAATATGTATAGGTCGTTGCTACAGATAATTATATATTGGACTGTTAAATTATATTTTTGGAGAGTGTTACTTGTGATAAGGCAGTTGCCAATTAGGGTTAGTTTTCATTTTTGTTATTTATTATTTATTCATTTTCTGTTTATAAAATAGGTCATTGTTATTTGTGTTGTTATAATATTATGTAAAGGATGGACAATGTACTGTGTTGGTTGACCAAAAATTTTCAATAAAATATTTTTTAAAAAAAACAATGCGGCCACCCAGAGAAAGTTGTTAGCTCAGCCAACATTGACTTTTCAACAGCCATTCAAATAGTATTGTCCCGAGAGAGCGCAGAACGAGGAGTGCAGGAGATGTGCACGCCTTGGGGCGCAGCCCCTTCCGCCCGAAAACATCCCCCCGCACTCCTGCGGTACCTTGGGTGAGACGACATCCAGATCGACGCCAGTGGCCGTCGGACATTCCTCCCCGAAGGGAGCCTTCTCCAGAACCAATGGATGAGGAGCCATGTCCGTGTCACACTTGTAGGCGCCGACCCCGTCGCGGACGCCGGTCCTGGGGGCACCAGAGGCGCTGTCGTTCCGACCGAAACTGGGACCAGCCAGGGGCCGTACCTTCCATGTGGATGAACCTGCAGCGACTACTCCTGAGGACGTGGAGACGGAACACGACTGCCTGCAGCTGCATTGTGTGGCAGCTCCCCGTGTGGCCCCCATTAAGGTGACAGTACAGGTCAATGGTCACCCGCTTGAGATGGGAGTTGGACACTGGCGCAGCGGTCTCCGTGATCACCCAGAGGACATTCGACTGCATCAAGCAGGGAATACAGACCCTTACATTACCGACACACAGGCCAGGTTGGCCACCTACACGGGGGAACCATTGGACATTGCAGGAACTACGAAGTTGTTTATGGACGCCAGGAGGGGCGTTTCCCACTTATCGTGGTGCGCGGCCATGGGCCCAGCCTGTTGGGTCGGTACTGGTTGCGCCATTTGCGCTTGCAGTGGCAGCACATCCTCCAAACAGTTTCTGGAGGGTTGAACGAGGTGCGAGGGTGATACCCAGATGTATTCCAGACCGGTTTGGGGAAAATAAAAGGGGCTGTAGCCCATATCCAAGTCGAACCAGGAGCCACGCCGTGCTATTTCCGGGCGCACCCGGTGCCTTACGCCTTGCTCGAGAAGGTAGAAGGCGAGCTCACTCGTTTGGAAAATTTGGGTATTATCGCTGACTGGGCAGCACCAATTGTACCTGTAATGAAGCCAGATGCCACAGTTCGCTTGTGAATACGGCTTCCCGACTTGACCGATATCCAATGCTTCGCATCGAGGATCTCAACGCAAAGCTTGCAGGTGAACTCTCGTTCACAAAATTAGATGAGTCATGCCCACCTACACAGTTGGAGCTAGACCCTGCCTCCCGACCATATGTAACGATTAATACACACTGGGGCCTGTACACGTTTTGGAGTATCCTCGGCCTGTGCTATTTTTCAATGCGTTATGGAAGGCATTTTGAGAGGTTTACCGCGTGTCGCTGTCTACTTAGATGACGTTTTGATCACAGGGACGTCAGAGCAGGAACATTTGGAAAATCTGGTGGCTGTCCTTAGACATTTTTCGGAGGCTGGAGTCCGTCTACGTCACACAAAGTGCGTCTTTCAGGTAAAGGAAGTAATCTACCTGGGTTGTCGGGTGGACCGCAAAGGTTTGCACCCCGTCGCAGAGAAGGTGCGTGCAATTCAACAGGCTCCCGCCCCGCCTGACACTTTGCATCTTCGTTCTTTTCTCGGCCTCAAACTATTATGGGAAGTTCCTCCCCAATCTGGCAACTACGGTGGCCCCGTTGCATCTTCTGCTGAAGAAAAATCACACCTGGGTTTGATCTATGCACACTGTTGACAACACCACCGACTTTAGTGTCGTCTGCAAATTTACTCACCCACCCTTCTGCGCCTTCCTCTAGGTCATTGATAAAAATGACAAACAGCAACGGCCCCAGAACAGATCCTTGTGGTACGCCATTTGTAACTGAACTCCATTCTGAACATTTCCCATCAACCACCACCCTCTGTCTTCTTTCAGCTAGCCAATTTCTGATCCACATCTCTAAATCACCCTCAATCCCCAGCCTCCGTATTTTCTGCAATAGCCTACCGTGGGGAACCTTATCAAACGCTTTACTGAAGTCCATATACACATCAACTGCTCTACCCTCGTCTACCTGCTCAGTCACCTTCTCAAAGAACTCGATAAGGTTTGTGAGGCATGACCTACCCTTCACAAAGCCATGCTGACTATCCCTGATCATATTATTCCTATCTAGATGATTATAAATCTTGTCTCTTATAATCCCCTCCAAGACTTTACCCACTACAGACGTGAGGCTCACCGGTCTATAGTTGCCGGGGTTGTCTCTGCTCCCCTTTTTGAACAAAGGGACCACATTTGCTATCCTCCAGTCCTCTGGCACTATTCCTGTAGCCAATGATGACATAAAAATCAAAGCCAAAGGCCCAGCAATCTCTTCCCTTGCTTCCCAGAGAATCCTAGGATAAATCCCATCAGGCCCCAGGGACTTAACTATTTTCAGCCTGTCCAGAATTGCCAACACCTCTTCCCTACGTACCTCAATGCCATCTATTCTAATAGCCTGGGTCTCAGCATTCTCCTCCACAACATTATCTTTTTCCTGAGTGAATACTGACAAAAAATATTCATTTAGTATCCCGCCTATCTCTTCAGACTCCACACACAACTTCCCATCCCTGACCTTGACTGGTCCTACTCTTACCCTAGTCATTCGCTTATTCCTGACATACCTATAGAAAGCTTTTGGGTTTTCCTTGATCCTACCTGCCAAATACTTCCCATGTCCCCTCCTTGCTCGTCTTCGCTCTCTTTAGATCCTTCCTCGCTACCTTGTAACTATCCATCGCCCCAACTGAAACTTCACACCTCATCTTCACATAGGCCTCCTTCTTCCTCTTAACAAGAGATTCCACTTCTTTGGTAAACCACGGTTCCCTCGCTCTGCGCCTTCCTCTCTGCCTGACCGGCACATACTTATCAAGAACACGCAGTAGCTGATCCTTGAACAAGCTCCACTTATCCAGTGTGCCCAACACTTGCAGCCTACTTCTCCAACCTATCCCCCCCAAGTCACGTCTAATGGCATCATAATTGCGTTATTAATGGTTATTATTATTGGTTACTAACCCACTATGATCCTGGAAAGCCTTTGCTCCTCACGTGATGCATCCCCGTATGGTATTGGGGCCTTCCTGTCCCACAAGATGGAGAACGGGGCCGAGCGGCCGATAGTTTTCGCCTCCCGCACATTGACTGCAGCGGAAAAAAAGTACGCACAGATTGAGGAGGACCTGGCAGTGGCCTTTGCTGTGAAACATTTCCACCAGTACATGTATGGCAGCCACTTCACTATCGTGACTGATCATAAGCCTCTGCTGGGACTTTTCAGAGAGGATAAGCCAATACCACCCATTGCTTCCGCACGGATCCAGCGCTGGGCTTTGTTGCTCGCTGCATACGAGCATTCTCTGGAGCACAAAACCAGGAACGCAGATAGCGAATGCCGACGCACTGAGCCAATTGCCTTTATCGACCGGCCCCATGTCGACCCCCACGACCGGTGAGGTGGTTGCAACCCTAAATTTTATGTACACCTTGCCTGTCACGGCATCACAGATCCGTGAGTGGACCCAGACGGAGCCAGTCCTGTCAAAGGTTCGACACATAGTCCTGTATGGTGGGCAGCATAGACAGCTCCCAGGCGAGTTGCGGGCATTTTCCTCCAAGCTGTCAGAATTCAGCGTGGAAGACAGCATCCTCTTGTGGGGGATGCGTGTGATTGTCCCAGAAAAAGGACAGGAGCTGATACTAAGAGACATGCACAATGGGCATCCAGGTGTGACCAAAATGAAAATGTTGGCCCGGAGTTATGTTTGGTGGCCAGGCCTTGATGCCGGCATTGAGAAGGTGGCTCAAAACTGCTCCATTTGTCAGGAGCATCAGAAGCTTCCGCCGGCCGCGCCCCTACATCACTGGGAATGACCAGGGCGGCCTTGGGCGCGCTTGCATGCGGATTACGCCGGCCCTTTTCAAGGATCCATGTTCCTTTTATTAATCAACTCCCAGTCTAAATGGCTAGAGGTGCATAAGATGCTAGGCACAACGTCCGGCAACAATTGAGAAGATGCGTTTATCTTTTAGCACACATGGCCTCCCCGAAGTGCTGGTCACGGATAACGGCACTCCATTTACCAGTGAGGAGTTTGCAAGGTTCATGAAGATGAACGGCATACGCCATATCCGCACTGCCCCTTACCACCCGGCTTCAAATGGGTCGGCAGAGCGCGCAGTGCAGACATTCAAACGAGGCCTAAAGAAGCAGTCTTCCGGGTCAATGGACACGAGGCTGGCTCATTTTTTGTTTTCGGATAGGACCAACCCCATGCGGTGACTGGGGTAGCTCCCGCAGAACTCCTAATGGGCCGGAGACTTCGCACCCGCCTTAGTATGGTTTTCCCGGACATTGGCGCAAAAGTATGCCGCACACAAGAACGGCAGGGACAGCATTTTTCTCGGCATCGGCTGATTCGGCAGTTTGCGCCCGGTGACCGTGTTCGTTCGCAATTTTGCTGGTGGTGCCCAGTGGGTCCCTGGCACAATCTTTTGCCAAACGGGCCCTATATCTTACCAGGTGCAAGCCCAGGGTCGTCTCCAGTGCCAACATGTAGACCACGTTCGGCCCAGAAGACTATCCCTTCCAAAGAATCCCCGCCCCTGGAGCTAATTTCTACAGCCGTAGAGATCAGAGACAATGGAAAGCAGTCCTCACAATCTTCCTCTGGTGCCTCACTCAAAGCCTGCGCAGGTCGTTACAGGAGATAGAGACACCGAGATGAGAGGCAGCAGACTCTGACTCCGAGATGGAGACACTGGACTCATCAGAGGGGGAATCCTCGGGCCCACGGGCCGTGGATGTACAACCGTTACGTCATTCATCACGGAAGCGCCGGTCTCCGTCACATTACACGCCGCCCGATCCAGCGCCTTGTGCAAATGGTGTCCGGCCTGCGGCAAAACGAGTCCGACGCCCTCCTTCGGTGGATTGCGTGGACTTTGGAGGGGAGGGTTGTTATAACCTGCCTGCTTACCATTGGCTGGGGACTAATGACAATCCCACAATCCTGTGGGAGTATGAGCTTCCCCAATGAGGGGGGGGGGGGCGGATAAATCATTAGCAGACTCCCTGTATAAATAAAGCTGGCCAGTTTGGAACCAGCAGGAAGGAGTAAGCAGCAAGTGAGGTTGCTGCTGTTGTGTATATATATGTTATTGTAAATAAATATTATTTCTTTGTATCCTTGAAACCAGTGCTGGATTCTTCGTGGCCCTCACAAAACTCTGGATCATTTGGGTGATTTAAAGTAAAGCCTTTAACCTGATGTGATTTTGTTTAAAGGTGTTAAGTCTCTTGGAAGTTTGAAGGAACATTTTAAGGAATTATTTACTATTGCAATATTTACTGAGTTATCTTTGAAGTTAAGAGATCCAATGTTTATTTAAGATGCTAAGTTGAGTTCATGGAATAAACAATGTTTTGTGTTTAAAAACCCACGTGTCCATAATTGTAATCCCACACCTGGGGAAAAGCAGTGTGCTAGGAAAAGCACAAATCCATTAAAGGGTGAGGTTGAACTCAATGATACATTTAGGGGTTCTGAAACGTCCTCGCCCATAATAGTTGGGAGTGAAGTTCAGAGTTTGGTGTATGTGCAAAGAAGCAAAGTTCGACCACACCAGCTCAATGGACGATGGATCAGTGGGTTAAATACTTGGATAAGAAGTTCGCCCGGCATCTTAAGGAGTGTGCGGAGGACATGACCCAGGTGGTGGCCTTGATTAAGGAGGTAGTCGACCAGGTGGAGGAGAAAGCTACGACCCAGGGACAGGCGGTCCAACATATGAAACACAGCAATTCCTTTGGGCCCTGCCGCAGTTATGAGCATCGCTACCTTACCTGAATTTACTGCAGTAAGAAATGGATTAAGTTGTTGTTTAAACACACGCCAGTTGCTGTCCAGATTATCATGAAATCTGACTCATTAGTGGCTTCAACGACTCCCGTGTTACTTCTGCCAATCTGCAAAATGTTCAAATCTTTGTGGCAGGCTTTTCCCCCCTCAGTGCTTAATACCATCCAACCCTGGCACCATGTAAAGTTTTTGTCAGATAGTCTGATTTATATTACAATAACACTTGTAGCTAAAGCTCTAAATAAATTAACATTAACCATGGGACAACTATATACAAAACAGATGAATAACTGTACAAACATGCACAAGCAACTTCTCTCCCCAGCTTCCCAATCAGTCAGAGGTCACCTGACTCTAACTTTCACTTATATTTTGAAGCTCTTGTGGTCAGTCAGTGAATTACAACATAACATTTAAAATGGAGATGAGGTGGCATCCTCCCCCCCCCCCCCCCCCCGGCGAGTGTCACAAGTCTTTAGAATGCTTTCTGAAAAGGAAGCAGTCTTTGAATATTTTTACGGTAGAGGGGGATAGATTCTTGGTCGGCAAGGGGGTGATAGGTTATTGGGGGTAGACGGATTGGCAGATTCAAGGTTACTGTCATATCAGCCATGATCTTATTAAATGGCGGAACGGCTGGAGGGCTGAATGGTCTACTCCTGCTCCTTGAAGTCAGAGACAGACCCCAAACTCCAGCATTCTCTCTAACTCTTTGGCATTCTATAAAACCTACTTCTTTAACTAAGCTTTTAATCATGTCTGAATATCACCATTAGCTGAATGCTAATTACGGTTTGGTTCCCACACATGCTCCTTGCCACATTCTGCTCCATTAAAATTGCTATATTGTTGCAGGTTGCGCATTTTAACTCCCCCGTGACTTCATCATTTTGCATCTGAATGAAGGTGCAGAATCCCAGAAACAGTAGCTCGACTCCTTGTCCTTGGTCTGACTCATTTACATCCACCACCTGCAACTGCTGTTCCAAGTCCCAGAATTGTTTCATTTTGGTTTACAATGTGTGCGTACCTACCTTCAGGCTGGTTAGATCAGACATTGGGCAGCATGTGATGTCTGGAACACTGTTGTGTACTGGGGTCTCATTACACTGCTCCTCCAGGCACTTGGCAGTATCGGTCAAATAAAACCAAGGTCCTGGTCAGATTCATCATGGTAAGGTGAAATGGATGGGGTGAAAACGGAGGAGGGAGGATGTACTGGAAATGCTGGCTATTCTCAGATTGGATAAGTCACCTAGTGCCGATGGTTTACATCCCTAATTTCTGAAAGAACTGGTGACAGAGACAGCGAATGGCCTTACCATAATCTTCCAACATTCAAATGCAACACCCTTATTCAAGAAAAGATGCAAGCCGGTTACTTTATCCGTAGTAGGTAAGGGTTTAAGAAACAATAAGGAAAAAAACAGGCATTTGTTTAGGTTTGTGTTATTTAAGGAGAGGCAGCATGGATTTGTAAAAGGTCAATTGTGCTGGAGTAATCAAAAGAGGGAGAGGGCCTTAGAGTTTATTGAGAATAAGAGATTGGCCAATTTTTCTGTGAATTCAAGAACATGGCAACATAAAGGTGATGTCCTTCAACAGTTCAGCAAACAATATTATCCAAACTCAACACCAAAGTTTTACGAAAGAGGAAAGTGATTGAATTAAGATACTTGATCAAGGGTTGACTGCCAAGGCTTAAGCTTTCAGTCAGCAGAGTACACTGGGCAGTAATTATAGACAAGATGCCCCCCCCCCAATCACACCCTCCCCAGGAAAGCTAAGAAATACACCATACAACAGAGGGCAGCCAAATCCACCACAATTTCCTCAAGTCCAATTCCTAAGGCTCTACTCAATTAGCTGATTTCTAAGCTAGAGAATGGCCTTAGCAGAAGTGAGGAGAGAATAATCTTGTTCCTAATCACTCACACACCACTGCTGCTAAGAAAGAGGGTGTACAACTCCTAGCAATTTGAGCACGGAGTTCAGCTGTGGTGTCCCTTGATAGCATGGCGTATTCTTTTACTTCTGACCCATGCATCAAGCACTGGAGCAAGACTTAGCAACTCCCTCCTAATATCTGCACTGGAGAAGATAAATGGTTAGTGTTTCCACGAATTAACAAATATTCACAGTCTCCAAAGTTAAAGGAATACTTTTTAATTTTCTGTAACCATCCATCCAAATACATGATCCCCTGATTGCAAGTCAGCTGTTACCCACCAATTCCAGCAAGTGTTCTGTGCATTTAAAATAATGTGATAAATGCACAGGTCCTTCACACAGCCCAATGCAGCTGTTAAATCAGTAACTGGGACATAGTCAGATGAGTTGTATAAAAGTGCGAGGTTTGGCACGTGTCTGTTCACACCATTACCAGGCGAAAGATCTACTGAAATTTCTCTTCATGCCTCTGCCGTTCTGACTCCTGTTGAATCCTCCTCCTCTGTTGAAGGAATGCTTCCTGAATCTGGACCCTCCATCCCATCTTTGATCCTCCAGTTCTGGTAACTTAGTCGCTACAGTGAGCTGCCAGCGACGAGTGTCATGCCAGCTTCCCTGTAAACACAAGGTTAATATATGAATTTGGCTAGGATGAGCACAAAAACCTTGACTGCAGGTGCGATTCATCAGACTTCCTAGACACTTTAATCAAAATAAGGTTCATTCTAAGAATGTAGTTAACATGTATATAGAACATAGAACAATACAGCGCAGTACAGGCCCTTCGGCCCACGATGTTGCACCAAAACAAAAGCAATCTAACCTACACTATGCCATTATCATGCATATGTTTATCCAATAAACTTTTAAATGCCCTCAATGTTGGCGAGTTCACTACTGTAGCAGGTAGGGCATTCCACGGCCTCACCACTCTTTGCGTAAAGAACCTACCTCTGACCTCTGTCCTATATCTATTACCCCTCAGTTTAAAGCTATGTCCCCTCGTGCCAGCCATTTCCATCCGCGGGAGAAGGCTCTCACTGTCCACCCTATCCAACCCCCTGATCATTTTGTATGCCTCTATTAAGTCTCCTCTTAACCTTCTTCTCTCCAACGAAAACAACCTCAAGTCCATCAGCCTTTCCTCATAAGATTTTCCCTCCATACCAGGCAACATCCTGGTAAATCTCCTCTGCACCCGCTCCAAAGCCTCCTATAATGCGGTGACCAGAACTGTACGCAATACTCCAAATGCGGCCGTACCAGAGTTCTGTACAGCTGCAACATGACCTATATATATATATATATTTCATCAATTATTAAAAAAAAGACACCACACAGCTACAGCAATCTATGTACAACACCCATGCACTATGGACTTCCCCCTTAGTTGTCAATTCAATAACAAAATCCAATTAAACCAAAACCACTTTTCAAGGGCGTGGCCCAACACACTGTATTCTCACTTGAATGGGACTGGTCCTGTCCCTGAGATTCTGATCCAGTTTCAACCAGCAGTTTCAAATTCCTTCCAGAAAGCAACTATTTTTAAAATTATCAAGGCAGTTTGCCCACACCCACTCACTGTGCTTTTCATTGGTACAGTTTTTAAAATGAAAACAGAGCAAAGCAGAGAAAACACTTCTTTCTCCTTCTGCAGTCCAAAGTAGTCAAACTGAAACGGGAACCCCATCTCACCTCACAGCATCAGCCCAATGTGCTACAAGTCACATGATAAGATACTAAACCTTTCTGAAAGGGAAACTCGCATGGCACTAGGAACATGGACAATACTCCGCTTGGGTCAGAGATACCAGGAAATTCCAACAAAAATCCAATCTTCAATGGGACAGTTACAGTATTGAAAGGATTTACTTTAATGGAGCGTTAAGATACGAGAGAAGAATCTGCCAGGAGAGAAATGCTGAGGCACATTGCCGAATTATAATTGTGTCAAATAGAAAACTACAAATCAATCATTAACATACAGAAAGATGAATGTACCTTCAAGACTTCCAGAGAATCTTCAGGAATATCGAAACACACACCCTAAACAAGAAGATTCATAGTTAGCCCATTCCATCACCCTGAGCAGGTGGGACATTTATGCAAGATCACAGTTTAAATTTGGCTGCTTCTGCATTCTGAAAGAATCCCAGAGCCCAGTAAATTTTCCAATTAAACTTACACCTAAAATTAATATTACAATTTTTGAAAGCGGTAGAGATTTATTCAAAAGGTTGAACATACGACACAAATATTAATGATAACGGAAAACCACCCAAATCACAGAACTGGTAATACAAGGACAAAAAGGGCAAATATCAGCCAGGGTCGGATTGATAAATCTTGGGAGATAAACATATGGGGAGTGCAGCAGAAAGCCCAGTCTGTGCAGTTGCCTTCCAGCACCTGGAAAAGTCCCATTTTAGCCATGATTTGGGAAGCATGTTAAAATCATCATCCACATGCAGTCACTGAGCACTGTACTGGGCTCATGCCTGAGATTTACCTTAAAGTGCCAAGACGCAGACATCCGGTTGCAGCATGTAGGTGAAGGTTGCATGTTTGGTGGCTCCTGCCTTTTTTCGGCTCTTTGCAACCAGTTTTGTGAAAAAAAAATTTGTGAGAAGCTTTGGGACGGTCTGACGCATTTATAGAATGTCAAAAATCAGAAAAAATAATCCAGGGGAAAAGGGAGTGAATGAAAGTCCGCCACCAAGCATGGTGCTGCAGGTATAAAAATAGCGGGTGGAAGGAGGCCACCTGGTGGAAAAGATGGCTGAAGTGATGGCTGGGGAATTTGTGGGGTTGATCTCAAGATATTTTGAAAGGCATCAGACGGAGTGGGTGGGTGAGACCCTTGCCCCAACGAGAGAGGAGTTGATGAAGACTGGACAAGAGGGAGCAAGGAAAGAAAATGAAGTGGGTGGAGGAGGCATTGTCACGGCCTAGCGACTAGATCACCTCAATGAGTGAGGAGCTGCGGAAGGTGGCAGAGATGAACAGAGAGCTCAGAGCCAAAGTAGAAGATCTGGAGAACAGGTTATGAATGGGCGGCATGATAGCACAGTGGTCAGCATTGTCGCTTCACAGCACAGGGTCCCAGGTTCGATTCCCGGCTTGGGTCACTGTCTGTGCGGAGTCTGCACGTTCTCCTCGTGTCTGCGTGGGTTTCCTCCCACACCCCAAAGACGTGCAGGTTAGGTGGATTGGCCATGGTAAATTGCCCTTAGTGTCTAAAGGGGTTGCATGGGGTTACTGGGTTACGGGTATGGGACGGAGTTGTAGGCTTACAGTGCTCTTTCCAAGGGCACTGTAAATTCTATGTTCTATGAATGCGAAATTTGAGGATCATGGATGTGCCTGAGGGGGTGGAGGGCTGGAGTAATTCACCGAGATACTGGCGAAGTTGCTGGGGATGGGGGGAGGATCCCTCCCAGTACGAATTGGACAGGGCCTACCGGTCGCTCTGGCCGAAACGGAGGCCAAACGAACCGCCGAGAGCTGTGATAGTCTGTTTTCACAGTTTCCAAATGAAGGAGAAGGTGCGTGCAGAGGTGGGCGGAGCAGATGCGTGAGGTGGAGTGGGATGGAAATAGTATATACCGGGATTTTTAAAAAAAATAAGTTTTAGAGTACCCAATTAATTTTTTCCAATTAAGGGGCAATTTAGCGTGGCCAATCCACCTACCCTGCACATTTGTGGGTTGTGGGGATGAAACCCATGCAAACACGGGGAGAAGAACCGGGATCGAACCTGGGATCTCGGCGCTGTGAGGCAGCAATATACCGGGGCTTGACAAACAGAGCTGGCAAGGAGATAGGTGGCTTTCGGTCGGCTAAGGTGGTATTGTATAAACGTAACGTGTGGTTTGGTGTGGTCTACCCGGCGAAGCTAAGGGTCACACACAATGGCACTGACTACTACTGCGAGATGGCGGAAGAGGCGTTTGTGAAGGCAGAAGGGCTGGGAATGGACAGAACTTGGATTTTGATGTTTTTTTCCTTTGTGTACTTTCCCGTTACGGCGGTTATAGTCAACTGTTTTGTGTAACACATGTTTGGGTGGGGATTTATGGTTATTTTGGTTTGGGGGTTTAATTGGAGGTGGGTATTCCCGATGGTGGATATTCCCGATGGTGGATAGGTCGCGGCCATGCTCGCTGGTCCCTTCTGTTCGCAAAAGTGTTGGCCGGGTTCATGGAGGAGATGTGGGGGGGGGGGGGGGGGGGCGCGGATCCATGAAGGTTTTTACATCCGCGGGATAGGGAGTATCCTTTTTTTTTTTACTGGTGCATGAAGTGGACTCAAGGATTTACTTTTTTTGGGTGTGGAAGGCGCTGCTAGCTGGGTTAAAAAAGGCAGAGTATTCGGCGATCGTGATATCGGACCATGCCCTGCGCTGGGTGGATGTGGTCTTGGGAGAAGGGTTCAGCTCAGAGGTTGGCGTGGAGGTTGGATGTGGATTTGTTGACAGACTCAAATTTTTGCATTAAGATGGGGAAAGTCATTGAGGACTTCAACCAAAAAGGGGGAGGTTTCGTCATTAGTGGTTTGGGAGGCACAGGAGGAATGGCAGTGGTTGATAGGAGATTTTGCAGGTCCCGGAGCCGGGACGGTTGGTGAGGAGGAAGGAGTTGCAGGCGAAGTTTGATCTTCTAGCCATTGGGAGGGCGATTCGACAGTTGAAGTGAGCGAGGAGGGTCGTTTAGGAGTATGGTGAGGACAGTTGATTGCTAGTGGGCAGCAGCAAGTGAGATTGTGCGGATTAGGGATGGAACGGGTGGGTTGGTGAATAAGGTGTGTGAGGACTTTTATAGTGGTTTGTATAAATTGGAGCCGCCGGAACACGAGTCGGAGATGGAATTTCTGGAGTGTCCAGAGGTGGGAGGAAGAGAGGGCCACATTGGAGGAACCAATGGGGGCAGAGGAAGTGCAGGCAGCAATAGGAAATGCAGCCGGGCAAGTCACCGGGGCAGGATGTGGAATTTTATGAAACATTTAATGATATGTTGGCATCAGTGATGGTCATCTCATTACTACTCCAAAAGGTGAAGATCCGGTAGGGTGTAGCCCATTTCTCGACTGAATGTGGACGCTAAGATATTGGGCGAGGTGTTGGGGGTGAGGCTGGAGCAATGCCTTGCGAAGGTGGTGGGTGGTTTGTCAAGGGCAAGTAGCTGCCGTCAAATGTGCGACGGCTGAACGTGGTGCTTAAGGGAGCTGGAGATGGCATTAGATGCGGAAGAGTTTGACAGAGTGGAGTTATTGGTTTGCGGTGCTGGAGAAGTTTGGGATTGGGCCTAAGTTTGTGGCATGGGTGAAATTGTTATACAAAGGATCCGACAGATTGTGTGTGGACGAACGATATCAATTCGGGGTACTTTCCACTATTTCCGGAAACAAAGCAGGGATGCCCCATGTCCTATGGAAGGGGAGGGGTTGCTGGAACACAGGGTGTCTCTGTAAACGGACGATCTGCTGCTATACATCACGGACCCAGATTCAGTGAGGGACATAATGGGATCGCTAAAGAAATTTGGGGCATTTTCGGGGTATAAGTTAAATTTAGGGAAGAGCGAATATTTTGTGGTGTCTTCAGGTGCACAGGGTTGCCATTCTGGGTAGCGACAACTCATTGTAGATATTTTAGGGGTGCAGATGGTGCAGGACTGGCCGCGACTTTGCAAATTTAATTTCGCGAGCCTGGTGGGGAGGGTCAATGAGTACTTGGTACAGTGGGATAGTCTCCCCATGTCGCTGGAAGGTCGACTGCAGACGGTAAAAATGAACATTCTGCCAAGGTTCTTGTTTCTTGTTCCAGTATCTGCCATTCTTTTGAAGCCGGCTGTTTGAGGGGGTGGAAGATAGCGAGCGGTGTGGGAGGGGCTCAGCCAATCGTGTTCATATGTTCCGGTCCTGCCCAAAGTTGGAGTAATTTCAGGGGTCACTTTTCAGCACCATGTCTGAGGTCCGAACCGGGTCCCCTGGAGGCCATATTCGGGGTGTCAGACCTGCTGGAGCTGCAGAGGTTGATGTTTTACCCTTCGCCTCACTGATTGCTCACAGGCGGGTTCTGCTGGGGTGACAGTCATCTTCTCCGGCCTATGCCTCGGTGTGGCTGGGAGATCTAATGGAGTTCCTGTATTTGGAGAAGGTGAAATTTACTCTGAAAGGGACAGATGTGAGGTTCCACCATAGTTGGGGTTTGTTTATCTTACATTTTGGGGAATCTGGTTGCTGTCAAGGGCTGAAAGAACAGCTGGGAGAGGCAGTGGAAAACAAAGTGAAGAGGATGAGATTCCTAAAGGGTAAATGGCATGTTGTGGGTGAAGATGGCAGTGGCGTTGGGTATGTACCTTCCAAAAATGTTAAAAATCTGAATTAAAATACTTCTATTTTCAGGGGCCTGGAGCTTTGGAAAGGACTGTTTCTGTTAAAAGTATTTTAATTCAAATTTTTTACATTTTTGGAACGTACAAACAAATCAGATTCTATACGTAATAGAAGAAAGAACTGAACTGCTTGGCCATTTTTCCATTAACTGGATACAGGAATCGTGTGTGGAAGTGGACATAGGTAGGGTGCTCGCTCGAAGGGTCAGTGCAGACACGATGGGCCGATTGGCCTCAATCTGTACTGTAGGGAGTCAACGACTCTTGGTCCAGCTTGTAGCTATAGATTTCAAGGGTACAACAGTGTCACATTACCTGTACATTGCCAACATACCATTTTACCCTTCAGGAATGTCATCCTCTTCACTTTGTTTTCCACTGCCTCTCCCAGCTGTTCTTTCAGCCCTTGCCATGCATAACTGATATTGTGTAGCTCTGTTGAACAATCCAACACCATTGTTGTATACCCCTGAGACAGAATATGCATGTTAATCTTCAAGTTAATGAAGGCAAACAAACATAGCGACACACATCAAATACAAGCAAACAATTATTTTTGGTTCGAACATGTTAGAAATAGGTTGGCATTTTATTCAAGATAGTTTCTCATTTTGGATTTTCAAAAGACTTTTATTAAGGCACCATATGATAGCCTCATGAGTGAGGTCAGAGTGCACACAGTCACAGAGCAGGAAACAGAATGGATTGCAAATTGTCTAAAACAAATGCAGAAATTGAGGTTGTTAAAGGTTTTCAAACGTTAAAGTTTGTCAAACTAGTGATGGGTGGTTTACAAGGATTGGTACTGGGACCAGCGGTGTCCACCATTTACATAAATGATTTGGGAATTGGCAGCATGGTGGCGCAGTGGGTTAACCCTGCTGCCTCACGGCGCCGAGGTCCCAGGTTCGATCCCAGCTCTGGGTCACTGTCCGTGTGGAGTTTGCACATTCTCCCCATGCTTGCGTGGGTTTCGCCCCCACAACCCAAAGATGTGCGGTTAGGTGGATTGGCCACGCTAAATTGTCCCTTAATTGGAAAAATGAATTGGGTACTCTAAGTTTATATTTTAAAAAATAAAAAAAATGATTTGGGAATCAGAAGTGCAAACAAGATCAACAGTTAGTTAGAAGTATAATTAATATCGAAGAAAACCGTGACAAAATACATGACATGAACAAACATGCAGAATGGATAATGGATTTTTGTATAGGGTGAGCATGAGGTGGTACATTTTGATAGGTGGAATAAGGGGGTAATTTGCATCACAAAATATTGATTTAAAAACCGTGGTATTGGGGTATGAGAGACAGGAGTCAAAAGCAAAATACTGCGATGCTGGAGATCAAAAGTAAAAACAAAGTGCTGGAAAATCTCTGCCTATTTGGCAGGTCATAGTCAATGTGACTTCTTCAGAACTGGACTCGAAACGTTGACTCTTCCTCTTCCCCAGCATTTTCTTTTTATTCAAAGAAAACAAGTTGCGTCACACTTGTATAGAACTTTACTTACACCATTCTTTGGTGTAGTGAGCACACAGTTTAGGTCTCCATACAATGTAATGCTGTAAAAAGGACATGAAAGCATTGGAGCAGGTACAAAAATGATTTCCGGGAATGCTATTAGAGCTAAAACATTCTGCCCATCAGGAAAAATTGAACAAGAATAGATATGCTTATAAGTAGAAATGAACGAAAAAGGCAGAAGGGTTCACATTGAGAACAAAGAGCAGCATGGATCAGCTGTAAAACTTTATTTAATTTCATTGATGTAATATCACATGTAATTTTCAGTTTCAACATCAATGAGTTTACCTCACAGTGAGTCGACATAATGACCGAGGCTAAGCAAGGATCAGCTAGAGGTGGCCTTCCACTGCAGGGTCATGGTGAGGTACAGGAAGCAGTGGGATTAGTTTGCGATTATAGAGTTGTGGAAATCTTGTGGATAGATCGAAGCCCAGCAACAGTGCGATACATATTTAGGTGAAGGACTGGAGTTGAAATCAGCTTTACATTCTTCTTTCCTCGTCTTGTGGTGTGATAGGGGCAGTGACGCACCCTGATCACAGCCCCCAGGTGAGACAGCTATCTCCAATATAGCTGTGTGAATAATGAACCTGTTACCATGCCCTGAAGGAGCTCTTTGCCACAGTGAGGAATAAGCTTCATGCAGCTGCAGTAATGCTTACCGCATCGGAGTTAAGAAGGGAACGCTGTTCAATGCTCCGTGCCCCAGAGATGTGTGCCAATGCAGCAGCCAACGCCTCCGATGCTCCTCGCTGCTCAATCAAGTTTTCTGCAGCGGAACGGAAACGTTCAATTGCTGCTGCCGGAATGGAATCCATAGACCTTTCAAACACAAAGACAAAACACTTGGCTAGTGGATCTCACTGATTCTGACTCTAGTTTTCTTATTCATTCACTAGTCAATACTTTACCCCAGTGGAGTCCCACTTCTCCACCACCCACAAAAAACCCATTTCCCGAAAACTCGTCATTTACTTGTTTTGTATTAAGAGTTTTGTTAAAGCTTTTTGTCTTGCAGTCAGATTGTATGTACATGAACACACACTATGCCAGTTTCAGCTAAACAAAGCAATGATAGCCATTCACTGGTTTATTCCTCAGCGCAAGATCTTACCCAGAGTCAAGTCCTGGTTTATTTTCAAACAATGCTCTGCTCGGCATAGAACATAGAACGATACTGCGCAGTACAGGCCCTTCGGCCCACGATGTTGCACCGAAACAAAAGCCATCTAACCTACACTATGCCATTATCATCCATATGTTTATCCAATAAACGTTTAAATGCCCTCAATGTTGGCGAGTTCACTACTGTTGCAGGTAGGGCATTCCACGGCCTCACTACTCTTTGCGTAAAGAACTTACCTCTGACCTCTGTCCTATATCTATTACCCCTCAGTTTAAAGCTATGTCCCCTCGTGCCAGCCATTTCCATCCGCGGGAGAAGGCTCTCACTGTCCACCCTATCTAACCCCCTGATCATTTTGTATGCCTCTATTAAGTCGCCTCTTAACCTTCTTCTCTCCAACGAAAACAACCTCAAGTCCATCAACCTTTCCTCATAAGATTTTCCCTCCATACCAGGCAACATCCTGGTAAATCTCCTCTGCACCCGCTCCAAAGCCTCCACGTCCTTCCTATAATGCGGTGACCAGAACTGTACGCAATACTCCAAATGTGGCCGTACCAGAGTTCTGTACAGCTGCAACACTGAGCTGACTCCGGAGCTCAATCCCTCTACCAATAAAGGCCAACACTCCATAGGCCTTCTTCACAACCATATCAACCTGGGTGGCAACTTTCAGGGATCTATGTACATGGACACCTAGATCCCTCTGCTCATCCACACTTCCAAGAACTTTACCATTAGCCAAATATTCTGCATTCCTGTTATTCCTTCCAAAGTGAATCACCTCACACTTCTCTACATTAAACTCCATTTGCCACCTCTCAGCCCAGCTCTGCAGCTTATCTATGTCCCTCTGTAACCTGCTACATCCTTCCACACTGTCGACAACACCACCGACTTTAATGTTGTCTGCAAATTTACTCACCCACCCTTCTGCGCCTTCCTCTAGGTCATTGATAAAAATAACAAACAGCAACGGCCCCAGAACAGATCCTTGTGGTACTCCACTTGTGACTGTACTCCATTCTGAACATTTCCCATCAACCACCACCCTCTGTCTTCTTTCAGCTAGCCAATTTCTGATCCACATCTCTAAATCACCCTCAATCCCCAGCCTCCGTATTTTCTGCAATAGCCTACCGTGGGGAGCCTTATCAAACGCTTTACTGAAATCCATATACACCACATCAACTGCTCTACCCTCGTCTACCTGTTCAGTCACCTTCTCAAAGAACTCGATAAGGTTTGTGAGGCATGACCTACCCTTCACAAAGTCATGCTGACTATCCCTGATCATATTATTCCTATCTAGATGATTATAAATCTTGTCTCTTATAATCCCCTCCAAGACTTTACCCACTACAGACGTGAGGCTCACCGGTCTATAGTTGCCGGGGTTGTCTCTGCTCCCCTTTTTGAACAAAGGGACCACATTTGCTATCCTCCAGTCCTCTGGCACTATTCCTGTAGCCAATGATGACATAAAAATCAAAGCCAAAGGTCCAGCAATCTCTTCCCTGGCCTCCCAGAGAATCCTAGGATAAATCCCATCAGGCCCCGGGGACTTATCTATTTTCAGCCTGTCCAGAATTGCCAACACCTCTTCCCTATGTACCTCAATGCCATCTATTCTAATAGCCTGGGTCTCAGCATTCTCCTCCACAACATTATCTTTTTCCTGAGTGAATACTGACGAAAAATATTCATTTAGTATCTCGCCTATCTCTTCAGACTCCACACACAACTTCCCATCCCTGTCCTTGACTGGTCCTACTCTTTCCCTAGTCATTCGCTTATTCCTGACATATCTATAGAAAGCTTTTGGGTTTTCCTTGATCCTACCTGCCAAATACTTCTCATGTCCCCTCCTTGCTCGTCTTAGCTCTCTCTTTAGATCCTTCCTCGCTACCTTGTAACTATCCATCGCCCCAACTGAAACTTCACACCTCATCTTCACATAGGCCTCCTTCTTCCTCTTAACAAGAGATTCCACTTCTTTGGTAAACCACGGTTCCCTCGCTCTACGCCTTCCTCCCTGCCTGACCGGTACATACTTATCAAGAACACGCAGTAGCTGATCCTTGAACAAGCTCCACTTATCCAGTGTGCCCAACACTTGCAGCCTACTTCTCCACCTTATCCCCCCCCCCCCCCCCCCCCCCAAGTCACGTCTAATGGCATCATAATTGCCCTTCCCCCAGCTATAACTCTTGCCCTGCGGTGTATACTTATCCCTTTCCATCATTAACGTAAACGTCACCGAATTGTGGTCACTGTCCCCAAAGTGCTCTCCTACCTCCAAATCCAACACCTGGCCTGGTTCATTACCCAAAACCAAATCCAACGTGGCTTCGCCTCTTGTTGGCCTGTCAACATATTGTGTCAGGAAACCCTCCTGCACACACTGTACAAAAAACGACCCATCTAATGTACTCGAACTATATATTTTCCAGTCAATATTTGGAAAGTTAAAGTCTCCCATAATAACTACCCTGTTACTTTCGATCTTATCCAGGATCATCCTCGCCATCCTTTCCTCTACATCCCTAGAACTATTTGGAGGCCTATAGAAAACTCCCAACAGGGTGACCTCTCCTTTCCTGTTTCTAACCATCAGTTACTATCAGTTAACTATCAGTTACAATTAACTGATGCATTCTCCATGGCAATGCCGCTACCAAACATAGAGTTCACTGAGCAATCAACACGCTCTTCTCAAACTGCAGTCAGGGCCCTTCCTATTAATTCCCTTATTTCTCCTTTCTTTATTTTTGCTGTTACTATTTTGATCCATGGATGCTTAATGGACATATAGAGCAGGGGAAATGTGGAACTCAAAGGTTATAACATAGTACACTGTGCTAGCAGTGGACAGCAGAACTCAAGAATTTTCAGCACCCGGGAGAGCATTGGGACTCAGTTTGATTGGTTCGCTGGTGGGCTAAAGATAATATTCTGTTGGTAAAAGGCAGTAGGCTGATTTTCAGAGAGCCAGTTTGAATCCTGCAGTTTGAATAGGGAAGCATCTGCTCTCTCTCCCTTGTTCTCTCCAGAAAAGCTGCTGTATTTCTGAAACTGCAGAGACAGAATGAATCTAGTGAAAACCCCAAATTGAAAGCCTAAATTTAAGGAAGGTCATAGAATTTACAGTGCAGAAGGAGGCCATTCGGCCCATCGAGTCTGCACCGGCCCTTGGAAAGAGCACCCTACTTAAGCCCACACCTCCACCCTGTCCCCGTAACCCCACCTAAGCTCTTTGGACACTAAGGGCAATTTATCACGGCCAATGCAACTAACCTGCACACCTTTGGACTGTGGGAGGAATCCGGAGGAAACCCACGCAGACAAGGGGAGAACGTGCAGACTCCGCACAGTGACCCAAGCCAGGAATCGCACCTGGGACCTGGTGCTGTGAAGCAACTATGCTAACCACTATGCTACTGTACTGCCCTTTGTCATGCTTGGTTTCATTGGTTAGAACATTGGATACAGGAGTTGGGACATCTTGCTAAAGTTGTACAAGACATTAGTAAGGCCACACCTGGAATACAGTGTACAGTTCTGGTCACCCTATTATAGAAAGGACATTATTAAACGGGAAAGAGTGCAGAAAAGATTTACTAGGATGCGACCAGGACTTAATAGTTTGAGTTATGAGACGTTGGAAAGACTAGGACTTTTTTCCCTGGAGCATAGGAGGTTTGTGGGTGATATGATAGAGGTCTATAAAATAATTAGGGGCATAGATAAGGTAGATAGACAACATCTTTTCCCCAATGTAGAGGAGTCTAGAACTAGAGGGCACAGTTTTAAGGTGGGGGATACCGTGATTTTTTTCACAGAGGGCAGTGTGTGTCTGGAATGAGCTGCCGGAGGCAATAGTAGAGGTGGGTCTAATTTTGACTTTTAAAAAGCATTTAGACAGTTATATGGGAAAACTGGATATAGAGGGCATTTCATAGATTATCATAGAATTTACAGTGCAGAAGGAGGCCATTCGGCCCATCGAGTCTGCACAGGCTCTTGGAAAGAGCACCCTACCCAAGGTCCACACCTCCACCCTATCCCCATAACCCAATAACCCCACCCAACACTAAGGGCAATTTTGGACACTAAGGGCAATTTATCATGGCCAATCCACCTAACCTGCACATCTTTGGACTGTGGGAGGAAACCGGAGCACCCGGAGGAAACCCACGCACACACGGGGAGGATATGCAGACTCCGCACAGACAGTGACCCAAGCCGGAATCGAACCTGGGACCCTGGAGCTGTGAAGCAATTGTGCTATCCACAATGCTACCGTGCTGCATTTGGGACTAGTTTAGTACTAAAAACTGGCCGACATGGCCAAGTTGGGCCGAAGAGCCTGTTTTCATGCGATGACTCGAAGGTATGCTATAAGACATTCATCTGAAACAAAGACTTGTGTCCCTTTCATTATTGGGGTGGGTGGGGTTTAGGTGGGTGAGGGGGATTGCAATTAAATAGCAGTTAACCTATTATATTTGCTGCATATTTCAGTATAGTTGTCATTCATAAACTTAATTGTTTTAAATATACAAACTTGCTGACTATAATTGGACTGCTAAGGGCCAAAGACGTCGCATGATTTTCTAGGACTTATTTATTAAATTCCGGGTGAAGTGGGGCTGGAATTGACTGTGCACGAGACTCGGGGGTCGTAACGGGGCAGCACAGTTGCTTCACAGCTCCAGGGTCCCAGGTTCAATTCCCGGCTTGGGTCACTGTGTGCGGAGGCTGCACGTTTTCCCCGTGTCAGCGTGGGTTTCCTCCGGGTGCTCCGGTTTCCTCCCACAGTCCAAAGACGTGCGGGTTAGGTGTATTGGCAATGCTAAAATTGCCCTTAGTGTCTAAAAAGGTTAAGTGGGTTACTTGGAGGGGTGGGCTTAGGTAGGGTGCTCTTTCCAAGGGTCGGTGCAGAATCGATGGGCCAAATGGCCTCCTTCTGTACATGTAAATTCTATGATTCTATGCGACATTGTCTAAGATTGTTTCCCGCCATTGGTATTGTGAATTGTCCTGATGAGTGCATACTAAAAGCTTCGACAAAATGTCTTTTTACAGCAATAAGGAAGTTCTGTACGACCAAAAAAAACTCTTATTAAATTAGTTCATGGGATGTGGGCGTCACTGGCATGGCCAAAATTTATTGCACACCCCCCAACTGTCCTCAAAACAGCGGTGGTGAGTTGCCTTCTTGAAACGCTGCAATCCATGTCATGTAGGTACACCTTGAGTGCTGTTAGGGAGAGAGTTCCAGGTTTTTGACCCAGCAACAGTAAAGAAACAGCGAGTCAGGATGGTGTGTAGCTTGGAGGGAAACTTCCAGGTGGTGGTGTTCCCATGTATCTGCTGACCTTGTCTTTCTAGATGAAACTAAAGGTCTTTTGCCAACTGGCTGGTTGAGATCGATAGCCATAATTTGGGGAGCCAGGAGGAGAGTTAACTTTCCACAGGATTCGCAACCTATGACCCACTCTTGTATTTATATGGCTTATGCGTCCCCCACCCCCCCCCCCCCCGCAGAGTACGACAGGAGCTGGGAGTTCACACAGAGCACGTGAGGAGCCGGGAGTTCACAAAGAGTGCGTGAGCAGCCAGGAGTTCACAAAGAGCATGAGAGAAGCTGGGAATTCACAGTGAGAGAGAAGCTGGGAATTCACAAAGAGTGCAAGAGAAGGCGGGTTGATAAAAGGAGCGTGGGACTGAGCACAGAGATTGAAAACAGCACAAAAATTCATTGAGAAATCAGTGCTGGCATAGAATTTGGAGCTCTCGTGGTGATGCCGTATTTCAAGTGACACGGCACAAGTGGGAGCAGCTGATTAGGTGACTACGGTCAGCTAAGTATTTACTACATCAATTGCTTAAGAGTTTGTACGGCCTTTGTTTTATGGTTTAAAAGGGCTATATTCTGTATTAACGAGTAGCAGGAAGGGGCCATGGAGTAATTGATAGTATTTGATTTGAAGCACTTTCCAAAAGAACAAAATAGCACAGAAACGGGCGCTTCGGCCCTCCAAGCTTGTACCAGACATGATACCAACCTTGGCCAAAACCCTCAGCACTTCCTAGTGCTGTATCCCCTACATCCATATATTTGTCAAGATGCCTTTTGCCGTTAATGTATCTGCTTCCACAACCTCCCCTGGTAACGTGTTCCAAGCACTCACCACCCCCTGCGTAAAAAAACCACCTCGGACATCCCCTTTAAACTTTGCCCCACGGACTTTAAACCTCTGCCCCCTGGTGACTGACCCCTCCACCCTGGAAAAGAGTGCCTGCTCACCCACGCCTCTCAGGCAGGTCACCCCCTCAACCTCCGTCTTTCTAATGAAAACAGTCAGTCTATTCAGCCTCTCTACATAGCTAGCACCCTCCAGACCAGGCAACATCCTGGTAAACCTCCTCTGCACCCTCTCCAAAGCCTCCACATTTTCTGGTAGTGTGGCAACCAGAATTACACGCAATATTCAAAGCTCCTCCTGCTCCTTGTGGGAAGCCGGGAAAAGTTACAGTGCAATCGGCCATCAAGACGTAGGAGCAGTAGACCGTTCAGCCCATCGGGTTTGCTCCGTTATTCAACGAGATTGTTGCCTGGGATGGAACATTTAAGTTATGGAGAGGTTGGATAGCCTTGGGTTCTTTTCTTTGCGAGCAGAGAAGATTGAAGGGCATCCTGATTGATATGTACATGATTATGAGGGGCATGGACAGGGTGGATAGGGAGCAGCTGTTCCCCTTAGTTGAAGGTCAGTTTCGAGGGGCACAAGTTCAAGGCAGGAGTTTTAAGGTAAACCTTTTTACCCAGAGGCGGTGACGGTCTGGAATGCACTGCCTGGGAGGGTGGTAGAGGTGGTTGCCTCACATCCTTTAAAAAGTACAAAATAATAATAATCGCTTATTGTCACAAGTAGGCTCCATTGAAGTTACTGTGAAAAGCCCCTAGTCGCCACATTCCGGCACCTGTTCGGGGAGGCCAGTACAGGAATTGAACCCGCGCTGCTGGCCTTAGTTCTGCATTACAAGCCAGCTGTTTAGCCCACTGTGCTAAACCAGCCCCAGGTGTGGATGAGCACTTGGCAGGTTACAAGATTCAAGGCTATGGTCCAAGTGCTGGCAATGGGATTAGGTAGGTAGGTGAAGTGTTTTTCATGCATCGGTGCAGACTTGATGGGCCGAAGGGCCTCTTTTGCGCTGTATTATTCTGTGATCTTGAGATCTGGCTGATAAGATATGATAATCCTCAACTTCACTTTCCCACCTTATCCCCATAACTCTAGATTTTGTTACTGATTAAATATTTGTCCATCTCAGCCTTGAACATACTTAGCAACACAGCCGCTATGCCCTCGGCGGTAAAGATAGTCAACATCTTCTCCCCAAGGTAGAGGAGTCGAGAACTAGAGGGCAGTTTTAAGGTGAGGTAGAGGGGGGGGGGGGGGGGGGGGGGGGGAATACAAAGGGGTCCAGAGGGGTCATTTTTTCCACAGAGGGTGGCGAGTGTCTGGGATGAGTTGCCAGAGGCAATAGTAGAGGTGGGTACAATTTTGACTTTTAAAAAGCATTTAGACGATATATGGGAAAACTGGGTATAGAGGGATATGGGCCAAATCCGGGCATGGACAAGTTGGGCCGGAGAGCCTGTTTTCATACTGTAAACCTCCATGACTCTAAGGTATGCTACAATACAACCATCTAAAACAAAGACTTTTATCCCGTTCATTATTTTTACACCCTCTTCTCACCTGTGTTTGTGTTTTATGGATGCCTGCATTGAGGGTGGGGAGAGATTAAGTGGGGGAGGGGGACTGCAATTAAATAACAGTTAACCCATTATATTTGCTGCATATTTAAGTATAGTTGTCATTCATAAACTTAATTGAAAAGTAGGGAACACAGCCTCTATGTCCTCTGCGGTAAAGATTTCCACAGATTCACTAATCTCAAAAGAAATACCCCCTCATTCTGGTCTTAATTATTCTGAGATTATGCCCTCTGGTCCTCTAATCTTCCACAAGGGAAAATAGCCTTTCAGAATCTACGCCCTTGAGAATGTCTCATTAAGGCCACCTCTCATTCTACTAAACTCCAATGAGTGCAAACCCAACCTACTCAACCTCTCTTCATAAGGTCGATAAATCCCCAGGGCCTGATAATCTACATCCTAGAATACTTAAGGAAGTGACCCTAGAAATAGTGGATGCATTGGCAGTCATCTTCCAAAATTCTATAGCCTCTAGAACATTTCCGACAAATTGGAGGGTAGCTAATGTAATCCCACTCCTTGAAAAGAGACCTCGGGAGAAAGCAGGGAATTATAGACCAGTCAGCCTTACGTCAATAGTGCCATTAAAAACGATTTAATAGCAGAGCACTTGGGAAACAGTGGCAGGTTCGTAGAGCCAACATGGATTTACGAAAGGGAAATCTTGGGAAATCTATTTGTTACATCATACAATCCAGACAGTGCAGGAGGCCATTCAGCCATTCAAGTCTGCACCGACTCGTCGAAAGACCACCCGACCTTCGCCCAATCCCCCGCCCCAAGGACAATTTAGCATGGCCAATCCACCCTGCTGCGGGAGGAAACCAGGGCACCCGGAGCAAACCCACGCAGACGGAGGGAGGAGATGCAAACTCTACATAGAAAGTCACCCACGGTCAGAATCAAATGCAGGTCTCTGGTGCTGCGAGACAACGGTGCTAACCACTGTGGCACTGTGCCATCTCAAAGAATCTCAGTAAAGTTGATGAAGGAACCAGTGAATGTGGTTTATTTGGACTTTCAGAAGACTTTCGATAAGGTCCCACATAATAGATTGGTATGTAGAATTAAAGCGCATGGCATTGGGCGTGGTGTACTGAGACAGATAGAAAACTGGTTGGCACACAGGAAACAAAGATCATGAATAAATGGATCTTTTTCCAAGTGCAGGCAGTGACTACTGGGGTACAACAGGAATCAGTGCTAGGACCCAGCTATTCACAATGTCATGATTTAGATGAGGTAACATCTCTCAATCAGCAGACGACACAAAACTGGGTGGGAAAGTGAGCGGTGAGGTGCTTCAGTATTATTTGAACAAGTTGAATGAGTGGGCAAATGCATGGCAGATGCCGTATAATTCTAAGTGTGGTAGCAAGCTGTAATTATAAGACCATAAAACATAGGAGCAGAATTAGGCCACTCGGCCCAATATCTGGCTATGTTTCTCATCCCCATTCTCCTGCCTTCATAGAATTTACAGTGCAGAAGGAGGCCATTCGGCCCATCGAGTCTGCACCGGCTCTTGGAAAGAGCACCCCACCCAAGATCAACACCTCCACCCTATCCCCATAACCCAGCAAACCCACCCAACGCTAAGGGTAATTTTGGACACTAAGGGCAATTTATCATGGCCAATCCACCTAACCTGCACGTCTTTGGACTGTGGGAGGAAACCGGAGCACCCGGGAGGAAACCCACGCACACACGGGGAGGATGTGCAGACTCCGCACAGACAGTGACCTAAGCCGGAATCGAACCTGGGACCCTGGAGCTGTGAAACAATTGTGCTATCCACAATGCTACCGCCTTCCCCCCATAATCAAGAACCTATCTATCTCTGTCTTAAAGACACTCAGTGATTGGCCTCCACAGCCTTCTGCGGCAAAGAGTGCCACAGATTCACCACCCTCTGGCTGAAGAAATTCCTCATCTCGGTTTTGAAGGATCGTCCATTAGTCTGAGATTGTGTCCTCTGCTTCCAGTTGTTCCTACAAATGGAAACATTCTCTCCACGTTAACTCTATTCAGGCCTCGCAGTATCCCGAAAGTTTCAATAAAATCCCCCCTCATCCTTTTAAACTCCAACGAGTACAGATCCAGAGTCCCCAACCGTTCCTCATGCGGCAAGTTTTTCATTCCAGGGATCATTCTTGTGAACCTCTTCTGGACCCTTTCCAAGGCCAGCATATCTTTCCTTAGATACGGGGCCCAAAACGGCTCACAATACTCCAAATAAGGTCTGACCAAAGCCTTATAAAGCCTCAGAAGTACATCCCTAGTCTGTATTCTAGCCTTCTTGACATGAATGCTAACATTGCATTTGCCTTAACTGCCGACTGAACCTGCACGTTAACCTTCAGAGAATCGTGAACAAGGACTCCCAAGTCCCTTTGTGCTTCTGATTTCCTAAGCATTTCCCCATTTAGAAAATAGTTTATGCCTAAATTCCTCCTTCCAACCTCACACTTTTCCACATTTTATTTCATTTGCCACTTCATTGCCCACTCTCCTAGCATGTCCTTCTGCAGCCCCCTTGCTTCCTCAATACTACCTGTCCCTCTACAGATCTTTGTATCATCTGCAAACTTAGCAACAGTGCCTTCAGTTCCTTCTTCCAGACCATTAATATATATTGTGAAAAGTTGTGGTCCCAGCACAGACCCGAGACACACCACTAGTCACCAGCTGCCATCCTGAAAAACACCCCTTTACCCCACTCTCTGCCTTCTCCAGTCAGCCAATCCTCTATCCATGCCAGGATCTTACCCGAAACATCATGGGCTCTTAACTTATTTAACAATCTCCCATGTGGCACCTTGTCAAAGGCCTTCTGGAAATCTAAATAAATCACGTCCACTGGTTCTACTTTGTCTAACTTCCTTGTTACCTCCTCAAAGAACTCGTACAGATTTGTCAGACATGACCTCCCTTTGACAAAGCCGTGCTGACTCAGTCCAATTTAACCATGCACTTCCAAGTTCTCCGCAATCTCATCTTTAATAACAGACTCTAAAATATTACCAATAACCGAAGTCAGGCTAACCGGCCTATAATTTCCGTCTTCTGCCTCCCTCCCTTTTTAAACAGCAGTGTTACATGAGCCACTTTCCAGTCCTCTGGGACTCTTCCTGCCTCCAGTAATCCCTGAAATATCACCACCGATGCCTCCACAATCTCCTCAGCTACCTTTTTTAGGACCCTGGGGTGTAGTCCATCCGGTCCAGGTGACCTATCCACCTTCAGACCTTTCAGTTTCTCCAGAACCTTCTCCTTAGTGATGGCCACTGCACTCACCTCTGCCCCTGATTCTCCTGGAGCTCTGCCATCCCACTGAAAATGAAATGAAAATCGCTTATTGTCACAAGTAGGCTTCCCTTATGGGAACAGCCTCCCCGAACAGGCGCCGGAATGTGGCGACTAGAGGCTTTTCACAGTAACTTCATTTGAAGCCTACTTGTGACAATAAGCGATTTTCATTTCATTTTCAGTGGGATGGCAGAGCTCCAGGAGAATCAGGGGCAGAGGTGAGTGCAGTGGCCATTACTAAGGAGAAGGTTCTGGGGAAACTGAAAGGTCTGAAGGTGGATTGGTCACCTGGACCGGATGGACTACAGTGTCTTCCACTGTGAAAACTGATGCAAAGTAACTACTCAGTTCATCTGCCATTTCTTTGTTTCCTATTATTGCTTCTCCAGCCACGTTCTCCAGCGGTCCAATGTCAATTTTTCCTCTTTCTTACCTTTTATATATTGAAAGAAATTCTTTCCATCTTCTTTTATATTACTAGCTAGCTTGCACTCATCTTTCATCTTCTCGCCCCTTATTGCTTTTTTAGTTGTCCTCTGCTCGCTTTTAAAGGATTCGCAAACCTCTGGCTTCCCACTAATTCTTGCCACTTTGTATGTTTTTCCTTTTGTTTTTATGCTGTCCTTGGACTTCCCTCGTCAACCATGGATGCCTTGTCCTCCCCTTAGCATGTTTCCTCCTCCTTGGGATGAATTTCTGCTGTGCCTCCCGAATAACCCCCCAAAACTCCTGCCATTGCTGTTCCACTGTCTATCCTGCTCGGCTTCTTTTCCAATCAACTCCGGCCAGCTCCTCCTTCATGTCTTTGCAGTTACCCTTATTTAATTGTAATACTGTTACATCTGTCTCCAGCTTCACCCTCTCAAATGGCAGGGTAAATTCTATCATATTGTGGTCACTGCTCCTTAAGGGTTCCTTCACCTTAAGATCCCTGATCAAGTCTGCCTCATTACACATCACCAAATCCAGAATTGCTTGTTCCCTATTAGGCTCTGTCACAAGTTGCTCCAAATACCATCTCTTAGACATTCCACAAATTCCTTTTCTTAGGATCCACTACCAACCTGATTTTCCCAGTCCACGTGCATATTGAAGTCCCCCATGAATATTGTGCCTTTTTTTTTTTTTTACATGCTTCCTCGATCTCCTGATTTATTTTCTGCCCTACATCCTGACTACTGCTAGGGGGCCAGTACTTAACTCCCATCAACGCCTTTTTATCTTTGTGATTCCTCAACTCTACCCACAGAGATTCTATGCCTTCTGATTCTATATCGCTCCTTCAGTCCTTACTTACTAACAATGCAACCATCACCCCCCGCTTTGCCCATCTGCCTGTCCTTTCGATAGGACACATATCCTTGAATATTTAGATCCCAGCCCTGATCCCCTTGCAGGCACGTCTCTGATGCCCACATCGTACCAGCCAATTTCAATGTGCGCAACAAGCTCATTTACCTTGTTCTGTGTACTGCACGCATCAAAGTACAATACCCTCAGTCCTGCATTGACCACCTCCCTTCTCACACGTGTCACTTTTTTTTCTCTGCCTGAAGGTGATGTTGTTCTCTTATTTTTGTTCTGTATTTCCCCTTCTAAGCTTACGCTCTGGTTCCCACCCACTGTTTAAATCCTCCCGAGTGACCCTAGCAAACCTCCCAGCCAGGATATTGGTGCCCCTCGAGTTTAGATGCAGGTCGCACCTGCCCCAGAAGAGATCCCAATGGTCCAAAAATCTGAAACCCTCCCTCCTACACCACTGGTTTAGCCAAGTCTTTAACTGCACTATTCTCCTATTTCTAGCCTCACTGGCACATGGCACAGGGACTAATCCTGAGATTACAACCCCAGAGGTCCTGCTTTTTAGCTTACTGCCTAACTCTCTGAACTCCTTCTGCAGGACCTCATCATTCTTCCTGCCTATGTCATTAGTACCTATGTGTACGAAGACCTCTGGCTGATCAGCCTCCCCCTTCAGGATGTCCTGTGTTCGTTCAGAGACATCCTTGACCCTGGCACCAGGGAGGCAACACACCATCCTGGAGTCTTTCACTTCCACAGAAACGCCTATCTGTGCCCCTTACTATAGAGTCCCCTATAACTATCACTCTCCTGCTGAGCAACAGAGCCAGTTGTGCTACCACTGTTCTGGCTGCTGTTGTTCTCCTCTGATCGGCTATACCCCCCAACAGTATCCAAAACGGTATACCTATTAGAGAGGGGGACAGCCACAGGGGATTCCTGCACTGACTGCCTCCCTTTCTAGCGGTCACCCTTCTCTGTAACTCCTATCTATGATGCTTTCCACCACCTGCATGCCTGTTAGAGAGGGGGACAGCCACAGAGGGTTCCTGCACTGACTGCCTCCCTTTTTTGCAGTCACCCATCTCTATAACTCTCATCTGTGACGCTTTCCGCCACCTGCATGTTACCAAGTGCATCTAACTGCTGCTCCAGCCAATCCACACGGTCTGTGAGGAGCTGCCATTGGTTACACTTCCTGAAGACGTAGTCGATCGGAACGCTGGAAGCATCACGGATGTGCCACATCTCACAGTTAAGAGCACTGCACCTCGCTGAGTGACATTTATGCACTAGCTAATTAATTCAAAATAAACACTGAAATTGTTATTAATTACCACGAGCTTCCCGGCACTTGGCCCAGCAAGGCGGGCAACGCAATTCAACGTTAATTGGTCCACTTAACGAGGCCTCACGGGTTTCTTGTCGCAAATGAAGGCTCGCCAGATGATTCACTGGGACCACTCTTGCTAGCCCCCTGCTGACAAGGCACTTAAACTGTACTTGCTCAGCCAACCCCAGCCAGCTTGCAACAATGGCACGAGTCATTGAGACCGGCCCCAAGATTCAGGGACGCTGATCTGGGGAGGCTCTTCGACACAGTGGAGGCCAGGAGGAATGTCCTGCTCCCCCAAGGGTCCTGAGCCTTGGGCAGCCAGTATTGCCTGGGACGAGATGGCGGCAGCTGTGAGCTTGAAATTGTGACCAGGAGGACTAGCCTCCGGTGTCGAAAAAGGTCAACAACCTACACTGGGCAGCAGGAGTGAGTAGACACCACTGCCCCCCCCCTCCCCCAAGGGAGAATCCACCCCCGCAACCCCCCCCCCCACCCTCCTTCCACCCCCTCCCCTGCTCCCACCACTGTGAACCATGCGAGTGGCTAATGATGCCCCCTCAATGACTCCTCAGGAAAAGCTCACACCATCATTAGGAGAGGGCCCAGAAAGGCAACCCAGGCAGAGTCTGGTGGATGCCGCAGGGGTGAGGAACCACTGGGCTCCACGCAGAGGACCGGTCAAACGTGAGTTGTTATTTCCTTACTGACTGACCTATCCCTCCCACTGACCACATGTCTCCCGCAGGTCCTCCAACCGACGGCGCACCCCGGGCAGCATCCTCTCCTGCCTCCCATGAGACCACCTCGGGGGAGAGATCAGGGGATGCAACCGTTATAGTTTCGGCACAGCTGTTATCCCCACCCTCCACCAGCGCAGATTTACATCATGGTGGGACATGATAGTGGACAGGGTTCGGGGGCACAATCTGGTAAGCACCATGCTACTCCCTGATGTGTATCAGGTGGAGGCAGGAACCCCCAGGGGAGACAACAGTCAGAGGTCTGCTGGATCCCTGGATCCCAGCTTGATGCTGAGCCTGAGGAACCCGGAGCTGATGGAGATGATAGGGAGCAGCCAGGGCATTCAGAGGGAGATGTCAACTCCGCTCAAGCAGATCCATAGCCGCTCTGGGTCCCAGAGGCTACGGGCTACGCCGGCAATGCATGGCACTGAGGCCAACGCTGCTAGGGTGGCGACCGCAGTGGAAAGCCTGGTGCATGACATCAGCAGTGAAGGCGCAGTTGGCGACAGTCATGGCTGAGGGTCTCAGTAGAATGTCCGACTCGCTAGGGGAGGTCACCCAGTACCAGGCTGACTTTGATGAGATTTTGTGGGACCTGTCCCTCTCTCAGGTGGGCTTGGCCGAAACACTGCGGAGCTTGTCCCAGTCGCAGGTGGGCATTGCCGAGACGTTGCAGAGCATAGCCCAATCACTGAGGAGCATCGCCGAGGGCGTTGACTCAATAGTTGATCATGGGGAGTTGCCAGGGCTGGCAGAGCCAGATGATGCAGGGGCTGCCGGGGCTCGAACCAGTTGCCCCTCCGTCCCAAGGTGAACCCCTGGGCCCTATGGGCACCGACTGGAAGGAGGGGTGCCAACACGGACCCGTTACATGGAGTGGCGATGGTGGCCACCAGCTCCCCTTAGTTCTCCCCCTCTGATGAAGCCACACCTCGCAGTTAGCACACGGGACAGTGCATCACGGCTGTGCATGCGCTGTCGACAAATGAGCTGGGGCCCTTCGGCCCCAGAGGACGCCCGTTGGGGCATCAAAGGACACGGGGCGAGGTAAGCAGCTGGCTGCCTCCACCTCTCATGTGCATCCCGGGGACACACAGTCGTAGTGGAAGAGCTAGGAAGGCAAAGCAAGTTGTGGATCACGGAGGGCACCAGGGCGGGGGGGCGGCACCGTCAGGAGACTGGGGACTTGTATTACACATTAAACACCCTTGTGCACAACCATACAACCATTATGATGCCTCTGTCACTTTTGTCCGCAATGCGGGCTGACCTCCGATCCCATAGCCAATCTCTTCAGGCACTCTTCCTGTTTCCGTGGGCACCCAATCCACCCTCCGACCGTGGACAGGTCCCCGGAGCTATGTCCCATTCCCTGGGTGTTTGGAAGTTGGCTGCTGCCGGTGTGGTGTTGCCTCCTGCAGTGTTCAAGTAGAGTGTCCAAGTGTCAAGGTATGATTGGCATGCTCGAGGGATACGGCACAAGGAAGTGCTGAGGGTTTTGGCAAAGGTTGGTATCATGATCGGTACAGGCTTGGAGGGCCAAAGAGCCTGTTCCTGCGCTGTATTGTTCTTTGACTCCTGCATGCTACATGGCCTGCCTACCCACGGGAATCCACTTGGGATGTGTGAAGTGCTCACTTCACCACAATCGCCAATTCCCCATTAGCGATAGCCTTCAGCCGCATGACCAGATGTCTTTTTTGGCCTCTCCTGCTATTCACTGGCTCATTTCGCTTGTGTGACGAGGCCGGTGAATTGCGCCCAATATGGATAAATGTGAGGTTATCCATGTTGGCAGCAAAAACAGGAAGGCAGATTATCTGAGTGGTTATAGATTGGGAGAGGGGAATATGCATCTAGGCCTGGGTATCCTTCTACACCAGTCACTGAAAGCAAGCATGTAGACGCAGCAGTTGGGGCAGAAAGCAAATTATACTTTGGTCTTCATAGAGAGAGGATTAGAGTTTTGGATGTCCAGAAATAGGGGTCACAGCCTAATAAGGGCCATTCAGGACTGAAATGAGGAAGAGAGTTGTGAACTTGTGGAATTCTCTACCACAGAAAGTTATTGGGGTCAGGTTGTTGGATATATTCAAGAGGGACCTGGAGGTGGCCCTTGCGGCTAAAGGGGTATGGAGAGAAAAGAGGAGTGGGATACTGAATTTGCATGATCAGCCATGGTCATATTGCATGGCGGTGTAGGTTAAATTCTAACAGAACTAGACAGGGTAAATGCAGGATGGATGTTCCCGATGGTTGGGGTGTCCAGAACCAGATGTCACTGACCAAGTCGAAATGCAGGCCTAACCAGCGATGCCCAATACCGTAAGTGAATTAAAAAAAAGGATATGGGGTGGACCATTTTGGATTGAGATGAGGAGAAATTTCTTCATCTAGAGAGCAATGACCAGTGGAATTCTCTACCACAGGAAGCAGTTGATGCCGAAACATTGCATGTTAAGAAGCAGTTAGATATAGCCCTTGGACACGTGTTGGCAGCCAGGATTCAAGAGCTCGACAGTTATTAATATGAAATCACACATTACCGGATGGCGTCCTTGTAGGAAGCTTCGACGATGTCAGTGGCTGTTGGAACTCCAACACGTTTGAATGTCAAACCCTTCAAAGAACAAGCAAGAAATCTTAAATGCTACAGTTCCCCATTAGGATTAGATAGTTTTTGCAAGTTACTTACTTCAGAGAAGGGAAATGAAGTGAATCTCGCTCGCTGCGAATATTGAAAAATTTCACAGCAAAGATCAATTGTCAGTAAAGGGGAGATGAAGAAACAGTGGATTAAACACTAGTCTGTCAGCTCTGATATGCAGGCTCAACTCCAGACCAGTTCCACCAGGGAAGAATTCAATTTGCTACCCATGAGCCTGCAGTGAACGAGTGGGCCATCTCAATCCAGCTCTTGGGTGGTCTGTAATATAGAATTGGCTCAATTCGTAAACCAAAACTGCAATATGATTCAGCGAGGCAACAGGGTGGCTAGGGATGGAAAGCAGGCAGAGTACAGAAAAACAGGCTGTATCCAAATACCAGTGTATCTGACCCCATGGCCCACAACTTAATGAAATGCCAACTTGCAGCTTGAACCTCGGCGAGTGCCTGAGAGGAGGGAGCAAGCAGCTGGCTTTAATCAAGACAGAAAATACAGGAACATGCACAGAATCAGACAAGTTTGAATTGCGTTGTTGTTAGCTAACACCATTATTGTTTGCTTACGGTTGGCTGAGGACAAATGCATTCACTGGGACAAAGCTTGCACATCACTTCTCTGAAGTAATCGGTACAACACACTTCACATCAAAATGTACTTACAGCTTGCTGTTCCACAAATCTCAGATGGTCTGCCTCCTTACGCTGATAAAAACAGATGCAGACCCCGGTACGCCCAGCTCTGCCTGTACGGCCAGAACGATGAATATAAGAATCCACATCCTAAACCAGACATTGATTAGAACAAAGGAAAACTTCTTCCAAAGAACTTAATCAGAAAAAACAGCAAATCACCTCACCCTGAGTAACAAAACACATGAACCAGCAAAAGAATTACGGTTTCATTTTGGGGAATATCTAACAGACGAGATGCTGGAGTAACTCCTCACTATTCAACTTACTACAAGTTTAGAACGTGTCACAAAATAACTCAAATATTAAAGCTCCGTGTTTAGACTATGTATAATTGAGCAATGGTCGATCTTGTGTAAAAGTCCACCCCTGACTTTTGGCCATAAAATCCACTCTTCTTCCTCACTGTGGTTGACAGGGCCCTCAATCGTGCCACTCATTTTCCACTCTTCTGCTCTCACCCCTTCCCCCTTGTTCCCAGAACCATGATAGATTTCCCCTGTCTTCACTTTCCACCCTACCAGCTTTCGTATTCAAAGGTTCATTCTCTGTCATTTACACCAACTCAAACATTATGCACCACCTCATCTCTCCTCTGTGACACCCTTGGTTCCCTCCAACACCCACATCATCTAAACAATTGCGAGGTGTAGCACCTGTCACATAACCTCCTCCCTCTTCATTACCCCAGACACCAAATACTCCTTCCAGGTGAAGCAGCGATTCACTTGCACCACTTTCAATTTAGTCGACTGCGTTTGCTGCTCACAATATAGTCTCTTCTACATTGGGGAGATCAAACGCAGACCAGGTGACCATTTTAAGGAACACCTTTGCTTCGCTCACGAGCCTGACCCCAACCGTACTATTTCAATTTCCATAAAAGCAAGCATGCAGGTTCAGCAAGCAGTTAGGAAGACAAAACCTATGTTGGCCTTCACTGCAAGCGGAGTTGAGTACAGGAGCATGGATGTACAGGGGCTTGCTGAGACCATACCTGGAGTATTGTTTGCCGTTTTGGTCTCCTTTTCTAAGAAAGGATATACTTGCTAGAGAGAGAGCGCAGCAAAGGTTAACGACTGATTCCTGGGGTGGCAAGATTGTCATAAGAGGACAGATTGGGTAGACTGGGCCAAACTTCACTGGAATTTAGAAGAATGAGTCTCATTGAAACGTATAAAATTCTGACAAGGCCAGACAGACTGGATACAGGGATGTTGTTTCCTCTGGCTTGCGGGTCCCAGAATAAGAGGTCACAGTCTCAGAACACAAGGAAGGCCATTTCGTACTGAAATGAGGGGAAACCTTTTCATCAAAGGCTGGTGAGCCTCTGGAATTCTCTACCACATAAAGCTGTGGTGGCTAAGTCACTGAATATATTTCTGAACAAAATAGATTGATGCACTTGGGCAGGACGAACAAGGCAAGGGATCACATGATAAATGGCAGGACCTTGGGAGCACCAAGGACCAGAGGGACCTGAGTGTGCGTGTACAGCAGTCCCTTAAGGTAGCAGGGAAGGTGGAAACAGTGGTTAAGAAAGTATATGGTACACTTGCCTTTATTAGGCGAGGCATAGAAGCACAGGGAGGTTATGCTTGAACAATATAAAAGGTTAGACCAGAGAAAGAATATGGTGTGCAGTTCTGGAATCCATAATAGAGGGATGTGATAGCCCTGGAAAGGGTGCAGAGGAGATTTACCACAATGTTGCCTGGACTGGAAAGTTTTAGTTATGAAGAATCATAGAATTTACAATGCAAAAGGAGGCCATTCAATCCATCGAGTCTGTGCCGGCCCTTGGGAAAAGCACCCACCTTAAGCCGACACCTCCACCCTATCCCCGTAACCCAGCAACCCCACCTAACCTTTTAGGACACCAAGTGCAGTTTAGCATGGCCAATCCACCTAACCTGCACATCTTTGGACCGTGGGACCCTGGAGCTGTGAAGCAACAGTGCTAGCCACTATGCTGCCCCTAAAAATAAATCTTCACTGTGATGGCTGGGAATCAAACCCGAGTCAATTGTTCGCCACTATACCACCATCACCCAAAGGATTGGAGGGGAGGGGCGGAGGACTTGATTGAGATGTATAAAATTATATGGGGCACAGAGGGACAAGAAGAAATTTATCCCCTTGGTGGAGGGATCAATGACCAGAGGGCATAAGGGGCAGGAGGTTCCTCTGGATGAGAGGAAAAACTTTTTCACCCAGAGGGTACTGAGAGTGTGGAACTCATTGCTTGAAAGGCTGGTGCAGGCAAAGACCCTCATAACATCTGAGAATATTTAGATACGTACTTGCGATCCCAAGGCGTACAAGGCTTTGGGCCAAGTGCTAGAAAATGGGATGGTTGTTTTTGATCGGCACAGGCCCGATGGGACAAAGGACCTTTTCTGTGCTGTAGACCTAGACCTAGATGATATAGGCTCTGACATTAGCAACCCTATAAATGGTTGTAAGGAGTGGCACAGTGGTGCACTGCTGCCTCATGACACCAAGGACCCAGGTTCGAGCCCGGTCCCGGGTCATTGCGCGTGTGGGGTTTGCACATTCTCCCATGTGTCTCACGCCCACAACCCAAAGATGTGCAGGGTAGGTGGAGTGGCCACGCTAAATTGCTCCTTAATTTTGGGGGGGGAGGGGGGGGGGGGGCGGGGGGCCCACACTAGATTGCCCATCAATTGGGAAAAATGAATTGGGTACTCAAAATTTAATTTAAAAACGGGGAAAGAAACTTTATCTGGTGAAGGGCGGCATGTTGACGCAGTGGTTAATACTGCCACCTCACAGCACTGAGGACCCAGGCTCAATCCCAGCCCCGGGTCACAGTCCATGTGGAGTTGCACCCCACACAACCCAAAGATGTGCAGGGTAGGTGGATTGGCCATGCTCCTTAATTGGCCAAAAAAGAATTGAGTACTTTAAATTTATTTTAAAAATATGACTTGTGACCCCCCCCCCCCCCCCCCCCCCCTCAACTTCTTGGCTAAATTTTAGTCTCAGAAGTTCGACTTTTACTAAAGTATATACTATATTTGGATTAGCTAATACAGTTTAAACAATGCTTGAAGAATGCCGCAAGAGAATTCACAATCAATTTAGACATGAGTGGTAAGCAGACATCAGTCGGACTAATTTACCTGTGGTGGGCAGCCCTGTATTACCAGATCTACTTCTGGGATGTCCAAGCCACGGGCAGCCACATTGGTGGCAACCAGCACTTCGAAGGTGCCGTCCCGGAATCCCTTCAATGTGATCTCTCGCTGTTTCTGTGGAATATCCCCGTGGAGACACTGAGCATCCTGCAGAAATCACCACATACATGGTATAGTGAAATGAAGGTGTAGAATAACTCAACAAAATGATCAATGATTTAGATGTGGGGATGAAATGTAATATGATACAAAACTAAATGGGAGTGCAAGTTGCGAGGTGGATGCAATTTAATAATAATCTTTATTGTCACAAGTAGTCTTACATAACACTGAAATGAAATGAAATCAGAACAGTGACCGTCATCAAACCATTCAAGAAATGTGGGACATCAACAGATTATGGGTGTTTGGGGAACGATATGGCTGATTGCTCAATTAAACTAGTTTAAACTAGTTTTACAGGGGGTTGGGAACCAGAACTATGGATCAGAGAATAGAGCAGCTCTTGATCAGGTAGAAATAGTATGCAGCGAGTCTGTGAGGAAGGATAGACAGTTGATAGGGCAAAGTTGCACTCAGTGGAATGGGTTAAAGTCTGTCTGTTTCAATGCAAGGAGTGTCAGGAATAAGGGAGATGAACTTAGCATAGATCAGTACTTGGAACTGCGATGTTGTGGCCATTACGGACACATGGATTTCACAGGGGCAGCAATTGTTGTTCGATGTCCCGGGGTTTAGATGTTTTCAGGAGAATAGGGGGGGGGGGGGGGGGGGGGGGGGGGGAGTAAAAGAGGAGGGGGTGTGGCACTGTTAATTAGGGAGTGCATCACAGCTACAGAAAAGGAGGTAGTTGAGGAGGGTTTGTCTACTGAGTCAGTATGGGTGGAAGTCAGAAACAAGAAAGGAGCAGTCACTTTATTGGGAGTTTTCTATAGACCCCCAATAGCAGCAGGGATAGAGGAACAGATTGGGCAGCAGATCTTGGAAAGGTGCACAAGTAACAGAGTTGTTGTCTTGGGTGACTTCAACTTCCCGAATATTGACTGGAACCTCCTTACTGCAAATGGTTTGGATGGTGCAGATTTTGTCAGGCGTGTACAGGAAGGTTTCCTGACTCAATATGTAGATATGCCGACGAGAGGGGAGGCCAAATTGGACTTGGTGCTCGGCAATTAACCAGGCCAGGTGTCAGATGTCTCGGTGACAGTGACCACAACTCCGTGACCTTTATCATAGTCATGGAGAGGGATAGGAACAGAGAGTATGGGAAGAGGGGCAAATATACTGCCATTAGACAGGAGCTGAGGAGCATTAAGTGGGAACTATTCTTCTTGGGGAAATGCACAACAGTACTGTGGGGGTTGCTTAAGGAGCACTTACTGCGAGTGCTGGATAGTTTTGTCCCACTGAGACGAGGAAGGAATGGTAAGGTGAAGGAGCATTGGATGACAAGAGAAGTGGAGCTTCCAGTCAAGAGGATGAAGGAAGCTTACGTATGGTTGAGGAAGCAAAGATCTGGCACGGCTCTAGAGGGTTACAAGGTAGCCAGGAAGGAACTCAAAAATGGATTGAGGAGAGCTAGAAGGGGGCATGAAAAAGCTCTGGCGGGAAGGTTTAGGGAAAACCTCAAGGCGTTCGACATTGATGTGAGAAATAAGAGGATGATTGGATAGGTACATGGATTACGGTAGAATGATATAGTGTAGATTCATTTGTTCTTAAGGGCAGCACGGTAGCATTGTGGATAGCACAATTGCTTCACAGCTCCAGGGTCCCAGGTTCGATTCCGGCTTGGGTCACTGTCTGTGCAGAGTCTGCACATCCTCCCCGTGTGTGCGTGGGTTTCCTCCGGGTGCTCCGGTTTCCTCCCACAGTCCAAAGATGTGCAGGTTGGGTGGATTGGCCATGATAAATTGCCCTTAGTGTCCAAAATTGCCCTGAGTGTTGGGTGGAGGTGTTGACCTTGGGTAGGGTGCTCTTTCCAAGAGCCGGTGCAGACTCAATGGGCCGAATGGCCTCCTTCTGCACTGTAAATTCAATGATAATCTATGATTAATCTAGGACAAAGGTTCGGCACAACATCGTGGGCCGAAGGGCCTGTTCTGTGCTGTATTTTTCTATGTTCTATGATCAGAGTGAGAGTAGGGCCGATCAGGGATATTGGAGGGAACTTGTGCCGAGAGTCTGAGGAGATGGGAGAGGCCCTAAAAGAATATTTTGCTTCAGTATTCACTACAGAGAGGGACCTTGTTGCTCATGAGAACAGTGTGAACCAGGTTAATAGACTCAAACAGGTTGATATTAAGGAGGATGTGCTGGAAATTTTGAAATGCATCAGGATAGATAAGTCCTGCCTGACAGGAAACACCCAAAGTTACTATGGGAAGCTAGGGAGGATATTTCTGCGCCGTTGGCAATGATCTTTGCGTCCTCACTCTCCACTGGAATAGTACTGGATGATTGGAGGAAGGTGAATGTTGTTCCCCTGTTCAAGAAAGGGAATAGGGAAAATCCCTGGTAATTACAGACTTTTACGTCTGTGGTGAGCAAAATATTGGAAAGGATTCAGAGAGATAGGATTTATGATTATTTAGATAAACATAGTTTGATTAAAGATAGTCAGCACGGCTTTGTGATGTCATGCCTCACAAGCCTCATTGAATTCTTTGAGGATGTGACGAGACACATTGATGATGGTCGGGCAGTGGATGTGGTGTATATGGATTTCAGTAAGGCATTTGATAAGGTTCCCCATGGTAGGCTCATTCAGAAAGTTAGGGGGCATGGGATCAGGGAAATGTGTCTGTCTGGATACAGAATTGGCTGGCCGAAAGAGGACAGCGAGTGCTAGTGGATGAAAAGTATTCCGCCTGGAGGTCGGTGACCAGTCGTGTCCCGCAGGGACCTCTGCTCTTTGTGGTTTTTATAAATGACTTGGATGAGGAAGTGGAAGGGTGGATTACGAAGTTTGCCGATAACACGAAGGTTGGGGGAGTTGGAGATAGTGTTGAGGGCTGTTGCAGGTTGCAACAGGACATTGACAGGATTCAGAGCTGGGCTGAGTGGCAGATGGAGTTCAACCTAGATAAATGTGAAGTGATTCATTTTGGAAGGTCGAATTTGAATGCTGAATACAGGGCTAAAGGCAGGATTCTTGGAAGTGTGGAGGAATAGAGGGATTTTGGGGTCCATTTACATAATCCCTCAAAGCTGCCACCCGGGTTGATAGGGTTGTTAAGAACAAAGAAATGTACAGCACAGGAACAGGCCCTTCGGCCCTCCAAGCCCGTGCCGACCATGCTGCCCGACTAAACTACAATCTTCTACACTTCGCTGGGTCCGTATCCTTCTATTCCCATCCTATTCATGTATTTGTCAAGATGCCCCTTAAATGTTACTATCGTCCCTGCTTCCACCACCTCCTCCGGTAGCGAGTTCCAGGCACCCACTACCCTCTGTGTAAAAAAACTTGCCTCGTACATCTACTCGAAACCTTGCCCCTCACCTTAAACCTATGCCCCCTAGTAATTGACCCTGGGGAAAAGCCTCTGACTATCCACTCTGTCTATGCCCCTCATAATTTTGTAGACCTCTATCAGGTCGCCCCTCAACCTCCGTCGTTCCATTGAGAACAAACCAAGTTTATTCAACCACTCCTCATAGCTAATGCCCTCCATACCAGGCAACATTCTGGTAAATCTCTTCTGCACCCTCTCTAAAGCCTCCACATCCTTCTGGTGGTGTGGCGACCAGAATTAAACACTATACTCCAAGTGTGGCCTAACTAAGGTTCTATACAGCTGCAACATGACTTGCCAATTCTTGCCAATGCCAGAAGTCATATGGTGTGTTGGCTTTCATTAACAGGGGGATTGAGTTTAAGAGCCACGAGGTTTTGCTGCAGCTTTATAAAACCCTGGTTCGACTACACTTGGAATATTGTGTCCAGTTCTGTTCGCCTCAATATAGGAAGGATGTGGATGCTTTGGAGAACATAGAACGAAGAATATAGAACATACAATGCAGGAGGCCATTCGGCCCATCGAGTCTGCACCAACCCACTTATGCCCTCACTTCCACCCTATCCCCATAATCCAATAACCCCTCCTAAGCTTTTGGACACCAAGGGCAATTTTGCATGGCTAATCCACCTTACCTGTGCATCTTTGGACTGTGCAAGGAAACCAGAGCACCCGGAGGAAACACACACTGACACGGGGAGAACGTGCAGACTCCACAGGCAGTGACCCAGCAGGGAATCTAACCTGGGACCCTGGCGATGTGAAGCTACAGTGCTAGCCACGTGTTTTATCGTGCTGCCCTGAGAGGGTACAGAAGAGATTTACAAGGATGCTGCCCGGACTGGACGGCATGTCTTAGGAAGGTTGAGGGAGCTAGGGCTTGTCTCACTGGAGCGAAGGAGGAAGAGAGGTGACTTGATAGAGGTGTACAAGGTGATGAGAGGCGTGGATAGAGTGGATAGCCAGAGACTTTTCCCCGGGGCGGAAATGGCTGTCACGAGGGGACATAGTGATTGGAGGAAGGTAGAGGGGAGATATCAGAGGTAGGTTCTTGACACAGAGTGGTGGGTGCGTGGAATGCACTGCCAGCAGAGGTGGTGGAGTCTGAGTCATTAGGGACTTTTAAGCGGCTCTTGGACAGGCACATGGACAGCAGTAAATTGAAGGCGTGTAGGTTAGGTTGACCTTAGATTAGGATAAATGGTCGGCACAACATCGTGGGCCGAAGGGCCTGTAGTGTGCTGTACTGTTCTATGTTCGATGATTGCTGATGACAATGTTGATGATCCATATGATAAAGCCATTCAAGAAGTAAATTGGCGTATGTAAGTTGGTTCTGCGGATGAAGGTTCTTATGAATTTCAATGCATGTTCCAATACATGCTAGGTTGATGAGTGAAAAACTCAGTGATGTGAGACAGCACTGAGGAAAGCTCCTAGTCGCCACATTCCAGCGCCCGTTCGGGTTCAAAATGTCCAAATAAACAGCATTTATTTCGGGACTTGTGGGAGGAAACCCACGGAGGCACAAGGAGAATGTGCAGACTCCGTGTTAAGGAATAAGACCATAAGACATAGGAGCGGAAGTAAGGCCATTCGGCCCATCGAGTCCACTCCACCATTCAATCATGGCTGATTTCAACTCCATTAACCCGCTCTCTCTCCATAGCCCTTAATTCCTCGAGAAATCAAGAATTTATCAACTTCTGTCTTAAAGACACTCAACGTCCCGGCAATGAATTTCACAGACCCACCACTCTCTGGCTGAAGAAATTTCTCCTCATCTCTGTTCTAAAGTGACTCCCTTTTATTCTAAGGCCCCCGGGTCCTAGTCTCCCCTGCTAATGGAAACAACTTCCCTACGTCCACCCTATCTAAGCCATTCATTATCTTGTAAGTTTCTATTAGATCTCCCCTCAACCTCCTAAACTCCAATGAATATAATCCCAGGATCTTCAGACGTTCATCGTATGTTAGGCCTACCATTCCTGGGATCATCCGTGTGAATCTCCGCTGGACCCGCCCCAGTGCCAGTTTGTCCTTCCTGAGGTGTGGGGCTCAAAATTGCTCACAGTATTCTAAATGGGGCCTAACTAATGCTTTATAAAGCTTCAGAGGTACACCCCTGCTTTTATATTCCAAGCCTCTTGAGATAAATGACAACATTGCATTTGCTTTCTTAATTACGGACTCAACCTGCAAGTTTACCTTTAGAGAATCCTGGACTAGGACTCCCAAGTCCCTTTGCACTTCAGCATTATGAATTTTGTCACCGTTTAGAAAATAGTCCATGCCTCTATTCTTTTTTCCAAAGTGCAAGACCTCACACTTGCCCACGTTGAATTATCGGCCATTTCCTGGACCACTCTCCTAAACTGTCTAAATCTTTCTGCAACCTTCCCACCTCCTCATTACTACCTGCCCCGCCACCTATCTTTGTATCATCGGCAAACTTAGCTAGAATGCCCCCAGTCCCGTCATCTAGATCGTTAATATATAAAGAGAACAGCTGTGGCCCCAACACTGAACCCTGCGGGACACCACTCGTCACCGGTTGCCATTCCGAAAAAGAACCTTTTCTCCCAACTCTCTGCCTTCTGCCTGACAGCCAATCGTCAATCCATGTTAGTACCTTGCCTCGAATACCATGGGCCCTTATTTTACTCAGCAGACTCCCGTGAGGCACCTTATCAAAGGCCTTTTGGAAGTCAAGATAGATAACATCCATTGGCTCTCCTTGGTCTAACCTATTTGTTATCTCTTCAAAGAACTCCAACAGGTTTGTCAGGCACGACCTCCCCTTACTAAATCCATGCTGACTTGTCCTAATCCGACCCTGCACTTCCAAGAATTTAGAAATCTCATCCTTAACAATGGATTCTAGAATCTTGCCAACAACCGAGGTTAGGCTAATTGGCCTATAATTTTCCATCTTTTTCCTTGTTCCCTTCTTGAACAGGGGGGTTACAACAACGATTTTCCAATCCTCTGGGACGTTCCCTGACTCCAGTGACTTTTGAAAGATCATAACCAACGCCTCCACTATTTCTTCAGCTATCTCCTTTAGAACTCTAGGATGTAGCCCATCTGGGCCTGGGGATTTATCAATTTTTAGACCTCTTAGTTTCTCTAGCACTTTCTCCTTTGTGATGGCTACCATATTCAACTCTGCCCCCTGACTCTCCTGAATTGTTGGGATATTACTCATGTCTTCTACTGTGAAGACTGAAGCAAAGTACTTATTCAGTTCCTCAGCTATTTCCTTGTCTCCCATCACTAGATTACCAGCATCATTTTGGAGCGGCCCAATGTCAACTTTTGCCTCCTGTTTGTTTTTAATGTATTTAAAGAAACTTTTACTATCATTCCTAATGTTACTAGCTAGCCTACGTTCATATTTGATACTCTTTCCTTATTTCTCTCTTTGTTATCCTCTGTTTGTTTTTGTAGCCTTCCCAATCTTCTGACTTCCCACTACTCTTTGCCACATTATAGGCTTTCTCTTTTGCTTTGATGCATTCCCTGACTTCCTTTGTCAGCCATGGCTGCCTAATCCCCCCTCTGATAACCTTTCTTTTCTTTGGGATGAACCTCTGTACTGTGTCCTCAATTACTCCCAGAAACTCCTGCCATTGCTGTTCTACTGTCTTTCCCACTAGGCTCTGCTCCCAGTCGATTTTCGTCAGTTCCTCCCTCATGCCCCTGTAGTTACCTTTATTTAACTGTAACACCTTTACATCTGATTCTACCTTCTTTCTTTCAAATTGCAGACTGAATTCTACCATATTATGATCACTGACTCCCAAGTGTTCTCTTACTTTAAGATCTTTTATCAAGTCTGGCTCATTACATAACACTAAGTCCAGAATGGCCTGTTCCCTCGTGGGCTCCATCACAAGCTGTTGCAAAAAGCCCTCCTGTAAACATTCAATGAATTCCCTTTCTTTGGGTCCACTGGCAACATTATTTACCCAGTCCACCAGCATATTGAAGTCCCCCATGATCACTGTGACCGTGCCTTTCTGACATGCCTTTTCTATTTTGTGGTGCATTTTGTGCCCCTGGTCCTGACCACTGTTATGAGGCCTGTACATAACTCCCATTATGGTTTTTTTGCCTTTGTGGTTCCTCAATAGTAAGAGTTTGGTGACCGATGGAGTTAGGTGAGGAGGGAGTAAGGTGCTCCTTTCATTTTGTTTCCGACATTTCCACAAAGAGTGCGAAGAGAGTCAGGAGTTTACAGAAAGTGTAGCTGACTGGGAGCAGAGTCGGAGGGCGGAGATCTAGTTAGTCCACACGGCAGCTATATTCTGGAAGGTAAGAGGGGATGGAGGCTAGGCCAGTTGCATGCTCCTCCTGTAGGATGTGGGTGGTGAGGGATACCACTGGTGTCCCCGCTGACTATACCTGCGGGAAGTGCACCCAACTTCAGCTCCTCAAAGACCGTGTTAGGGAACTGGAGCTGAAGCTGGATGAACTTCGGATCATCCGGGAGGCAGAGGGGGTGATTGAGAAGAGTTACAGGGAGGTAACCACACCCAAGGTACAGGACAAGACTAGCTGGGTTACAGTCAGGGGCAAAAAAACAAACAGGCAGACAGTGCAGGGATCCCTCGTGGCCGTTCCCCTTCAAAACAGGTATACCGTTTTGGATGCTGTTGGAGGGGATGACCTACCGGGGGAAGGCCCTAGCGGCCAGGTCTCTGGCACTGAGTCTGGCTCTGGGGCTCAGAAGGGAAGGGGGAGAATAGAAAAGCAATAGTTGTAGGAGATTCAATGGTTAGGGGAATAGATAGGAGATTCTGTGGTCGCGAGCGAGACTCCCGGAAGGTATGTTGCCTCCCGGGTGCCAGGGCCAGGGATGTCTCGGATCGTGTCTTCAGGATCCTTAAGGGGGAGGGGGAGCAGCCAGAAGTCGTGGTGCACACGGGTACGAACGACATAGGTAGGAAAAGGGGTGTGGAGGTAATAAACAAGTTTAGGGAGTTAGGCTGGAAGTTAAAAACCAGGACAGACAGAGTTGTCATCTCTGGTTTGTTGCCGGTGCCACGTGATAGCGAGGCTAGGAATAGGGAGAGAGTGCAGTTGAACACGTGGCTGCAGGAATGGTGTAGGAGGGAAGGCTTCAGGTATTTGGATAATTGGAGCGCATTCTGGGGAAGGTGGGACCTGTACAAGCAGGACGGGTTGCATCTGAACCAGAGGGGCACCAATATCCTGGGAGGGAGGTTTTCTAGTACTCTTCAGGAGGGTTTAAACTAATTTGGCAGGGGAATGGGAACCGGATTTGTAGTCCAGCAACTAAGGTAGCCGATATTCAGGACGCCAAAGCGTGTAATGAGGCAGTGGGGAAGGGAACACTGACAAAGGAGAGTACTTGCAGGCACGGAGATGGGTTGAAATGTGTATACTTCAACGCAAGACGCATCAGGAATAAGGTGGGTGAACTTAAGGCATGGATCGGTACTTGGGACTACGATGTGGTGGCCATCACGGAAACTTGGATAGAAGAGGGGCAGAAATGGTTGTTGGAGGTCCCTGGTTATAGATGTTTCAATAAGGAATAGATTGGGAAACAGATTTTGGAAAGGTGCAGAAGTCACAGGGTAGTAGTCATGGGTGACTTTAACTTCCCAAATATTGAGTGGAAACTCTTTCGATCAAATAGTTTGGATAGGGTGGTGTTTGTGCAGTGTGTCCAGGAAGCTTTTCTAACACAGTACGTAGATTGCCCGACCAGAGGAGGGGCAATATTGGATTTAGTACTTGGTAATGAACCAGGGCAAGTGATAGATTTGTTAGTGGGGGAGCATTTTGGAGATAGTGACCACAATTCTGTGACTTTCACTTTAGTAATGGAGAGGGATAGGTACGTGCAACAGGGCAAGGTTTACAATTGGGGGAAGGGTAAATACGATGTTGTCAGACAAGAATTGAAGTACATAAGTTGGGAACATAGGCTGTCAGGGAAGGACACAAGTGAAATGTGGAACTTGTTCAAGGAACAGATGCTACGTGTCCTTGATATGTATGTCCCTGTCACGCAGGGAAGAGATGGTCGAGTGAGGGAACCATGGTTGACAAGAGAGGTTGAATGTCTTGTTAAGAGGAAAAAGGAGACTTATGTAAGGCTGAGGAAACAAGGTTCAGACAGGGCATTGGAGGGATACAAGATAGCCAGGAGGGAACTGAAGAAAGGGATTAGGAGAGCTAAGAGAGGGCATGAACAATCTTTGGCGGGTCGGATTAAGGAAAACCCCAAGGCCTTTTACTCATATGTGAGAAATATGAGAATGACTAGAGCGAGGGTAGGTCCGATCAAGGACAGTAGCGGGAGATTGTGTATTGAGTCTGAAGAGATAGGAGAGGTCTTGAACAAGTACTTTTCTTCTGTATTTACAAATGAGAGGGGCGATATTGTTGGAGAGGACAGTGTGAAACAGATTGGTAAGCTCGAGGAAATACTTGTTAAGAAGGAAGATGTGTTGGGCATTTTGAAAAACTTGAGGATAGACAAGTCCCCCGGGCCTGACGGGATATATCCAAGGATTCTATGGGAAGCAAGAGATGAAATTGCAGAGCCGTTGGCAATGATCTTTTCGTCCTCACTGTCAACAGGGGTGGTACCAGGGGATTGGAGAGTGGCGAATGTCGTGCCCCTGTTCAAAAAAGGGACTCGGGATAACCCTGGGAATTACAGGCCAGTTAGTCTTACTTCGGTGGTAGGCAAAGTAATGGAAAGGGTACTGAAGGATAGGATTTCTGAGCATCTGGAAAGACACTGCTTGATTAGGGATAGTCAGCACGGATTTGTGAGGGGTAGGTCTTGCCTTACAAGTCTTATTGAATTCTTTGAGGAGGTGACCAAGCATGTGGATGAAGGTAAAGCAGTGGATGGAGTGTACATGGATTTTAGTAAGGCATTTGATAAGGTTCCCCATGGTAGGCTTCTGCAGAAAGTAAGGAGGCATGGGATAGTGGGAAATTTGGCCAGTTGGATAACGAACAGGCTAACCGATAGAAGTCAGAGAGTGGTGGTGGATGGCAAATATTCAGCCTGGATCCCAGTTACCAGTGGCGTACCGCAGGGATCAGTTCTGGGTCCTCTGCTGTTTGTGATTTTCATTAATGACTTGGATGAGGGAGTTGAAGGGTGGGTCAGTAAACTTGCAGACGATACGAAGATTGGTGGAGTTGTGGATAGTAAGGAGGGCTGTTGTCGGCTGCAAAGAGACATAGATAGGATGCAGAGCTGGGCTGAGAAGTGGCAGGTGGAGTTTAACCCTGAAAAGTGTGAGTTTGTCCATTTTGGAAGGACAAATATGAATGCGGAATACAGGGTTAACGGTAGAGTTCTTGGCAATGTGGAGGAGCAGAGAGATCTTGGGGTCTATGTTCATACATCTTTGAAAGTTGCCACTCAAGTGGATAGAGCTGTGAAGAAGGCCTATGGTGTGCTCGCGTTCATTAACAGAGGGATTGAATTTAAGAGCTGTGAGGTGATGATGCAGCTGTACAAAACTTTGGTAAGGCCACATTTGGAGTACTGTGTACAGTTCTGGTCGCCTCATTTTAGGAAGGATGTGGAAGCTTTGGAAAAGGTGCAAAGAAGATTTACCAGGATGTTGCCTGGAATGGAGAGTAGGTCTTATGAGGAAAGGTTGAGGGTGCTAGGCCTTTTCTCATTAGAACGGAGAAGGATGAGGGGCGACTTGATAGGGGCTTATAAGATGATCAGGGGAATAGATAGAGTAGACAGTCAGAGACTTTTTCCCCGGGTGGAACAAATCATTACAAGGGGACATAAATTTAAGGTGGAAGATATTGGAGGGATATCCGAGGTAGGTTCTTTACCCAGAGAGTAGTGGGGGCATGGAATGCACTGCCTGTGGAAGTAGTTGAGTCGGAAACATTAGGGACCTTCAAGCAGCTATTGGATAGGTACATGGATTACGGTAAAATGATATACTGTAGATTTAGGACGGTAGCACGGTAGCATTGTGGATAGCACAATTGCTTCACAGCTCCAGGGTCCCAGGTTCGATTCCGGCTTGGGTCACTGTCTGTGCGGAGTCTGCACATCCTCCCAGTGTCTGCGTGGGTTTCCTCCGGGTGCTCCGGTTTCCTCCCACTGTCCAAAGTTGTGCAGGTTAGGTGGATTGGCCAATGATAAATTGCCCTCAATGTCCAAAATTGCCCTTGGTGTTGGGTGGAGGTGTTGAGTTTGGGTGGGGTGCTCTTTCCGGGGGCCGGTGCAGACCCGGGGGGGCCGAATGGCCTCCTTCTGCACTGTAAATTCAATGATAATCTATGATTAATCTAGGACAAAGGTTCGGCACAACATCGTGGGCCGAAGGGCCTGTTCTGTGCTGTATTTTCTATGTTCTATGTTCAACTCTACCCACACAGACTCCACGTAGAACATAGAACGATACAGCGCAGTACAGGCCCTTCAGCCCACAATGGTGCACCGACATGGGAAGTCAAAAAACAAAAGCCATCTAACCTACACTATGCCATTATCATCCATATGCTTATCCAATAAACGTTTAAATGCCCTCAATGTTGGCGAGTTCACTACTGTTGCAGGTAGGGCATTCCACGGCCTCACCACTCTTTGCGTAAAGAACCTACCTCTGACCTCTGTCCTATATCTATTACCCCTTAGTTTAAGGCTATGTCCCCTCGTGTTAGCCATTTCCATCCGCGGGAGAAGGCTCTCACTGTCCACCCTATCTAACCCCCTGATCATTTTGTATGCCTCTATCTGACCCTATGTCGTTCAGTGCTATTGATTTAATTTCATTCCTAATTAACAAGGCAACCCCGCCCCCTCTGCCCACCTCTCTGTCTTTTCGATAGGTTGTGAATCCCTGGATGTTTAAATGCCAGTCCTGAACCCCCTGCAACCACTTCTCTGTGATGCCTACCACATCATACCTGCCAGTCACAATCTGGGCCACAAACCCATTTACCTTGTGCCGTACACTGCACGCATTTAAATATAGCACCTTTAATTCTCTATTGACCGTCCCTTTTTGTTTTCTTAGTGTGGTGGACCTTGGTTTACTGAGCCTTTCCATACACTGTGTCATATTTTGTGAGATGGGGACTATCGTAACCTCTCATGAGTTCTGTCTTTTCGTGCTTTTTTGTATTCCTAAGCAGCTATGCTTCCCATTGATTACTTCGCCTCTTGGTTCCCTGACTTTCCCTCCCCCACCCCCCGCAATCTCTAGTTTAAAGTCTTATTGACCACCCTATTTACTCTTTTCGCCAGAACACTGGTCCCAGCTCGGTTCAGGTGGAGACCATCCCAATGGTATAGGTCCCGTCCCCCCTGTTCCAAAACTGATGCCAGTGTCCCATGAAAAGGAACCCCTCTTTCCCACACCACTCTTTCAGCCACATTTAACTTCCCTTATTCTTGCCTCCCTATGCCAATTTGCACGTGGATCGGACAGTAATTCGGAGATTATGACCCTTGAGGACCTGTTTTTTTTAATTTGAATCCTAGCTCTTTATAATCTCTAAATAGGTCCTCTTTCCTAGACTTGCCTATGTTGTTGGTACCTACATGGACCACAACAATTGGATCCTCCCCCTCCCTCTCCAGTATCCTTTCAAGCCAGTCAGAGATGTCCCGCACCCTAGCACCGGGCAGGCAACATACCATGCGGGACTCTTTATCCTGCTCGCAAAGGATACTATTTATCCCCCTGATAATAGAATCCCCAACAACTACAATTTGCCTATTTACTCCCTCCCCTTGAATGGTCTGCTAAACCATGGTGCCTTGGTCAGCTGACTCATCCTTCCGGCAGCCCTGTTCGCCATCCACACAGGGAGCAAGTGCCTCATGCCTGTTGGACAGGGTCAAGGGCTGAGGCTCCTGAGTTCCAGACTGCTGGTTCCCTTTACCTGCCTGACTTGCAGTCACACCCTGGCCACTGGCAGGATTTAAACTACTTACTCTGACAGGTGTGACTGCCTCCTGAAACACAGTGTCCAGGTAAGTCTCCCCCTCCCGGATGTGGCTCAGTGTTTGAGGCTCAGACTCCAACTCATCAACTCTGAGCCGGAGCTCTTCGAGCAGCCAACACTTACTGCAGATGTGGTCGCTGCAGCTCGTAATGGGATCTGCCAGCTCCCACATCAAGCAGCTCAAGCACATCACCTGACCAGCCATCTCTAATTAATTCATTTGTTTAATTTAAGTTTACGAGTTTAGCTGTGTTTTTTTTTTAAATTTGGGGCAGATTAGCTATCAACCAATCAGATCACAGCTTCCCTCTGACGTCACTTTTAGAGAAAAAAAAACTGGAAAACAGGAAGTTACTGTTAGGTTTTTATACTCACAGAGACTGGTCCTCCTCCTCCAAACGGCTCCCGATAATTAGGCCCGAAGAAAGAGAACAAAACAGCAGGGAAAAAGCACCTTCTCCCACTCTGCACTGAATTACCTCACTGCACCAAATTACCAAGTTTCAAATTCTCACTCTGTCTGTGTCTCACTCACTCAGGCGGTGTCTCTTTGACCAGCGCAACGCAATGGGTTAAGAGACATTCCAATTAAATGTCCATTTATGTTAAGTATCCAATAATTGACACTAATATGTAAAGAAGCTTCAGGTGGCCTTTGGGGCATATGATGTGATGAGAGAGTTTTGTGCAGAGTTGTGTCAAAGGAAAATAGAGGTGTTTCTGTAAAGGGGCAGAACTTTTGACACTTTATACAACAGCAGCTAGACAGCTAACACTCCGCACATACAGTGACCCAAGCAGGGAATCGAACCTGGGACCCTGGCGCAGTGAAGCAACACTACTAACTATGGCACTACTGTGCCGCCCCATAGGCGCTTCAAGGGGATTTGGAGAGGCTAGGTGAATGTCAGTTAGAATACAATATCAAGAAATGGGAGTTTATCTACTTTGGTGGGGAAAAATATCAATAGAGAGTATTTCTTAAATGTGAGAGGCGCAGTCTGGAATCTCTGTTATTTGGGAACGAAGAAGGGATAACGCATATCCAGGGTTCCGAATAGATACAGAGATCCATCAGGAATGTTGAACTTCAAAGGAGCTTGGGTGTCCTTGTTCACAATTCACTGAAAATTACCATGCAGATACAGGAAGGATGTTTCCCGTTTTTTTTGGGGGGGGGGGGGGGCGGTTGTGAACGCTCAGCTGTAGAGTATGTTCCAAGACTGAGGTAAACATACTTCTGCATATTCAAAAATTCAAGGGTTATGGGAATGGTGCAGGAAAATGGTGAAGTAGATGATCAGCCATGATCTCATTGAATGGCGGAGACGGGCTGAATGGCCACTTCTCCTATTTCTCATGTTCTTAAAAGGTACCATTCCAGTAACTATTGGAATGGGAAGGAATGTTTATTACACAGTAAACTGAGAGAAAACCCAGCAACTTGTGAGAAAACCTAGGGTAGAGATCTGTCACTGTATTATATCGGATAACAAAACTGGTTAAGTACAGGTCTATTGCTATGTAGCATGGTATAAGCCTGGGAGGAAGTACAGTCAAGCTCAGAGAGGAGAATGCAGTACCTGTTTTATTGAGGTTACCAGCTCATTTACTTCCCTTTTGGTTTCACAGAAGATGATAGTTCGCCCATGACGACCACTGTATACCTGAATGACATCGCCAATGACTGCCACTCGCTGCGTCCAATGGCATTCTATGGCCAAATGCTAGAGAAAAACATAAAACAAATTTAAGGATTTGGCTGTGAGTTCTACGCCTCAGACCGGAATCCAAGAATGTGAGGAGATATTAAATCCAGTGATAAAAGAACCAATATCATGCATGTAGGCTTTTCAGCAAAGCTAATTACCGGCCTGTATTAGTTTCATATTGTTATTAGAGAAACCAGCAAACGTGTCCAAACAACATGGCAAGTACCTGCAGGTTGAGCCATTTTCAAACTCAGGGCCGCAAAGCATGGGTGGGTCAAGGGGCCAACGGTTGTGGGAAGAAGTACCCAATGGTCATGACCTGTTTTTCAAAATGTCGGCCGCAACCAGCTTTCAGAATGCCAGCTGTCCCACACATACGTGCCCACACAGCAGTGTGCAGGCCCGGATGCCCAGCGAGGCAGACTGCCTCCTCCTGATGTCAGATTCTTGGGAGCAGGAGCAGATTGTTTTTTAAAAATCGATGCAAGTCTTCTCCCTCGAAGCGGTGTCAAGGGGGCAGGTCACGCTCTCGCTGTACGTTGACGTCACGTGCTCTGGGCTCGAGAGATTGCTCCATTTTGGAGCTGCCAGCAGTACACATTAAACAGGGAGAAAGCAGTATTAAGGTGATTTCTTGAGGTATGGGTTTATTAATTGTGCCACTGCAAATCAGGATGCAAAGTTTGTGTGTTATATGCAGGGAGGTACTGGCAAATGAAGGTTAAAACTCTCAAAACTTCAAAGGCATTTGAACACAAGTTTGAGGACAAACTTCTTGACTCTTTTCAATGGATAAATCAGATCTTATATCATAAGCTGAAGTCCTTAGCAGAAATGTAATATTCAATGACAAAGCAAGTGAGATCCTGAGGATGTCACATTGAAGGTAAGCAAAAATGGTGGGTCATTAAATTTGGGCTGCATGGGTCGCGAAGGTCAGCCGGCATGGGGCCCAACGGCTGGTAAAAATGGGTGCTGGGCAAAAAAGTTTGAAAAACAGAGATGGGCTATGCCACAATGGTTAAAAATAGAGATCACAAATCAAGTAACAATCCTCTGACAACACTGCCAGTCTAACTAATGGGTATTCTCATGCAGCACCACAGAGACCAGAGACATAGCTTTAAATTGAGGGGAGATAGATTATAAGACAGGCGTCAGAGGTAGGTTCTTTACTCAGAGCGTAGTAAGGGTGTGGAATGCCCTGCCTGCAACAGTAGTGGACTCGCCAACACTAAGGGTATTCAAATGGTCATTAGATAAGACATATGGATGATAAGGGAATAGTGTAAATGGGCTTTAGAGTGGTTTCACAGGTCGGCGCAACATCGAGGGCTGAAGGGCCTGTACTGCGCTGTAATGTTCTAAAGTCTGATTATACTTTTTCGTTTGATGGCACTTTATCACATTACATCAGGTGCCTAACATTCTACTTGGAATGAATGTCTACCAATTGCTTTTCATTGTACAGATCAAGCACACCAGTCAATGCAACAATTGACCAACCCTGGCTCTTGCTCCCTGGTAAGCTGTACCAACCCTGGATTGGACTTGTTTTAATCTTTGTGTCTTAAATGGGGAACCACTTATTTTTATCCTGTGTCTCCCCTTATTTTTATTCTAGTATCTCACACAAGGGAGACATCCTTTCATCATCCACCCTGCAAGCTCTCAGGAGCAAAATTACCTCTTTTTTTTCTTAAATAATTTTTATTAAAGGTTTTCATAAAATATCAATAACAAAATGAGAAAGAAAAAAGAACCCAACAGGGTTAAGTACAAAACACAATCTAAAAAAGCAACCCCCCAAACCCCTCCCCCCGTACCTAAATAATAAATTAACATTAACACCCCGACTTAAGACAACAGGTGTATACACCCCCTCAGACCCTCCCAGTGTAAATAACATAAACAAAAAAATAAATAAAATACCCCCCCCCCCCCCGGGCTGCTGCTGCCATTGACCAATGTCTATCGTTCTGCCAGAAAGTCTAAGAACGGTTGCCACCGCCTAAAGAACCCTTGTACTCTCAAGGCGAATTTCACCCTCTCCAATTTAATGAACCCTGCCATATCGCTGATCCAGGATTCCACGCTTGGGAGCCTCGTATCTTTCCACTGAAGGAGAATCTTTCGCCGGGCTACCAGGGACGCAAAGGCCAGAATTCCGGCCTCTTTCGCCTTCTGCACTCCCGGCTCCTCCGCCACCCCAAATATTGCGAGCCCCCAGCCCGGTTTGACCCTGGATCCTACCACCCTCGACACCGTCCTCGCTACGCCCTTCCAAAATTCCTCCAACGCTGGGCATGCCCAGAACATATGGGTGTGATTTGCTGGGCTCCCTGAGCACCTAACACACCTGTCCTCACCCCCAAAGAACCAGCTCATCCTTGTCCCGGTCATGTGTGCCCTGTGGTGCACCTTAAACTGTATGAGGCTGAGCCTCGCGCAAGAAGAGGAAGAGTTCACCCTCCCTAGGGCATCTGCCCACGTCCCCTCTTCGATCTCCTCTCCCAACTCCTCCTCCCACTTACCTTTCAACTCCACCACCGAGGCCTCCTCCTGCATCACCTGGTAAGTTTCAGAGATCTCTCCCCCCCCCCCCCCCCCCCCCCCCGCCCCGAGAGCACCCTGTCCTGTACTGTGTGGCAGTAACCGTGGGAATTCCACCACCTGCCGTCTGGCAAATGCCCTTACCTGTAAGTACCTGAAGGTGTTCCCCGGGGGGAGCCCGTACTTCTCCGCCAGCTCACCCAAGCTCGCGAACTTCCCGTCCACAAACAGGTCCCCAACTTTCGTATCCCTGCCCTGTGCCACCCCGAAAACCCTCCACCTGTTCTTCCTGGGGCGAACCGGTGGTTCCCCCGTAATGGGGTCCACGCCGAGGCCCTAACTTCCCCCCCTATGCCGCCTCCACTGCCCCCAAATTTTGAGGGCCGCCACCACCACCGGACTCGTGGTATACCTCCTTGGAGGGAGCAGCAGCGGCGCCATTGCCAGACTCGTACCCACACAGGACGCCGTCTCCAGCCTCTTCCATGCAGCCCCCTCCATCACCCACTTGCGCACCATTGTCGCATTGGCGGCCCAGTAGTACCCACAGAGGTTGGGCAGCACCAGGCCCCCCCCAGCTCTACTCTGCTCCAGGAACACCCTTCTGACCCTCGGAGTCCCTCGCGCCCACACAAACCCCATTATACTCGCCTGAAAAAAAGCCTTCGGGATAAACACGGGGAGGCACTGGAACAGGAACAAAAACCTTGGGAGCACCGTCATTTTGATTGACTGCACCCTACCCGCCAAGGACAGCAGCAACGCGTCCCACCTCGAACTCCTCCTCCATTTGCTCCACCAGACTTGTAAAGTTAAGCCTATGCTGGGCCACCCAGCTCCTGGCCACCTGGACCCCCAAATAGCTGAAGCTCCTCTCCGCCCTTTTTAGTGGGAGCTCGCCAATCCCCCTCTCCTGGTCCCCTAGCTGAACTACGAACAGCTCGCTCTTCCCCATATTGAGCTTGTACCCCGAAAAGTCCCCGAATTCCCTAAGGATCCTCATTACCTCTGGCATTCCTCCCACCGGGTCCGCCACATACAGCAGCAGGTCGTCCGCATAAAGCGACACCCTACGCTCCTCCCCACCCCGCACCAAACCCCTCCAGTTCCTCGACTCTCTGTGCCATAGCCAGGGGTTCAATCGCCAGTGCGAAGAGCAGGGGGGACAGGGAACACCCGTCTCGTCCCTCGGTGCAAACGAAAGTACTCGGACCTCCTCCTATTTGTGGCCACACTTGCCATTGGGACCTCATACAACAACCTAACCCACCTGACAAACCCCTCCCAAACCCGAACCTCTTCAGCACCTCCCACAGGTACCCCCACTCTACCCTATCGAAGGCTTTCTCAGCGTCCATCCCCACCACTATCTCCGCCTCCCCCTCCCTCGCCGGCATCATGGTAACGTTCAAAAGCCTCCGCACATTCGCTTTCAACTGTCTCCCCTTCACAAACCCCGTCTGGTCTTCATGGATGATCTGCTGCACACAATCCTCAATCCTCGTGGCTAAGACCTTCGCCAGCACCTTGGCATCTACATTTAGCAAGGAAATCGGTCTGTAAGACCCACATTGCAGGGGATCCTTGTCCCGCTTCAGGATCAAGGAGATCAGTGCCCGGGACATCGTCGGGGGTAAAGCCCCCCCTCTCCCTTGCCTCATTGAAGGTCCTAACTAACAGCGGGACCAACAGGTCCATATATTTTTTATAGAACTCGACCGGGAAACCGTCCGGCCCCGGTGCCTTCCCCGCCTGCATGCTTCCTATCCCTTTGATCAGCTCCTCCAGCCCAATCACGGCCCCCAGTCCCTCTTCGACCTTTGGAAACCTCAATTGGTCCAGGAAACGGCCCATGCCTCCCTCCTCCCGTGGGGGCTCAGATCGGTACAATTCCTCATAGAAGTCCCTGAAGACCCCATTGATGCCAACCCCACTCCGCAACACGCTCCCTTCCCTGTCCTTAACTCCCCCGATCTCCCTAGCTGCGTCCCGCTTCCGAAGCTAATGCGCCAGCATCCGGCTTGCCCTTTCCCCATACTCGTAGACCGCCCCTGGGCCTTCCTCCACTGCACCTCCGCCTTCCTGGTGGTCACCAGGTCGAACTCGGCCTGGAGGCTGCGCCTCTTCCTGAACAATCCTTCCTCAGGTTCTTCCGCACACCTCCTGTCTACCCTCACCATCTCCCCCACCAGCCTCTCCCTCTCCCCCCGCTCCTTGTGGGCCCTGATGGAGATCAGCTCTCCCCTCACCACCGCCTTCAGTGCCTCCCATACCATCCCTACTCGGACCTCCCCGTTGTCGTTGGTCTCCAAGTACCTCGCTATACTTCCTCGGACCCGCTCGCCCGCCAACAGCCCCACCTCCAAGCGCCACAGCGGGCGCTGGTCCCTTTCCTCCCTCATCTCCAAGTCCACCCAATGCAGGGCGTGGTCCGAAATGGCTATTGCCGAATACTCGGTATCCTCTACTCTCGCTATCAGCGCCCTACTCAAAATGAAAGTCGATTCGAGAATAAGCCTTATGGACATGTGAGAAGAATGAAAATTCCCTAGCCCCCCGGCCGTGCAAATCTCCAAGGGTCCACCCCTCCCATTTGGTCCATAAATCCCCTCAACACTCTAGCCACCGCCGGCTTCCTACCCGTCCTAGACCTGGAGCGATCCAGTGCAGGATCCAACACCGTGTTAAAGTCTCCCCCCATTTTTATGGAGTTTAATCCGGACAAATTCTGGTCGCCACATTACCAGAAGGATATGGAGGCTTTAGAGAGGGTGCAGAAGAGATTTACCAGAATGTTGCCTGGTATGGAGGGCATTAGCTATGAGGGGCGGTTGAATAAACTCGGTTTGTTCTCACTGGAACGAAGGAGGTTGAGGGGCGACCTGATAGAGGTCTACAAAATTATGAGGGGCATAGACAGAGTGGATAGTCAGAGGCTTTTCCCCGGGGTAGAGGGGTCAATTACTAGGGGGCATAGGTTTAAGGTGAGAGGGACAAGGTTTAGAGTAGATGTACGAGGCAAGTTTTTTTTACACAGAGGGTAGTGGGTGCCTGGAACTCGCTACCGGAGGAGGTGGTGGAAGCAGGGACGATAGTGACATTTAAGGGGCATCTTGACAAATACATGAATAGGATGGGAATAGAGGGATACGGACCCAGGAAGTGTAGAAGATTGTAGTTTAGTCGGGCAGCATGGTCGGCACGGGCTTGGAGGGCCGAAGGGCCTGTTCCTGTGCTGTACCATTTCTTTGTTCTTTGTATTATCAGGCCCCCCACTTCCAAATCTGGGATCCGATCCAACATACGCCGCATAAAACCCGCATCGTCCCAGTTCGGAGCACACACATTGACCAGTACCACCCTCTCTCCCTGCAACTTACCACTTACCATTATGTACCTACCGCCATTATCTGCCACAATGCTCGACGCCTCGAATAACACCTTCTTTCCCACCAAGATCGCCACCCCTCGATTTTTGGCATCTAGCCCCGAGTGAAACACCTGACCTACCCACCCTTTCCTCAGTCTTACCTGGTCTGCCACCTTCAGGTGTCTCCCCTGGAGCATAACCACATCCGCCTTGAGCCCCTTCAGGTGCGCGAACACGCGGGCCCGCTTAACCGGCCCATTCAGTCCCCTTACATTCCAGGTTATCAGCCGGATCAGGGGGCTACCCGCCCCCCCTCCCCCGCCGACTAGCCATGACCCCTCCTCGGCCAGCCTCGCGCCCGCACCCCACACCCGGCCCGTTCCCCACAGCGGCATACACGCTTCTCGACCCACCCCACTCGCTCCAGGCTCCAGCTCCTCCTTGATCTTAGCAGCAGCAACTCGATTCTCTCTCTCTTCTCTCCCCCCCCCCTCCCGGGCTAGGACCCATCCTAGCTGGTTTACTCCCCCCATTGCACTTCCGTAAGTCAGCTGACTCCCGCTGACCACGGCCACTCCCGCCTCCCCTTCGACTCCTCCCATTGTGGGGCACACCCTCCTCTCCCGCTGACCTACAGGCTCACAGGCTCTCCCCCTCCGTTCTAAGCGCGGGAAACAAGCCTCGCTTCCCCGCCCCGGTCCCCCCCCCACTCCCGTCTTTGGCACAGGAAAAAATCCCGCGCTCTCCACCTACCAGGCCCCGCCACCAACCAAAACAGTGCCCCCATCCACCCTCCCCAACCCGAAAGAGAAAAACACAGAGAAAAAGAAACCCAAAACAATGCAAAGGCCCCTCCCTCCGAACCAAAAATAGGCATAACATATCCACCGCAGTCCCCAATCGCCCATCACGATCCTCAGTCTGTGTCCAGCTTCTCGGCCTGAACAAAGGCCCACGCCTCCTCCGGAGACTCAAAATAATGGTGCCGGTCCTTGTAGGTAATCCACAGTCACGCCGGCTGCAACATGCCAAACTTCACCCCCTTCCTGTGCAGCACCGCCTTCGCTCGATTGTACCCGGCCCTCCTCTTCGCCGCCTCCGCACTCCAGTCCTGATATATCCAAACCTCCGCGTTCTCCCACCTGCTGCTCCTCTTCTTCTTGGCCCACCTGAGCACACACTCCCGATCGACAAACCGATGGAACCGCACCAGCACCGCCCGCGGAGGCTCGTTAGCCTTGGGCCTCCTCGCCAACACTCTATGGGCCCCTTCCAGCTCCAGGGGCCCCTGGAAGGACCCCACTCCCATCAGCGAGTTTAACATGGTGACCACATAGGCCCCCACGTCCGGCCCTTTCAGCCCCTCCGGGAGGCCCAGAATCCGCAGATTCTTCCGCCTCGACCGATTCTCCATCTCCTCGAACTGCTCCTGCCATTTCTTGTGGAGCGCCTCATGCGCCTCCACCTTTACCGCCAGGACTAAGATCTCGTCCTCATTGTCAGAGATCTTTTGTTGAGCTTCTCGGATCGCCATCCCCTGGGCCGTCTGTGTCTCCAGCAGCTTATCAATAGAAGCCTTCATCGGCTCTAGCAGGTCCGTTTTAATCTCTAGGATTAATCGCCGGATACCCTCCTGTTAGTCCTCGCCCACTGCCTCCACGCTGCCTGGTCTCCACCCGCCGCCATTTTGTCCTTCTTCCCTCCCTTCTTCTGGTCCACCACCACCATTTTTGTCACCCCGCTCCTAGTTAAAGCCATATACTGACGGAGAGCTGTTATTAACACCTTCCCACACCAGGAAACGTCGAAAAAGTGCCCTTGGGGGCCCTGAAAAGAGCCCAAAAGTCCGTTTTTGCGGGAGCCGCCGAATGTGCGACTTAGCTCCGCATAGCCGCAACCGGAAGTCTCGAGAGGGAATCCTTTTGGCAGTGTTCGCTTCATCAATCTGCCCCAAAATGTCTGTGGAAACTCCTGAAAAAGGTCTAAGAGTCCGTTCCAGACGGGAGCAGCCGAATGCGCGACCTACTCCTCCATGGCCGCCACCGGAAGCCTCGTCCCCGCTTCTTCAGTGGCCTTGGTGAGATCTTTTCACAGTTGTTCCCTCTGCTGCTAGAATTCAACTTTGATAAATGCCCTCAGGTCAGCTTGCAGCTTTAAGCTTGCCCTTCCCCCGCCTGCATGCTGGAAGAGGCTTTTGTCTATTCCTGCAGCTCAAGCCAAATCTTTTACTGTTTCTGTCGGGTCTGGTAACCAAAAGACAGACCATTCCTGGGGGACACTGTCAGGGGAATGTTGCAGTCTTCTTGCCACACCAGGAAATGTCAAACAAATGCCGTGGGGGCCGTGTAAAAGAGCCCAAACGTCCGTTCCAAGGGGGAGCTACCGAATATGTGAACTAGCTCTGCATAGCCGCACCCGGAAGTTGCAAAATTACCTCTTAATCGTCTGCACTCCACTGGATACAGGGCCAACTTGCCCAACCTTTCCTCATAAAATAAACCCAGGATATTCCCAAGAATCAGTTGAGTGAAGCTTCTCTGAATTGCTTCTCAGGCAATGGTATCCATTGTTAATAAGGGGTCCAAACCACACTAGCACAGTGGCTAGCACTTGCTTCACAGCGCCATAGTCCCAGATTCGATTCCCGGCTTGGGCCACTGCCTGTGTGGAGTCTGAACGTTCTCCCAATGTCTGCGTGAGTTTCCTCCGGGTGCTCTGGCTTCCTCCCACAAGTCCCGAAAGACGTGCTGTTAGGTAATTTAGACATTCTGAATTCTCCCTCAATGTACCCGAACAGGCCCCAGCGTTTGGCGACTAGGGGATTTTCACAGTAACTTCATTGCAGTGTTACAACACAAGACATAGGAGCAGAATTAGGCCACTCAGCCCATCGAGTCTGCTCCGCCATTCAATCAGGGCTGATATTTTCTCACCCTCATTCTCCTGCCTTCTCCCCATAACCCCTGATCCCCTTATTGTCTTTTTAAAAAAAAAAAATTATTAGAATTTTCACAAAATATCAACAACAAAATACAGAAAGAAAACAACCCCCCCCCCCCCCACATAAATAATAAATTAACAGCCATCATCAACACAAAAGCAAATATACACGCCCACTCAAGAAAAGCGAACCAAACCCCCCCCCCCTCCCAGGTTGCTGCTGCTGACCATCTTCTAACGCTCTTCCAGGAAGTCGAGGGACGGTTGCCACCACCTGAAGAACCCTTGCACCGATCCCCTTAAGGCAAATTTCACCCTCTCCAATTTAATAAACCCCGCCATATCGTTGATCCAGGATTCGCATCCTTCCACTGAAGAGGTCCTTCACCGGGCTACCAGGGACGCAAAGGCCAGAATACCAGCCTCTTTCGCCTCCTGCACCCCCGGCTCCTCTGCCACCCCAAATATTGCGCACCCCCAGCCCAGCTTGACCCTGGAACCTACCACCCTTGACACCGAGGCCGCCTCCTCCTCCTGCATTACCTGATACATTGCCGAGATCCTCCCCTCTCCAACCCACACCCCCGACAGCACCCTGTCCTGGACCCTATGTGGCGGCAACAGTGGGAACTCCACCACCTGCCGCCGAACAAACACCCTTTGGGGGAGCCCGAACTTCTCCTCCAGCTCACCCAGGCTCGCGAACGTCCCGTCCATCCTTCTAATACCTGCCCTGTGCCAGCTCAGGAACCCTACGCCCATCCTCCCCGGGACAAATCAATGGTTCACGCATATCGGGGACCACACCGAGGCCCCCACCTCCCCCCTGTGACGTCTCCATTGCCCCCAAATTTTGAGGGTAGCCGCCACCACCGTGCTCGTGGTATACCTCGTTGGAGGAAGCAACAGTGGCGCCGTCACCAGCGCCTCCTGGCTCGTGCCCATACAGGACGCCATCTCCAGCCTCTTCCATGCCGCCCCCTCCCCCTCCATCACCCACTTGCGCACCATCGCCACGTTGGCAGCCCAATAATACCCACAGAGGTTAGGCAGCGCTAACCCCCCCCCATATCCCTGCACTGTTCCAGGAACACCCTTCTCACCCTCGGAGTCTTCTGCGCCCACACAAACCCCATAATGTTCCTATTAAACCACTTGAAGAAGGCCTTAGGGATCAGGATGGGGAGGCACTGGAACAGGAACAAAAATCTCGGGAGCACCGCCATTTTAACTGACTGCACCCTCCCCGCCAGGGAGAGTGGCAGCACGTCCCACCTCTTAAACACCTCCTCCATTTGCTCCACCAGTCTCGTGAAGTTAAACTTATGCAGGGCCCCCCCAACTCCAAGCCACCTGGACCCCCAGGTACCAGAAACTCCTCTCTGCCCTTTCTAGTGGGAGCTCACCAATCCCCCTCTCCTGGTCCCCTGGGTGAACAACTCGCTCTTCCCCATATTGAGCTTATACCCGGAGAAATCCCCAAACTCCCTGAGAATCCTCATCACCTCCGGCATTCCCCCCACTGGGCCCGGCACATAGAACAGCAAATCGTCCGCATAGAGCGACACCCGGTGTTCCTCCCACCCCGCACCAGCCCCCTCCAATTCATCGACTCCCCCAATGCCATGGCCAGGGGCTCAATCGCCAACGCAAAGAGCAGGGAGGACAGGGGACACCCCTGCCTCGTCCCCCGGTGTAACCAAAAATACTCTGACCTCCTTCTGTTCGTGGCCACACTCGCCACCGGGGCCTCATACAGCAATTTAACCCAGCTGACAAACCCCTACCGAAACCCGAACCTTTTCAGCACCTCCCACAGGTACCCCCACTCTACCCTATCAAAGGACTTCTCCGCATCCATCGCCGCCACTATCTCCGCCTCCCCTTCCACCGCCGACATCATTATAACATTCAAGAGCCTCCGTACATTTGTATTCAGCTGTCTCCCTTTCACGAACCCCGTCTGATCCCCGTGAATGACCTGCGGCATACAGTCCTCTATCCTCGTGGCTAAAATCTTCGCCAACAACTTTGCATCTACATAGAATCATAGAAGTTTACAGCATGGAAACAGGCCCTTCGGCCCAACCAGTCCATGCCGCCCAGTTTTTACCATTAAGCTAGTCCCAGTTGCCCGCACTTGGCCCATAACCCTCTATACCCATCTTACCCATGTAACCATCTAAATGCTTTTTGAAAGACACAATTGTACCCGCTTCTACTACTACCTCTGGCAGCCCATTCCAGACACTCACTACCCTCTGAGTGAAGAAATTGCCCCTCTGGGCCCTTCTGAATCTCTCCCCTCTCACCTTAAACCTATGCCCTCTAGTTTTAGACTCCCCTACCTTTGGGAAAAGATGTTGACTATCTACCTTATCTATGCCCCTCATTATTTTATAGACCTCTATAAGATCACCCCTAAGCCTCCTACGCTCCAGGGAAAAAAGTCCCAGTCTATCCAGCCTCTCCTTATAACTCAAACCATCAAATCCCGGCAACATCCTAGTAAATCTTTTCTGCACTCTTTCTAGTTTAATAATATCCTTTCTATAATAGGGTGACCAGAACTGCACACAGTATTCCAAGTGTGGCCGTACCAATGTCTTGTACAACTTCAACAAGACGTCCCAACTCCTATATTCAATGTTCTGACCAATGAAACCAAGCATGCCGAATGCCTTCTTCACCACCCTGTCCACCTGCGACTCCACCTTCAAGGATCTATGAACCTGTACTCCTAGATCTCTTTGTTCTATAACTCTCCCCAACGCCATACCATTAACTGAGTAGGTCCTGGCCTGATTCGATCTGCCAAAATGCATCACCTCACATTTATCTAAATTAAACTCCATCTGCCATTCGTCGGCCCACTGGCCTAATTGATCAAGATCCCGTTGCAATCCTAGATAACCTTCTTCACTATCCACTGTGCCACCAATCTTGGTGTCATCTGCAAACTTACTAACCATGCCTCCTAAATTCTCATCCAAATCATTAATATAAATCACAAATAACAGTGGACCCAGCACCGATCCCTGAGGCACACCACTGGTCACAGGCCTCCAGTTTGAAAAACAACCCTCTACAACCACCCTCTGCCTTCTGTTGTCCAGCCAATTTTGAATCCAATTGGCAACCTCACCCTGGATCCCGTGAGCTTTAACCTTCTGCAACAACCTACCATGCGGTACCTTGTCAAAGGCTTTGCTAAAGTCCATGTAGACAACGTCTACTGCACTGCCCTCATCTACCTTCTTGGTCACTCCCTCAAAAAACTCAATCAAATTTGTGAGACATGATTTTCCACGCACAAAGCCATGCTGACTGCCCCGAATAAGTCCTTGCCTCTCTAAATGCTTGTAGATCCTGTCTCTCAGAATACCTTCTAGCAACTTACCTACTACAGACGTTAGGCTCACCGGTCTGTAGTTCCCAGGCTTTTCCCTGCTGCCCTTCTTAAACAAAGGCACAACATTCGCCACTCTCCAATCTTCAGGCACCTCACCTGTGGCTGCCGATGATTCAAATATCTCGGTTAGGGGACCCGCAATTTCCTCCCTAGCCTCCCACAACATCCTGGGATACATTTCATCAGGTCCCGGGGATTTATCTACCTTGATGCGCTTTAAGACTTCCAGCACCTCCTCCTCTGTAATATGCACACTTCTCAAGACATCACTATTTATTTCCCTTAGTTTCCTAACCTCCATGCCTTTCTCCACCGTGAATACCGATGAGAAATATTCATTCAGGATCTCACCCCTCTTGTGGCTCTGCACATAGATGCCCTTGTTGATCCTTAAGAGGCCCTACTCTGTCCCTAGTTACTCTTTTCCCCTTTATGTATCTGTAGAATCTCTTTGGATTCTCCCTTGCATTATTTGCCAAAGCAATTTCATGTCCCCTTTTTGCCCTCCTGATTTCCCTCTTAACTCTATTTCGACAATCTCTATACTCTTCAAGGGATCTACTTGATCCCAGTTGCTTATGTACGTCATATGCCTCCTTCTTCTTTTTGACCAGAGTCTCAATATCTCGAGTCATCCAGGGTTCCCTACTTCTACCAGCCTTGCCCTTCACTCTAAAGGGAATGTGCTTACCCTGCACCCTGGTTAACACATTTTTAAAAGCCTCCCATTTACCAGCCGTCCCTTTGTCTGCCAATAGTCTCCCCCAATCTACCTCTGCAAGTTCCTGTCTGATACCATCAAAATTGGCCTTGCCCCAATTAAGAATTTTAACTCTTGGGCCAGACCTATCATTCTCCATAGCTATCTTAAAACTAATGGAATTATGGTCACTTGTCCCAAAGTGATCCCTCACTAGCACTTCTATCACTTGCCCTTCCTTATTTCCCAAGACGAGGTCAAGTTTTGCCCCCTCTCTAGTCGGTCCATCCACATACTGAATGAGAAATTCCTCCTGAATACACTCAACAAATTTCCCTCCATCCAAGCCCCTAATGCTATTTAGCATTAGGAGTGAGATCGGCCTGTATGACCCACAGCGTAGGGGATCCTTGTCCCGCTTCAAGATCAAGGGGTTCAGCGCCCGAGACATCGTCGGGGGCAAAGCTCCTCCTTCCCTTGCCTCGTTAAAGGTCCTTACCAACAGAGGGCCCAGCAGGTCCGCATACTTCTTATAAAATTCGACCGCGAACCCATCTGGCCCCGGCGCCTTCCCCGCCTGCATGCTTCCTATCCCTTTGACCAACTCCTCCAACCCAACCAACGCCCCCAGCCCCTCCTCCACCTTCGGGAATCTCAACCGGTCCAGAAAGCGACCCATCCCTCCCTCCTCCAGTGGGGGCTCGGACCGATACAGTTCCCCGTAGAAGTGAAGACCCCATTGATACCCACCCCACTTCGCACCATGCTCCCTTCCCCCCCGATCTCCCTAGCTGCCTCTCGCTTCCGAAGCTGGTGCGCTAGCATCCGGCTCGCCTTTTCTCCATATTCATATACCGCCCCCTGCGCCTTCCTCCACTGCGCCTCCGCCTTCCTAGTGGTCAACAGATCGAATTCGGCCTGGAGGCTGCGCCGCTCCGTAAGCAATCCATCCTCCGGGGCCTCCGCGTACCTCCTGTCCACCCTCACCATCTCCCCCACCAGCCTCTCCCCCTCACTCTTCTCCCTCCTCTCATGGGCCCTAATGGAGATCAGCTCTCTCCTGACCACCGCCTTCAGCGCCTCCCAGACGACCCGCACTAGGACCTCCCCGTTGTCATTAGCCTCCAGCTACCTCTCTATGCACCCTCGGACCCACCCGCTCACCTCCTCGTCCGCCAGCAATCCCACCTCTAAGCGCCACAGCGGGCGCTAGTCCATCGCCTACCCCAGCTCGAGGTCTACCCAATGCGGAGCGTGATCGGAAATGGTTATCGCCGAGTACTCAGTATCTTCCACTCTTGGAATCAGCGCCCTACTCATAACAAAGAAGTCAATCCGGGAATAGGCCTTGTGGACATGGGAGAAGAATGAGAATTCCCTGGCCTCGCAAACCTCCATGGGTCCATCCCTCCCATCTGGTCCATGAATCCCCTCAGCACCTTGGCCACCGCCAGCCTCCTAGTCGTCCTAGACCTGGAACGATCTAGTGCCAGGTCCAGCACTGTATTGAAATCCCCCCTCCCCCATTATCTGTCTCCAGGTCCGGAATCCGGTCCAACATACGCCGCATGAAGCCCGCATCGTTCCAATTCGGGGCGTATACATTGACCAACACCACCCGCTCCCCCTGCAGCTTGCCACTTACCATCACATACCTACCGCCATTGTCTGCCACGATGCTCGACGCCTCGAACGACACTCTCTTCCCCACCAAGATCGCCACCCCCCCCGATGTTTTGCATCCAACCCCGAATGAAACACCAGGCTTACCCACCCCTTTCTCAACCTTACCTGATCCGCCACCCTCAGGTGCGTCTCCTGAAGCATGGCCACATCTGCCTTCAGCCCCTTCAGGTGTGCAAACACCCGGGCCCGTTTGACCGGCCCACTCAGTCCCCTTACGTTGCAGGTTGTCAGATCAGGGGGCTACCCGCTCCCCCCCTCCCCCGCTGACTAGCCATATCCCTCCTAGGCCAGCCACGTGCCCGCGCCCCCCACACGGCCCGTTCCCAGAAGCGGCAGACCCCCGCCCCGCCCTCCTCTACCGACTCCCCCCAGCTAGGCCCCCCACTAGCTGCATTGCTCACCCCATTGCACTCCCGTAACCTGCTGACCCCGGCCACTCCCTCGACCCCTCCCAGTGTGGAACTTCCCCTCCCCCCCCCCCATTGCCCACCAGCAGGCTCTCCCCCTCCCCCTCACAGCGCGGGAAGAAGCCTGCGCTTCCCAGCTCCGGCCCCGCGCCCTTCAGCCCTTAGCGTGGGAAAAAAAACAGTGCATCCCACTTGCCCGGCCCCACCTCCTCTGTGCAGCTCCTTTTTCAGGCCTGGTCCCCTTGCCCCCAACTCAGGCCTAGCCCCTCGCCCGACCCCCCCCCACCCCCCCCGCGGGACCCCATCCCCCCTGCCAGCCATCAACCCCCAAGCCGTTTACCTGCCCCACCCCCCCCACCCCCCAAGAGCCCACCCGGCGGACCAAACCGAAACAGTGCCCAACCAACCCCCGAAAAACAAAGAACCAATAATGATCAAAGAACCTCCCCTCGAAATACAACACAACAATCCCTAACCATCCCTTCACCGCGGCCCCCCACCCCTGACCCTCAATCCGAGTCCAATTTTTCGGCCTGGACAAGGCCCACGCCTCCTCCGGGGATTCAAAATAATGATGTTGGTCCTTATAGGTGACCCACAGGCTGCAGCATGCCGAACTTCACGCCTATCCTGTGCAGCACCGCCTTCGCTCGATTGAACCCTGCCCTCTTCTTCGCCACCTCAGCGCTCCAATCTTGCTAGATCCGGATCTCCGCGTTCTCCCACCTGCTGCTCCGCTCCTTCTTGGCCCACCTTAGCACGCACTCCCGATCAGCAAACCGGTGGAACCGCACCAGCACCGCCCGCGGCGGCTCGTTGGGCTTGGGCCCCCTCGCCAGCACTCAGTGGGCCCCCTCCAGCTCCAGGGGCCCCTGGAAGGATCCCGCTCCCATCAGCGAATTCAGCATGGTGACCACGTAGGCCCCCACGTCCGACCATCCAGTCCCTCCGGGAGGCCCAGGATCCGTAGATTCTTCCACCTCGACCGGTTCACCATCTCCTCGGACGTCTCCTGCCATTTTTCAATGGAGCGCCTCGTGTGCCTCCACCTTCACCGCTAGGCCTAGGATCTCATCTTCATTCTCAGAGACCTTTTGCCGGACCTCCTGGATCGCCACCCCTTGGGCCGTCTGGGTCTCCAGCGGCTTATCGATTGACACCTTCATCGGCACCAGCAGATCCGCTTTCAGCTCCCTAAAGCAGCGCTGAATAAACTCCTGCTGCTCCTGCGCCGACTGCATCCACGCTGCCTGGTCTCCACCCGCCGCCATCTTGGTCTTTCTCCCTTGCACCTTCTTTTGCTTCACTGCCATTTTTTTGATCGCCCCACTCCTGGTCCAAGCCAGGAGTCCAACTATTGGGGGAATGTTGCTATCTCCTTCCCACACTGGGAAACATTGAGCAAGCGCCGTTACGGGCTCTAAAAAGATCCCAAAAGTCAGTTTCTAGCGGGAGCTGCCGAACGTGCGACTTAGCTCTGCATAGCCGCAACTGGAAGTCTCTATCTCTGTCTTAAAGACAGTGATCTGGCCTCCACAGCCATCGGCGGCAAAGAGTTCCACAGATTCACCACCCTCTGGCTGAAGAAATTCTTCCTCATCTCTGTTTTAAAGGATCGTCCCTTTAGTCTGAGATGGTGTCCTCTGCTTTTACTTTTTCCTATAAGTGGAAAAATCCTCTCCACATCCATTCTATCCAGGCCTCGCAGTATCCTGTAAGTCTCAATAATATACCCCCTCATCCTTCTAAACTCCAACGAGTACAGACCCAGAGTCCTCAACTGTTCCTCATACGACAAGTTCTTCATTCCAGGGATCATTCTTGTGAACCTCCTCTGGACCCTTTCCAATGCCAGCACATCCTTCCTTAGATACGGGGCCCAAAACTGCTCACAATACTCCAAATGGGGTCTGACCAGAGCCCTATACAGTCTCAGAAGTACATCCCCGGTCTTGTATTCTAGCTCTCTTGACATGAATGCTTACATTGCATTTGCCTTCTTAACTGCTGACTGAACCTGCACATTAACCTTAAGAGAATCGTGAACAAAGACTCCCAAGTCCTTTTGTGCTTCTGATTTCCTAAGCATTTCCCATTAATGTCAGCCTACTTGTGACAATAATAAAGATTCTAAAAAATTCCTGGGCAACAATTCTCCTCGAGTTTTAAATCCAGACCTCCAAATGAACAAACCTTGGCAAATGCTGGCCCAAGGGTTTTTCAATATGTCGATGCCCTTCGGTACTCCCTGGGCAGTGTCTGCTCAATGTGGCAGCAACACAATACAAAAAAGGCTTTGCACACAACAATCAATCAGAGACAGCAAATGTGTTTAATACGCTCCATGGTGATTTCGATGCTTGTGAGCTATAGGATATTAGGAACAGCAATGGTTTCAGTACTGGGCAGCAAGGTAGCACACTGGTTAGCACAGTTGCTTCACAGCTTCAGGGTCCCAGGTTTGATTCCCGGTTTGGGTCACTGTCTGTGCAGAGTCTGCACGTTCTCCCCATGTTTGCTTGGGTTTCCTCCGGGTGCTCCAGTTTCCTCCCACAGTCCAAAGATGTACAGGATTGGCTTAGTGTCCAGAAAAGGTTAGTTGGGTTACGGGGATAGAGTGGAGGTGTGGGGATAGGATGGAGGTGTGGGTTTGGGCAGGGTGCTCTTTACAAGGGTCGGTTCAGACTCGATGGGCCAAATGGCCTCCTTCTGCGCTTAAATGTTATGATTATGATCCAGTACGTATCTAGTCCAACACAAAACTAGTTAGTGATTGGTCTGGTTCTGGGGAATGAAGTGGATCAAGTGTCAGTTGTGGAAAAACAATAGGTCTGAGGATTGGGAGATGTTTAGAATTCAGCAAAGGACCAAGGGATTGATTATGATGGGGAAACTAGAGTACGAAAGTAAGCTTGCAGGGAACATAAATACTGACTGCAAAAGTTTCTACAGGTAGGTGAAGAGAAAAAGATTGGTGAAGACAAATGTAAGTCCCTTACACTCAGAAACGCAGGAATCTATAACAGGGGACAAAGAAATGGCTGAGCAACTAAATTTGTGTCCTCATTTGTCGCTCTTCACAAATGAGGACACAAATAAAATACCAGAAATGTTGGAGAATGCAGGGTTTAGTGAGAGGTAAGAACCGAAGATAATCAATATCAGTAGAGAAATGGCGCGGGAAAAATTCAAGGGGTTAAAGGCTGATCAATCCCCAGAGCCTGATAATCTACATCCCAGGGTACTGAAGGAGGTGAACCTAGAAATGAATGCATTTTCCAGGTCGTCTTCCAGCATTCTACAGACTGCAGAACAGTTGCTGCAGTTTGGAGGGTTGCTAATGTAACTCCACTATTTAAAAAGGGAGGTAGAGAGAAAGCAGGAAATTACAGACCATTAAGCCTGACGTCAGTAGTGGGAAAAATTCTAGAATCCATTATGAAACAAAATGAAAATCGCTTATTGTCACAAGTAGGCTTCAAATGAAGTTAGTGAAAAGTCCCTAGTTGCCACATTCCGGCGCCTGTTCGGGGAGGCTGGTACGGGAATTGAACCGTGCTGCTGGCCTGCCTTGGTTTGCTTTCAAAGCCAGCGATTTAGCCCTGTGCTAAACCAGCCCCTCTCAAAGATTTTATAGCAGAGTACTTAGAAAACAGTGGCAGGATTGGACAGAGTCAGCATGGATTCATGAAGGGAAAATCATAGATACATAGAAGATAAGAGCAGGAGGAGGCCTTTTGGCCCTTCGAGCCTGCTCCGCCATTCAGCACGACAATAGCCTAATTCTGCTTTCTCCCCATAGCCTTTGATCCCATTCTCCCCAAGTGTTATATCCAGCCGCCTCTTGAATATATATAAAGTTTCAGCAGGCTCACCATTGTGAAGAAGTGTCTCCTTATCTCTGTCCAAAATGGTTTACCCTGAATCCTCAGACTGTGACCCCTGGTTCTGAACACACCTATCATTGGTAACATCTTCCCTGCATCTTCTCTGTCTAGTCCTGCTAGAATTTTATAAGTCTTGATGAGATCCCCCCCCTCATTCTTCTGAACTCCAGCGAGAACAGTCTCAACCTAGCCAATCTCTCCTCATATGACAGTCCCGCCATCCCTGGAATCAGTCTGGTAAACCTTCACTGCACTTCCTCGAGAGCAAGAACATACTTCCTCAGAGAAGGAGACCAAAACTGCACACAATACTTGCACTGTACAATTGCAGCAACACATCCCTGCTTCTACACTCAAAACTTCTTGCAATGAAGGCCAACATACCATTAGCCTTCTTTACCGCCTGCTGCACCTGCATGCTTACCTTCAGCGAATGGTGCACAAGGAGACCCAGGTCCCGCTGCACACTCCCCTCTCCCAATTTACAACCATTCAGGTAGTAATCTGCCTTCCTCTTTTTGCTTCCAAAATGAATAACCTCACACTTATCCAAATTATACTGCATCTGCCATTGGTTTTCCCACTCACCCAACCTGTCCAGATCTTGCTGTAGGATCCCTGCATCCTCATCATAATTCACCCCCCCCCCCCCCACCTAATTTGGTATAATCTGCAAACTATGAGATGTTACATTTTGTTCCCTCATCCAACATCATTAATATATATTGTGAATAGCTGGGGTCCCAGCACCGATCCCTGTGGTACCCCACTGGTTACTGCCTGCCAATTTGAAAAGGACCCATTAATCCCTACTCTTTGTTTCCTCTTTGCCAACCAGTTTTCTATCCACCTCAATACATTTCCCCCAATCCCATGCACTTTAATTTTGCACAATAATCTCTTATGCGGGACTTTGTCAAACGCCTTCTGAAAGTCCAATATACCACATCGACTGGCTCCCCCTTGTAAATGTACGGGTTACCTCTTCAAAGAATTCCAACAGATTTGTCAAGAATGATTTTCCCTTCATAAATCCATGCTGACTCTTGACTGATCCTGCCACTGCTTTCTAAATGTTCCGCTCCAAAATCCTTGATAATGGATTCAAGCATTTTCCCCACTACCGATGTTAGGCTTACTGGTCTACAATTCCCTGCCTTCTCTCTACCACCCTTTTTGAATATCGGAGTGACGTGAGCTACCCTCCAATCTGCAGGGACAGTTCCAGTCTATAGAATCCTGGAAGATGACCACCAATGCATCCACTATTTCCAGAGCCACTTCCTTAAGCACTCTGCGATGGAGATTCTCAGGCCCTGGGGATTTATCTGCCTTCAATCCCATCAGTTTTCCCAGCACCATTTCTCTACTAATGTTGATCTCCCTCAGATCGTCCCTCTCACTAAACCTTTCATTCTCCAACATTTCTGGGATCTGATTTGTGTCCTCATTTGTGAAGACCGAACCAAAGTATGTATTTAATGGCTCAGCTATTTCTTTGTCCCTTATTATGCATTCCCCTGTTTCTGTCTGTAGTGGGATTCCATTTCTCTTTACCAATCATAGAATCATAGAACCAATCTTTCTCTTCACGTATCTATAGAAACTCTCAGTGTCAGTCTTTATGTTCCCTGCAAGCTTCCTTTCGTACTGTACTTTCTTGTTCTTAATCAATCGCTTTGTCCTTCTTTGCTGAATTCTAAACTGCTCCCAATCCTCAGACCTATTATTTTTCTTGGCCAATCTGTATGCTTCTTCCTTGGATCGGATACTATTTCTAATTTCCTTTGTAAGCCATGGATTGGCCCTCTTACCCCCTTTGCTTTTGTGACAGACAGGAATGAACAGTTGCTGTCGTTCCTCCATGCGTTCCTGGAATGTTTGCCATTGTCTATCCACTGTCATCCCTTGAAGTAACTCTCCCCAATCTATCAAGGCCAACTCACACCTCATATCCTCATAGTTCCCTTTATTAAGATTCAGCACCCTAGTCTCCGAATCAACTACTTCACTCTCCATCTTGATAAAAAATTCTATCATGTTATGGTCGCTCATCCCCAAGGTGTCTCATACAGCCAGATTGGCAATAACTCCCTTCTCATTACACAGTACCCAGTCTAAGATGACCGATTCTCTAGCTGGTTCCTTCACATATTGGTCAAGAAATCTATCCCGTTTGGTTGATAAATCATGGTTGATAAATCTACTGGAGTTCTTCGAGAATGGAACTCGTAGAATTGATAAAGGGGAGTTAGTGGATGTGGTATATTTGGACTTTCAGACGGCTTTTGACAAAGTCCCGATAAAAGATTAGCGTCTAAAATTAAAGTGCATGGGATTGAGGGCAGTGTATTGAGATGGATAGAAAACTGGTTGGCTGACAGGAAACAAAAGAGTAGGAATTAACAGGACTTTTTCAAATTTGAAGGCAGTGACCAGTGCTGTACCACAGGGGATCAGTGCTAGGACTCCAGCTATTCACAATATATATTAATGATTTAGACGAGGGAACAAAATATCTCCAAATTTGCAGATGACACCAAGTTGGGTGGGAGGGTGAGCTGTGAGGAGGATGCAGAGATCCTTCAGTGCGATTTGGACAAGTTGAGTGAATGGGCCAATGAATGGCAGGTGCCATATAATTTGGATAAATGTGAGGTTATCCACTTTGGTGGCAAAAACAAGAAGGCAGACTATTATCTGAATGGCCATAAATTAGGACGGGGAATGTGGACTTGGATGGCCTTGTAAACCGTCACTGAAGGTAAGCATGCAGGTGCAGCAGGCGGTAAAGAAGGCAAACGGTATGCTGGCGTTCATTGCGAGAGGATTTGAGTACAGGAGCAGGGATGTCTTGTTGCAATTATACAGGGCCTTGGTGAGGCTACAGTTGGAATGTTGCGTGCAGTTTTGGTGTCCTTTTGAGGAGGAATGCAGTGAAGGTTTACCAGACTGATTCCTGGGATGGCAGGACAGATGTACAAGGAGAGATTGAATCGGTTAGGATTGTATTCACTGGGGCACAGACGAATGAAGAGGGATCTCATGGAAACCTGTAAAATTCTAACAGGATTGATGCAGGAAGTATGTTCCCGACAGTGGATGTTTGTCCATAACCAGGGGCCAGTCTGAGGATATGGGGAAGATCATTTAGGACAGAGATGAGGAGAAATGTCTTCACCCAGAGAGTGGTGAGCCTGTGGAGTCCATTTCGAGAAGTAGTTAGACATAGCACTTAGGGCAAAGGATTTGGAAGAATATGGACGAAAGCGGAATTAGGCTACTGAGTTGGATGATCAGCCATGATCAAAATGAATGCCGGAGTGGGCTTGAAGGGTTGAATGGCCTCCTCCTGCTGCTCCTATTTTTAAAAATATGTTTCTAATGTAGTTTCAGATTGAGTTGCCTATGGGAAAGGACAAGGAGCAATCCAGAGAAAAAAAAAATTGGAGGAGGCCCAAATTCAATGGGTTGAGAGTGGGTTTGGCTTGGGTAATTTTTTAAAAATGATTTCAAGGGATGTGGGCATTGTTGGTTTGGCCAGCTTTGATACAAATCCCAAAATACCCTAGAGGTGGTGGTGGCAAGCTGCCCTATTAATCTGCAGGTGTCCATATGGTGTAAATCCAGCCAGTGCTGTTGGGAAGGGAGTTTTAGGATTTGGACTTGGTGATCATGAAGGAACAGCAATATAGTTCCAAGTTTTACAATACAGGAAGAGGCCCTTCGGCCCATTGTGTCTGCGCCAACAATCAAGCATCTATCTATACTCATCTCAATTTCCAGCACTTGATCCGTAGCCTGGTGCTACGACTTGAGGACTTGAGGTTTCAAGTCCTCATCTAAATGCTTAAATGTTGAGAGGGTTCCTGCCTCTACCACCCTTTCAGGTAGCGTGTTCCAGTTTCCCACCATCCTCTGGGCGAAAAGGTTCAAAATGATGAGGGAGCAGGGCAGAGGAGGTAGGGAGAAACTATCATCATTGTGAAACGGTAGATGTGCAGGTTAGGAGAACCAGAGGAGATGATTGACAAAGCAATCAATATGATGAGAAAAGGCCTTTTATACTGCAGGTCAAATACACCAAGTGTGTGGTAGAGACAGATTTAATTGTGGGTTTCAAAAGAGAATTGGAATCATAGGATTTACAATGCAGGAGGCCATTCAGCTCATCGAGCCTGCACTGGCTCTTGGAAAGAGCACCCTACCTAAGCCCACACCTCCACCCTATCCCCGTATCGCAGTAACCCCACCCAACCCAACCTTTTTTTCGACACGGAGGGCAATTTAGCATGGCCAATCGACCTAACCTGCACATCTTTGGACTGTGGGAGGAAATCGGAGCACCCGGAGGAAACCCACGCAGACACGGGAACAAAGTGCAAACTTTGCAGACAGTGACCCAAGCCGGGAATCGAACCTGGGACCCTGGAGCTGGGAAGCAACTGCTAACCACTGTGCTACCGTGCCCCCATAAAATTGGATAAGCACGAGAAAAAAATGCATGGATACACAGTAAAGCAGGGGAACGAGGCGAGTTGCTCTTAAGAGTCAGCATGAACAAAACATGCAGTGTCCTTTTTCTATAACCATTCCCTTGAACAATTTCCAGTCCAGCAGTCTTTGAATCCCTTAATTAGTGACCACCAGCCGAAAAGCGAGCCACCCAGCCTAACCCCATTTCCCAGCACTTGGCCCATAGCCCTCGAGTTTACAGGACTTCAGGGACATATCCAGAAACCTTTTAATGAGTTGACTAACCATTTAGCAGTATCGTCATGTTCAACTATCATCTTCCAAGTCCCTTAAAAGTCCAATAGTCCCTTCCAGCTCCCAACACAAGTGAAAAAGCTATTTCATCGCAACACCTGACTACGGTCCTTGTTCTTTAAAACTGTTTTAGTATTTTTAACAGTGGCCTTAATTATCTTCCGCAGCTACATCATACCCATCCCTACTGTCCCAATAATTAGCTTTATAATGAAAAAATGATCTCAAATAACATTCTTAGCATGTTCCCAGGCCAGCCATTAAGGTTTACTTTTGCTATCTTTTTAACTAAGAGACCCAGAAATAGATTTGAATGCTACCTAAACACACAAGTTGATTTATTCCAAATCTATTAACATCTGAAAACAGAATTTCAGTTGCAATTCATTTCCCCAATGTTCAAACTTACCTCAACCGTTGTAGCTGCTCTCTGAGTCCGTTTTCCAATGAGATCGACCTGTTTGTACTTCACTTTCATGTATTTCTTTGCAACTTGGTAAACCCAGGCAGGGCAGGTTGCAGAGAAGAGGAGTGTTTGAGGATTTTCTTTGGAATCTTATTGGGGAAGGGGGAGGAAAACAAAGATTACATATCAATAAGAAACATTTTGTATTAAAATCAATGAAAGCCACAAGTAGAAGTGTCATGAAGTCAGAGCAGGATGACAAATAGCTGGTTTCCCACCTGATCACCTACTATTAATGAATATCCAGTGTCTTCTGCAAGGGTGGATGAAAGTTCATCAGGCACAATAAACAAAAATGCCAAAAATTTCAAAACCTTATCTAATGAACTGATGGTCGATTTCCGGTAGTGGCCATGTTGTGAGTGGACACACACAGGGCAGCTCCTACTTGAAGACACAAAAAAAGATGTATTTTTACCTGATACTGGGTGGAATTTTAATGAAAAGGCATAGGTGAATGTTGGAGTAGTTTCCCCAGGAGTGGTATGCCTGCTGGTTACCAGAACCAGCAGAAAACAGTGAGATTTGGCTGAAAAGTTGGAACAGGTTTGTGCTGCAGCAAACACTGTAAACATGCAGGTGGGGGAAGGGCTGATGCAAGCTGGAAGGCCTCAGATGGAGCAGCTGATGGCTTTTATTAAGGCGGAATTCAAGAAATGCAGGAGGATCGCGCAAAGGCCATCGAAGGAGCGGTGGCACCCCTGAATAGTTCTTTGGAACTGGTGGAGAAGTGTTTGGAGTGCAGGGGCCACAGATTAGGGAGATCGACGGAGTGATCTCGGACCACAGCGATCGTATGGTGGCTCCGGAGGCGGAGCTCCGAGGGGACCTTTGTAAAATGTTGTAGGCAAAGGTGGAAGAGCAGAAAAATACCTCGAAAAGGTAGAACCTGCGAATAGTGGGCCTGCCTGAAGGAGTGGAAGGCATGAGTGTCACGAGATATGTCTCAAAGATGCTGGCGGGGCTGGTGGCAGAAGGGGTACTAGATAAGGCGCCTGAAGTGGACCGAGCGCATTGGTCCCTGAGGCAGAAGCCAAGAGCTGGGAAGCCACCGCGGGCGGTGATCGTGAGACTCCACAAATTGGTGGATAGAGAAGATCCCGCGATGGGCCAGGGAGAAGCATACCTGCAACTAAGAGGGGAATAAGGTCCAAATTTATCAGGACATCGGAGCAGAGTTGGCAAAGCAACAGGCAAGCTTCAACAAGGCCAAGGCGGTACTGTACCGGCGGCAGATCAGGTTTGGGGTGCTCTACCTGGCAAAGTTATGGGTGACGTTCGGAGGCCGGGAGTATTATTTCGAGACACCAGAAGCGACCAAAGACTTCATTAAAAAGCACGAACCGGGGGAGAGCTGAGCGGACAATGCTTGGGAACCGGGGTGCTGCCACTTTGTAACTGCTGGGAGCATGTTTGAAGTGGGGGTAGGGATTGGGATTGGTTGTCTTTTTGGGGTGGGGGGGGGGGGGGGCGTGCACTGTTTACTATTGAGATTGTAAGGGATGAAATGTTTATGTGGGGATGAATGTTCCCGTTCCTCCCCTCCTCCTGTTTTCTGCGACTGTTTGAGTTTAGTATTTGCTTGTCTGCTTTTGGAGAAGGCTGCCTGGAGTTCAGGACAAGTCTTTGTTTGGGTGGGGGAGGGTAAGGTCAACAGGCAGCCTTCCTCCATGAGCTGAAGAGTGGGGAGGGGGGCTCTGGTAACGTGGAACGTCCGGGGACTGAATGAGCCAATTAAAAGGTTGCGGTTGTTCGCACACCTCAGGAGGTTGAAAGCATGGTGCTTTTTCTGCAGGAGACGCATCTCCGTGTGAAGGACCAGGTTAGGCTAAGGAAGGGGTGGATCAGGCAGGCTTTTCACTCAGGGTTTGATTCAAAATCGAGGGGAGTGGCGATTTTAATGAGCAAAGAAATAGGATTTGTGAATGCGAAGGAGGCGAGGGATCCGGTTGGGTGATATGTGATATGGGGGGGGGGGGAGTATTCCTTCTTTTCGCACGTCTATAATAATAATAACAATCGCTTATTGTCACAAGTAGGTTTTAATGAAGTTACTGTGAAAAGCCCCTAGTCGCCACATTCCAGCATTGTTCGGGGAGGCCAGTACGAGAATTGAATCCGCGCTGTTGGCATTGTTCTGCACTACAAGCCAACTGTTTAGCCCACTGTGCTAAACCAGCCCTCATAAGAGGATTGATTACTTTGTAGTGAGTCGGGAGAATTTGGTTTGTGTGGAGGGGGAAGAGTGTGCGGGGATAGTTAGCGCGGACCATGCACCCCACTGGCTGGAGATTCGGTTTAGATCGGGATGAGAGCAGAGGTCGGGGTGGAGGTTTGACTCGGGGTTGTTGGCGGATGGAGGTTTTTGTGATCAGTCCGAGGAGATAGGAGAGGCGCTAAATTAATATTTTTTGTCAGTATTCACACAGGAAAGACAATGTCGAGGAGAATACTGAGATACAGGCTACTAGACTGGACGGGATTGAGGTTCATAGGGAGGGGGTGTTAGCAATTCTGGAAAGTGTGAAAATAGTAAGTACCCTGGGCCGGATGGGATTTATCCTAGGATTCTCTGGGAAGCTAGCGAGGAGATTGCAGAGCCTTTGGCTTTGATCTTTATGTCGTCACTGTCTACAGGAATAGTGCCAGAAGACTGGAGGATAGCAAATTTTGTCCCCTTGTTCAAGAAGGGGAGTAGAGACAACCCCGGTAACTACAGATCAGTGAGCCTTACATCTGTTGTGGGGAAAGTCTTGGAAAGGATTATAAGAGATAGGATTTAGAATCATCTAGAAAGGAATATTAGGGATAGTCAACACGGTTTTGTGAAGGGTAGGTTGTGCCTCACAAACCTTATTGAGTTCTTTGAGAAGGTGACCAAACAGGTGGACGAGGATCAAGCAGTTGATGTGGTGTATATGGATTTCAGTAAAGCGTTGGATAAGGTTCCCCACGGTCGGCTATTGCAGAAAATACGGAGGCATGGGATTGAGGGCGATTTAGATCAGAAATTGGCTAGCTGTAAGAAGACAGAGGGTGGTGGTTGATGGGAAATGTTCAGCCTGGAGTTCAGTTACTAGTGGTGTACCACAAGGATCTGTTTTGGGGCCACTGCTGTTTGCCATTTTTATAAATGACCTGGAGGGCGTAGAAGGATGGGTGAGTAAATCTGCGGATGACACTAAAGTCGGTGGAGATGTGGACAGTGCAGAAGGATGTTGCAGGTTACAGAGGGACATAGATAAGCTGCAGAGCTGGGCTCAGAGGTGACAAATGGAGTTTAATGCCGAAAAGTGTGAGGTGATTCATTTTGGAAGGAATAACAGGAATACAGAGTACTGGGCTAATGGTAAGATTCTTGGTACTGTGGATGAGCAGAGAGATCTCGGTGTCCAGCCCTGAAAGTTGCCACCCAGGTTGATAAGAAGGCGTACGGTGTGTTAGCTTTTATTGGTAGAAGGATTGAGTTTCGGAGCCATGAGGTCATGTTGCAGCTGTACATAACTCTGCGGCCGCATTTGGAGTATTTCGTGCAATTCTGGTCGCCGCATTATAGGAAGGATATGGAAGCATTGGAAAGGGTGCAGAGATTTACCAGAATGTTGCCTGGTATGGAGGGAAGATCTTATGAGGAAAGGCTGAGGGACTTGAGGCTGTTTTCGTTAGAGAGAAGAAGGTTAAGAGGTGACTTAATAGTGGCATACAAGATGATCAGTGGATTAGACAGGGTGGACATTGAGAGCCTTTTTCCTTGGATGGTGATGGCTAGCACAAAGGGACATAGCTTTAAATTGAGGGGAGATAAATATAGGACAGATGTCAGAGGTAGGTTCTTTACTCAGAGAGTAGTAAGGGCATGGAATGCCCTGCCTGCAACAGTAGTGGACTCGCCAACATTAAGGGCATTTAAATGGTCATTGGATAAATATATGAATGATAATGGAATAGAGTAGATCGGCTTTAGATTGGTTTCACAGGTCGGCACAACATCGAGGGCCGAAGGGCCTGTACTGCACTGTAATGTTCTATATTCTAAGGTGCGGGCGACGATTAAGGAGTGTGTGGAGATGAATCGGAATGGGGAGGTGTCGGCAGCCATTTTTTGGGAAGCACTGAAGGCAGTGGTCTGGCTCGTGCGGATAGGGAAAGGAGGGAAGAACATGACTGTCTCGTGAGCGAGATAGTGGAGGTGGACAGGGTGCCCACCGTGGAGGGATTGGAGAGGAGGAAAAAGTTGCAGGGGCAGTTTGACAGGCTGTCAATGATGGGTGTTGTAAGGCAAGAGGGGTGCAGTGAGTATGGGGAGAAGGCAAGCCGCATACTGACGCTCCAGCTGCAGAGGCAGGCTGCATCCAGGGCAATAGCGAAGATACGGACTGAGGATGTGGTGTCGGAGCCAGGGAAGATAAACAAGGCATTTAGGGAGTACTACCAGGGACTTTACGAGGCAGACCCGGGGGAGAGGAGGACATGGGGCGGTTTCAGGATGAGCTGGAATTTCCCCAGGTGGAGGAAGCAAAGATGCAGGCGTTGGAGGAGCCCTGGGGCTGAGGGGGGTGCTGGATAGTACCAGGGTATGAAGTCGGGGAAGGCCCCTCGGCCGGATGGGTACCCGCTGGAATTTTATAAGGAATTTGTGACGGACCTGGCACCACATCTGTTGTTTAATGAAGCATTAGAGAAGGGGGAGTTGCCGGAGACGATGGCGCAGGCAGTAATCACACTATTCCCGAAAAAAGGGAAGGACCCGGTGGAATGTGGGTCGTATAAGCCCATATCACTATTGAAATTGGATGTGAAAGTATTGGCTAAGTTGTTGGCGTGGAGGATGGAGGACTGTTTCCCCAGGGTGGTTGCAGAAGATCAAACAGGCTTCGTGAAGGGCAGGCAGTAATACAAGACGGCTGTTGAATGTGGTGATGAATCCGTCAGGGACTCTGGTACCGGAGGTGGTGGTATCCATTGTTCGGGTGGAGTGGCGATACTTTTGAGGTTTTGGGAAGGTTTAGGCCGAGATTTGTGGCATTGGTGTGGTTGCTGTATGTGGCACTAAGGGCGAGGACGAATGATATGAGCTTATGAAGCTTTGACTTACACAGGGGTACTAGGCATGGGTGTCCTCTGTTGCTGCTGCTGTTTGTGCTGGCCAGAGAGCCGTTGGCAAAGGCTCTCAGGGGGTCAGCAGAGTGGGAGGCGATTATGAGGGGACAGAGGGAGCAGCAGGTGTCGCTCTATACCGATGACCTCTTGCTGTCTGTTTTGAATGAGTTGGAGTTTGGAAAGGATTATGGGCCTGCTGGGAGATTTGGAGGGTTCGCGGGATACAAGCTGAATGTAGGGAAAAGCGAGGTATTCTCGGTGAATGAGCTGAGGTAGCTGGCTAATTTAGGGGGGTGCCATTTACGGTAGCGAGGGATAGGTTTAGATATTTGGGGATTCAAGTAGCAAGGCAATGGACGGGGCACCATAAGTGGAACTTAACGAAGTTGGCGGAGGAGGCCAGGGAGGATCTTAAGAGGTGGGATACACTGCACTTAACATTGGCGGGGAGGGTCCAAGTGGTGAAAATGAATATTCTGCGAGGTTCTTGTTTATCTTTCAGGCTCTCCCAATCTATAATATAAAAATCTTTATTGTCACAAGTAGGCTTACATTAACATTGCAATGAAGTTACTGTGAAAAGCCCCTGGTCGCCACACTCCGGCACCTGTTCGGGTACACAGAGGGAGAATTCAGAATGTCCAATTCACCTAACAGCACGTCGTTCGGGACTTGTAAGAGGAAACCGGAGCACCCGGAAGAAACCCAGACAGACACAGGGAGAACGTGCAGACTCAACACAGACTGTGACCCAAGCAGGAATCGAACCTGGGACCCTGGAGCTGTGAAGCCATAGTGCTACCATGCTGCCCTAATCTTTATACCAAAGGTCTTTTTTCGGAAAGTGGACACGATCATTTCGGACTTTGTATGGGCGGGTAAAGAGCCGAAGATGGAGAGAACCCTGATACAGAGGGCTTGGTGTTGCCGAACTTGCTTCATTATTATTGGGTGGCGAATGTGTACAAGGTGTGGTGGTGGTGGGAAGAGGTAGAGTGGGTTAGGATGGAGGAAGAATCTTGTAATGGGTCTAGTTTTGAGGGCTATGGTGACGGCAGCATTGCCAATGGCTCCGAGTAGGTATTCAGGGAGCCCGGTGGTGCAATCCAGAGATCTGGGCATGCATGTCTACAGATCTTTGAAGGTGGCAACACACGTAGACAAGGTAGTCAAGATAGCAAAACGAATGCTTGCCTTCATTGGACAGGGCCGCGAGTATAAAAACTGACAAATCATGCTGCGGTTGTATAGAACCTGGGTACCGCTGCAGTTGAAATATTGTGCACAATTCTGGTTGCCACACTACCAGAAGGATGTGGAGGCTTTGCAGAGGAGGTTTACTAGGATGCTGCCTGGTCTGGAGGGTATTAGCTATGTGGAGAGGTTGAATAGACTCGGATTGTTTTCATGAGAAAGACAGAGGTTGGGGGGGTGACCTGATAGAGGTCGACAAGATTATGAGGGGCATGGAGAGAGTGGATGGGCAGGCAGTCTTTCCCAGGGTGGAGGGGTCAGTCACCAGAGGGCATAGGTTTAAGGTCCATGGGGCAAAGTTTAAAGGAGATGTGCGAGGCAGGGTTTTTACGCAGAGGGTGGTGAGTGCTTGGAACGCGTTGCTAGGGGTGGTTGTGGAAGCAGATACATTAACGGCGGTCAAAAGGCATCTTCTCAAACATATGGATAGGATAGGTATAGAGGGATACGCCACAAGGAAATGCTGAGGGTTCTGGCAAAGGTTGGTATCATGACCGGTACAGGCTTGGAGGGTCGAAGGGCCTGTTCTTGTGCTGTATTGTTCTTTGTTCTAAAGGACATTTGTGAACAAGATCGTTTTTTACGACAATCCACACTGCCCCAAAGCAAGTTGACAGCATAAAACTCTTGCCTAACAATATGGTTGCTTCAGAAGAAAACAATAACAGCCAAAGAACAGAAGCTAAAAACAGAGAAAAAGAAAGCTTGTGACGAAGTTGAATGATTCACCTTTTTTGTATGCAACTTTCAGAATATCCTCCACTTGCTCGGCAAAGCCCATGTCCAGCATCTGATCCACTTCATCCAGGACCACGTGTTTCAGTTTAGACAGGTCAATTTTCATGTTCTGAAGATGGTCCCTGATCCTCCCAGGCGTTCCCACCAGAATATCGATGCCATTACGAATGCTGGTCACTAAAAGACAATTCAACGGTAACTTCATCCATGCATTTCAGCCAGGAACATTTCTCACAATCAGTTTAGTAATGAAATGACGCCCATTACTTCACTAGGAAGCAAACCGTTCAGAGGTCCACAATTAACTATTTTAAAAGGATCTCTAACAGCACTGCTTCTCTATCTCCTTGTTGAAAGTGGTTCTCATTCACCTTTCCAAATGCAATTAGAGATGAGCAACACATGGTAGCCTTGGAAAAGTCAAATTTAGCATTTAATTGAAATCTAGAGTTTAAATTCTTATGTTCACAGACGTAAGCAGGGTTTGAACAAGGCCTCCACTGGTAGAGCAGCTCTCGAATTAAAGGCAGCTCAAATGGGTTCCTGTATAACTGACTCAGCTAACCTTTGATGGAGGATCTTATTATGTAAGACAATTTGGTGCAACTTAGAATAGAGGTCTGGGAGTTTTGTAATTAAGGGAATTTGGGAAAGGGGTGCTCTTTTGCTTTTTAACTTTCTCAGTCTTCAGGAAGTGGTCTTACTCTACTGAAAAGATAGTTATTTGTTGGTTATTTAGGTGATCTAAGGTTTCTATATCGAAGGTTCAAAATAGTTTAGCAACTGGTGGTAAAGATAATAAAACACAAGAGTAAAATATATACCTAAATAAAATAATTCAGTAGTTAAGGCGGCAAGGACAGGTGATGTGTCACAGCTGCAGCATGTGGGAACTCCTGGGTGCCAGTTTGACCCAGGGCAACACATCCACAGTCAGTGTTTGATGTTTGAGCAGCTCTGGCTCAGAGATTATAAGCTGGAGGTCAAACTGCAGACACTGCATTGCATTAGGGTCAGTTACCTGGATTCTACGTACCAGGAGTCAGGGTCATCAGATTTGTAAGTGGCCAGGAGAGTGACTGCAAGTGAGGCAGGTAAGGGAACTCAGCCTTTTTAATGGACTAACAGAGGGCACGGTGGCGCAGTGGTGAGCACTGCTGCCTCATGGCACCGAGGTCCCAGATTCAATCCCGGCTCCAGGTCACTGTCCGTGTGGAGTTCACATTCTCTCCATGTTTGCGTGGGTTTCACCCCCACAACCTAAAGATGTGCAGAATAGGTGGATTGGCCACGCTAAATTGCCCCTTAATTGGAAAAAATGAATTGGGTACTCTAAATTTATTTTCAAAAAAATAATGGTCCAACAGGATGAGTTTGTTTCTCTTGCTAGATGTTTGGATTAGACGGCTTCAGGGCAGACGAGCTGACTGACAGTGATGCAGGAAGTCATTCAAGTATGGGGAGCAAAAGGAATATAGTGTGAACATTCCTTGTTCTCGTCCTACTCATTCCCACTCCCGCAACTCTTTTCCCATTACACCGATGATTGTACTGGTGCTGCTTCAAGCTCTCATCTCAACCAGGAAAGATTTATAAATTTTTCTTCCAATTTCAACCCCTCTCTTCCCTTCACATGGTCCATCCCTGACATTTCTCTTCCTGAACTTCTGTTTCCATTGCCAGTAATAGACTGACCAATGATAGTCATCACAAACCCGACTTCCAAAAGTACCTTGACGACAGTCCCCCACACCCTGCTCCTTGTAAGAACTCCATCCCATTCTCCCATTTCTCTGTCGCATCTGTTCTGAAGCCACCTTAAAAAAAAATAGCACTTCTGACATGTCTGCTTTTTCCCTTAACCATGGTTCCCCTCCCCCTCTATGGTTGACAGGGCACTCAACCGGGATCGCCTCATTTCGTGCACTTTCCTAACCCCTTCTCCTCCCTCGCGGAACTATGATAGAATGCCGCTTCTCCTCACTTTCCACCCCATCAGTCTCCAAATTAAAAGGATCTCCTTTGGAATTCCAGCACAATTCCACCATGAAACACATCTTCCCCTCATCCCCTCTCCCGTCAACATTCCACAGGGAGCACTCCCTCCGGGACACCCTGGGTCCACTCCTCCGTAGCACCCAACTCCCCTGTCCATGAAACCTCCCCTTGCAATCGCAGAGTGTACCACCTGCCCCCTCTACCTCCTCACGATTCCAGCCCCAAACGCTTAATTTAAGGTTAAACATTGTTCCATGTACACCTTCTTTAATTTGGTCCACTGTATCAGCTGCTCCCAATGTAGTCTTTACATTGGGGAGACTAAACGCAGACTGGGTGACCTGCCTTCACTCAGCCCGCAAGCACGACTCCAACCTTCCTGTTGCTGCTATTTTCACTCATCATCCTGCTCTCACACCCACATCGTCCTTGGTTGGTTTCTGCAATGCTCCAGTGAAACCCGGCGCAAACGTAGGAGCACCATCTCCCCTTTGGCACTTTACAGCTCTCGAGACTCAACATAGAGTTCAACAACTTTAGACCGTGACCTTTCTCCTCAATCTTAAAACCTTTAAAAAAAATCCCAAATATTTATTGTCTCAATGCAAAATCGCCCACTGAACCGGGCCACCCGTCTCTTGTTCTTATAAGTTGCTACATTTTTTTGTACAAAGTGTGCAGGAGGGTTTCCTGACACAATATGTTGACAGGCCAGGTGTTAGATTTGGAGGTAGGTGAGCACTTTGGGGACAGTGACCACAATTCGGTGACGTTTACGCTAGTGATGGAAAGGGATAAGTATACCCCGCAGGGCAAGAGTTATAGCTGGGGGAGGGGCAATTATGATGCCATTAGACATGACTTGGGAGGGGTAGGTTGGAGAAGTAGGCTGCAAGTGTTGGGCACACTGGATATGTGGAGCTTGTTTAAGGAACAGCTACTGCGTGTTCTTGATAAGTACGTACCGGTCAGGCAGGAAGGAAGGCGTAGAGCGAGGGAACCGTGGTTTACCAAAGACGTGGAATCTCTTGTTACGAGGAAGAAGGAGGCCTATGTGAAGATGAGGAGTGACGTTTCAGTTGGGGCGTTTGATAGTTACAAGGTAGCGAGGAAGGATCTAAAGAGAGAGCTAAGACGAGCAAGGAGGGGACATGAGAAGTATTTGGCAGGTAGGATCAAGGAAAACCCAAAAGCTTTGTATACGTATGTCAGGAATAAAAGAATGACTAGGGTAAGAGTAGGGCCAGTCAAGGACAGGGATGGGAAGTTGTGTGTGGAGTCTGAAGAGATAGGCGAGATACTAAATGAATATTTTTCGTCAGTATTCACTCAGGAAAAAGATAATGTTGTGGAGGAGAATGCTGAGATCCAGGCTATTAGAATAGATGGCATTGAGGTACGTAGGGAAGAGGTGTTGGCAATTCTGGACAGGCTGAAAATAGATAAGTCCCCGGGGCCTGATGGGATTTATCCTAGGATTCTCTGGGAAGCCAGGGAAGAGATTGCTGGGCCTTTGGCTTTGATTTTTATGTCATCATTGGCTACAGGAAGAGTGCCAGAGGACTGGAGGATAGCAAATGTGGTACCTTTGTTCAAGAAGGGGAGGAGAGACAACCTCGGCAACTATAGACGAGTGAGCCTCACGTCTGTTGTGGGTAAAGTCTTGGAGGGGATTATAAGAGACAAGATTTATAATCATCTAGATAGGAATAATATGATTAGGGATAGTCAGCATGGCTTTGTGAAGGGTAGGTCATGCCTCACAAACCTTATCGAGTTCTTTGAGAAGGTGACTGAACAGGTAGACGAGGGTAGAGCAGTTGATGTGGTGTATATGGATTTCAGTAAAGCGTTTGATAAGGTTCCCCACGGTAGGCTATTGCAGAAAATACAGAGGCATGGGATTGAGGGCGATTTAGATCAGAAATTGGCTAGCTGTAAGAAGACAGAGGGTGGTGGTTGATGGGAAATGTTCAGAATGGAGTTCAGTTACAAGTGGCGTACCACAAGGATCTGTTCTGGGGCCGTTGCTGTTTGTCATTTTTATCAACGACCTCGAGGAGGGCGCAGAAGGGTGGGTGAGTAAATTTGCAGACGACACTAAAGTCGGTGGTGTTGTCGACAGTGTGGAAGGATGTAGCAGGTTACAGAGGGACAGAGATAAGCTGCAGAGCTGGGCTGAGAGGTGGCAAATGGAGTTTAATGTAGAGATGTGTGAGGTGATTCACTTTGGAAAGAATAACAGGAATGCGGAATAATTGGCTAATGGTAAAGTTCTTGGAAGTGTGGATGAGCAGAGGGATCTAGGTGTCCATGTACATAGATCCCTGAAAGTTGCAACCCAGGTTGATAGGGTTGTGAAGAAGGCCTATGGAGTGTTGGCCTTTATTGGTAGAGGGATTGAGTTCCGGAGTCATGAGGTCATGCTGCAGCTGTACAAAACTCTGGTACGGCCGCATTTGGAGTATTGCGTACAGTTCTGGTCACCGCATTATAGGAAGGACGTGGAAGCTTTGGAGCGGGTGCAGAGGAGATTTACCAGGATGTTGCCTGGTATGGAAGGAAAATCTTATGAGGAAAGGCTGATGGACTTGAGGTTGTTTTCCTTAGAGAGAAGAAGGTTAAGAGGAGACTTAATAGAGGCATACAAAATGATCAGAACAAAGAAATGTACAGCACAGGAACAGGCCCTTCGGCCCTCCAAGCCCGTGCCGACCATACTGCCCGACTAAACTACAATCTTCTACACTTCCTGGGTCCGTATCCTTCTATTCCCATCCTATTCATATATTTGTCAAGGTGCCCCTTAAGTGTCCCTATCGTCCCTGCTTCCACTACCTCCTCCGGTAGTGAGTTCCAGGCACCCACTACCCTCTGCGTAAAAAACTTGCCTCGTACAGCTACTCTAAACTTTGCCCCTCTCACCTTAAACCTATGCCCCCTAGTAATTGACCCCTCTACCCTGGGGAAAAGCCTCTGACTATCCAAATCAGGGGGTTAGATAGGGTGGACAGTGAGAGCCTTCTCCCGTGGATGGAAATGGCTAGCACGAGGGGACATAACCTTAAACTGAGGGGTAATAGATATAGGACAGAGGTCAGAGGTAGGTTCTTTACGCAGAGTGGTGAGGCCGTGGAATGCCCTACCTGCAACAGTAGTGAACTCGCCAACATTGAGGGCATTTAAAAGTTTATTGGATAAGCATATGGATGATAATGGCATAGTGTAGGTTAGATGGCTTTTGTTTTTTGACTTCCCGTGTCGGTGCAACATCGTGGGCCGAAGGGCCTGTACTGCGCTGTATCGTTCTATGTTCTATCTTGCTGCAATATCTCGCAGCTACGGTTAATATCCAACATTCTCCCTATCTTCAGTTCTGAGGAAGAGTAAAAAGGACTTGAAGCGTTAACTCTGATTCCTCTCCCTCCAGATGCTGGCAGACCCAGCATTCTTTGCTTTTTGCATCATTCTTTGCTTTTGTTTCAGAAGATGCTAGCGTTCATTAACAGAGGGATTGAATTTAAGTGATGATGCAGCTGTACCAAGGCCACATTTGGAGTACTGTGTACAGTTCTGGTCACCTCATTTTAGGAAGGATGTGGAAGCTTTGGAAAAGGTGCAAAGGAGATTTACCAGGATGTTGCCTGGAATGGAGAGTAGGTCTTACGAGGAAAGGTTGAGGGTGCTAGGCCTTTTCTCATTAGAATGGAGAAGGATGAGGGGCGACTTGATAGAGGTTTATAAGATGATATGGGGAATAGATAGAATAGACAGTCAGAGACTTTCCCCCCGGGTGGAACAAACCATTACAAGGGGACATAAATTTAAGGTGAATGGTGGAAGATATGGGGGGGGGGGGGGGGGGGGGGGGGGGGATGTCAGAGGTAGGTTCTTTACCCAAAGAGTAGTGGGGGCATGGAATGCACTGCCTGTGGAAGTAGTTGAGTCGGAAACATTAGGGACCTTCAAGCAGCTATTGGATAGGTACATGGATTACGGTAGAATGATATAGTGTAGATTCATTTGTTCTTAAGGGCAGCACGGTAGCATTGTGGATAGCACAATTGCTTCACAGCTCCAGGGTCCCAGGTCCGATTCCGGCTTGGGTCACTGCCTGTGCGGAATCTGCACATCCTCCCCGTGTGTGCGTGGGTTTCCTCCGGGTGCTCCGGTTTCCTCCCACAGTCCAAAGATGTGCAGGTTGGGTGGATTGGCCATGATAAATTGCCCTTAGTGTCCAAAATTGCACTTAGTGTTGGGTGGAGGTGTTGACCTTGGGTGCTCTTTCCAAGAGCCGGTGCAGACTCAATGGGCCGAATGGCCTCCTTCTGCACTGTAAATCCTATGATAATCTAGGACAAAGGTTCGGCACAACATCGTGGGCCGAAGGGCCTGTTCTGTGCTGTATTTTTCTATGTTCTAAGATGTGGGCAGGGTTCTCAATGAGCACCGTTTCTCCCGTCTTCACTAAGGAGACGGATGACGCAGACATTCAAAGTGTGTGAAATATTAGATACAATAAGCAGAGTGAGAGAGGAAGTAGTGGAGGGATTGGCATCCTTGAATGATAAATCACCAGAGCCAGATAAGATTGTATTCTAGGTTGAAGGAAGCCAGGGAGGAAACAACAAATGCTCTAAGGATCATTTTTCAATCCCCACTAGAAACAGGTGAGGCCCCAAAGGATTGGAGACCTATGAATGTTGTTCAATAAGAGTGCAAGGGATAGGCCAGACAGCAATAGGCCGGTCAGTCTGACTTCAGTGAGCAAATTATTGAAAATAATTCTGAGAGAAAGGATAAACTGTCACTTAGAAAGGTATGGATTGATCAGGGATAGTCAGCATGGTTTTGTTTGGGGAAGGTCGTGTCTTACTAACTTAATAGAATATTTTGAGGGAATAACAAGGATTGATGAAGGTAGTGCTGTGGATATTGTCTACACAGATTTCAATAAGGCATTTGACAAGGCCCGTCATGACAGACTGGTCCGGAAAGTGAGATCTCTAGGGATAGAGGGAAAGGTGGCAGGTTGGATCCAAAACTGGTCAGTGACAGAAAACAGAGGTTAATGATCGATGGATATTTTTGTGAATCCAGCGGTGATCCACAGGGCTCAGTGTTGGGCTCTTGCTGTTTGTTACTTAAAGGTAGGAGGCATACTTGGGAAATTTGCAAATGCTACAAAGATTGGCCGTGAAGTTAATGAAGAGAATAGTTGTCGACTCCAGAATGCTATCAATGGTTTGGTTGAGTGGGCAGAGAAGTGGTAAATGGAAATCAATCCACAAAAGTGTGAAGTAATGCTTTTGAGGAAGACAAAGAAAGCAAGGGATACTAAATGAGTTGGAAAATATTGCGAGGGGTTGAGGAAGTGAGACACCATTGAGTGCACAACCACCGATCCTTGAAGGTGGCAGAATAGGTAGACAGGGTGAAGAAAGCAGATGGAATACTTTCCTTTATTGGGCGAGGCTTTGATTTGATTTATTGTCCCGTGTGCCGATACAGTGAAAAGAATTGTCTGCGTACACTCCACACAGATCGTTCCACACATGAAAAATACAAAAAGAGTGATGTAATGATGGAATTGTGTAAAACGCTGGTTAGACCACAGCTGGAGTTGTGTGTACAGTTCTGGTCACTACATTACAGGAAGGACAAAACTGCTCTGGAGAGAGAACAGAAGAAATTTACAAGAACATTGACAGGGCTTAAAAATGGAAGCTATGTGGAGAGATTGGATTATTTTCCTTAGAACAGAGATGGCTAAAGGGTGCACCTAATTGACGTGTACAAGATTAAGAGAGGCCTAGATAGGATAAATTGGGGTAAATAGGAAAGACCTCTTTCCCCTCGAGGTCAGTTACCAGGGGCATGATTTAAGGTGACTTGTAGAAGGATTAGAGGAAATATGCAGAAAAACATTTTCACCCAGAGGGTGATGCTCGTCTTGAATTCACTGCCTAAATTAGTGGTTGAAGCTGAAATGCTCAACTCATTTGAAAGGTACCTGGATCTGCATCTGAAGTGCTGGAACCTGCAAGGCTACAGACCAGGTGCTAGAAAATGTGACTAAAATCAGCAGCTAGTTTTTTCTTCACTTTTTTGGCAAACGCAGACACAATGGGCCGAATGGCCTCTTTCTGCACCCTAACTTTTCTATGCTTCCAGATGAGAAGTGGTAATAATAATATATAATAATCTTTATTGTCACAAGTAGGCTTACATTAACACTGCAATGAAGTTACTGTGAAAAGCCCCTAGTCGCCACATTCCGGTGCCTGTTCGGGTACACAGAGGGAGAATTCAGAATGTCCAAATTACCTAACTTGTGGGAGTCGTGCACAGGGCCCCTAATAATAATCACATGGTAGGGTGGAGCACAAAGGAAGAAATAATTAGAACTAGGAGCCACTATTTAAAAATAAGGGGGTCGATGATTTAAAGCAGTGACGAGGCAGTGACTGGCTGGAGAGTGGAGAACTGGGCATGGTCTAAAAATCAGTACTAGAGCTCTCAAGAATTAAATTAGGTAACACCTTTACACACACAAATGGCAACGGTTTGGAACTCTTCCATAAATAGCGACTGACGCAAGGTCAATTCTTAATTTTAAATCGGAGTTTGATAAAACCTTTGGTTATCAAAAATCTTAAGGAATATGGGGCAAAAATGCAACGGTCACATATAAGCCATGATCTCACTCAATGATGCAAGAGGTTTGAGGGCTGAATGGCCGAGTCAACTATCTGTCTCACTTTCCTCCTTTAACATGATCCTCAAGACCTACCTTTGGTTGCCTGTCCTCGCTCTTCTGTGGGTCAGTGTCAAATTTTAATCTCCAATTAGGGATGGCCCAGAAGACAAAGCCCACATTCCATGAAATAGAAAAAATAACCCTGTGAAACAGCTTGGACCATTTTATTATGTTGAACACACAGCGCAAGTATGTAAGCTGTTATTAAACTCCATTTCTTTACTGGCTGGCTTTGCAGAAGAGACGCCCATGGTCAGTTTGTACCCCACCCCAGCACAAAGAAAAAGCATACCGTATCTATTGCTGGATAGTGGGGGCAAATCAGGGTCAATACCTTTGAATACGAGGCACTTACTCTGTCCAGCATATGCTGTTCCACCATAAAAACAAGAGACAGCGAGCTTCTTGGTTATATCCTGGATATCTCTCGCTACTTGAATTGCCAGTTCCCTCGTTGGAGTAAGCACAAGGACCTGGTAGGGAAAACGGAAAGGGAATGTATGAAACTGTAACTCTACTGTTATAGGACCAGTAATTGAGACGTTTTAATTATTTTATTTATTTATTTTTATTTACACCGTGCAGGAGGCCATTCGGCCCATCGAGTCAGCACCGACCCACTTAAGCCTTCACTTCCACCCTATCCCCTTACCCAATAACCCCTCCTAACCTCTTTGGTCACCAAGGACAATTTATCATGGCCAATCCACCTAACCTGCACGTCTTTGGTCTGTGGGACGAAACCGGAGGAAACCCACGCAGACACGGGGAGAACGTGCAGACTCCGCACAGACAGTGACCCAGCGGGGAATCGAACCTGCGACCCTGGCGCTGTGAAGCCACAGTGCTATCTACTTGTGCTATTGTGCTAGATTATTAAATCTAGAGAATTGAATCCCACATTATACACCATCTGTCATTATCTTGCCAACTCACCAAGTCGGTCCAAATCCCCTTTAGCCGCTTTGTATCCACGAACTTGGAAATATCCAAATCATCGATATATTGTGAATAGGTGGGGGCCAAAAACTGATCCTGGCAGCATCGCACTAGTCACAGCCTGCCGACATGAAAATGACCCGTTTCTTTCTACTCTCTGCCTGTTAACCAATCCTCAATCTCTGCCAGTAAAATACCTCTTATCCCAGGTGCTTCAATTTTGATAACTAGCCTCCTGATGGGAACATGATCAAAAGCCTTCCCATCAACTTGTACCTTAAATTAGATGATCCCGCCCATTACCACGAGGCTTAGATCAATTCAATTTGGGATGCAACACAGTGTTTAAACCCCCCCCCCCTAAAATTAACTGATGAGTGACCAGGCTCGGGATGGCCGCAACATCCTCTTCATAAACTCTACATCATCCCAATGTGTGGCATACATGCTATGCAACCTCCCCCCTCCCCCACTTCAATACAGCGGTGGTTACTGTAAAGCATTTGTTCCTCCTGATCTGCCACCGCCTTCTCCACCTGATACCAAACTCTCTTACTCATCAGTATTGCTAGCCCCTGGGCTCTGCTATCAAAGCCCAAGTGAAACACCTGACTCCCTCAAATCTTAACTGGTCCTTCACCCCTTGGATGGGTCACTTGCAGCTGCAAGTCAGCTCTTTAAAATGCGAAAAGACTCTCGCCCACTACACAGGCCCATGCAACCCCGCACTTGCCACGTTACCATTCGGACCGGGGTGTGGGGGGGTCACTCACTCTCTCCTTTCCCCCCCAAAATCAGCCATGATCCAGCAGAGAGCAGTAGAGCGGAGTTGCTGATTGGCTGTTGCGGGGAAAATTTGCATCTGTGCATTGCGGTCACTGCATCCAGAAAGTTTACCTGAGCAAGACACCCGAGGTGTTCAAGTCAAGGCAAGCATCCAGCAGAGAGCAGTAGAGTGGAGCTGCTGATTGGCTGTGGCGGGGAAAATTTGCATCCATGCATTGCAATCGCGGCATCGGAAAGATGGTTTGTGGAGGAGCTGTTGTCAAGTGACAGTTAAACCCCAAACTCTTCTCCAGTGTTTCCCTCTCTACCTCCTCCTCTAACCAAAAAAAAAGACAATCACTGTAAGGATCCCAGCCGAGTAATGATCAAGAGGGAGACTCGAGGGCAGATAGAAGTAGAAATAAATTGTGATGTCCCAACCTGCAGGTAAGTGATTGGCTGTGACTGGTAAGTAGTTTTTCTTTTCCCTGAGGTGTTATCGTGCAAGGCGCGGTGGTTGCTGAGAAGGGGAGTAAATTTTGTTTTTAAAAACTTACTGTTGGGAGTGTAAAAATAGCACGAGATCCCAGACCCATGTTATGCTCCTCTTGCTCAATGTGGGAGTTCAGGGACGCGGCCAATGATTCTATGACTCCTTCATGTGCGGGATCTGTGTCCAGCTGCAGCTCCTGTTCGACCGCATGACGGCTCGGGAGCTGCGGATGGACTCACTTTGGAGCATCCGCGATGCTGAGGAGACCGTGGATAGCACGTTCAGTGAGCTGGTCACACCGCACATTAGGATTGGGAAGGGAGACAGGGAATGGGTGACCAAAAGGCAGAGAAAGAGCAGGTATACCGTTTTGGATACTGTTGGGGGAAGATGACTCACCAAGGGAAGGCAGTAGTAGCCAGGCTCATGGCACTGTGGCTGGCTCTGCTGCACAGAAGGGCGTGAAAAAGACTGGCAGGGCTATAGTCATAGGGGATTCAATTGTAAGGTGAGTAGGCAGACGTTTCTGTGGTCGAAAACAAGACCCCCGAATGGTATGCTGCCTCCCGGGAGCACGGGTCAGGGATGTCTCAGATCGGCTGCAGGACATAATGAAGGGGGAGGGTGAACAGCCAGTTGTCATGGTGCACATAGGCACCAACGATATAGGTACAAAACGGGATGAGGTCCTACAATCAGAATTTAAGGAGTTAGGAGATAAGTTAAAAAGTAGGACCTCAAAGGTAGTAATCTCAGGATTGCTACCAGTGCCACGAGACAGTCAGAGTAGAAATTCAAGAATAGTCAGAATGAATACGTGGCTTGATTGATGGTGCAGGAGGGAGGGATTCAGATTTTTGGGACATTGGATCCGGTTCTGGGGGCGGTGGGACCATTACAAATCAGATGGTCTACACCTGGGCAGGACTGGAACGAATGTCCAAGTGAGTGCTGTTGGGGAGGTTTTAAACTAATGTGGCAGGGGGGGGGTGGGAACCAGATTAGGAAGTTAGAGGTCAGTAAAGAGGCAGCAACTAAAGCCAGTAAGGTACTAGATAATAAACTCAATGTGACTAAGGGGAAGAGTAGACAGGGAAGAGATGATGAACGCAAACGGACAAGTGGTCTGAGGTGCATTTGTTTCAATGCGAGAAGTATAGCAGGTAAGGCAGATGAATTTAGGACTTGGATTAGTACCTGGGAATATGATGTTATTGGTATTACTGAGACTTGGTTGAGGGAAGGGCAAGACTGGCAACTAAATATCCCAGGGATAGAGAGGGAGGTAAAAAGGCTGGAGGAGTTGGATTACTGGTCAGAGATGATATCACAGCTGTGATTAAGGAGGGCAAGACGGAGGATTCGTGCAGAGGCAATATGGGTAGAGCTAAGAAATAGGAAGGGTGCAGTAACATTGTAACAAAGCGTGAAGTGGAAGTACAAATATGTAGACAGATTATAGAAAAATGTAGGAGCAATAAGGTGGTTGTGAGGGGAAATTTTAACTTCCCCAACATTGAATGGGACTCGTGTAGTGTTGGAGGCGTAGATGGAGCAGAATTTATGAGGAGCATCCAGGAGAGTTTTTTAGAGCAGTATGTAAATAGTCCAACTCGGGAAGGGGCCATACTGGACCTGGTATTGGGGAATGATCCCGGCCAAGTGGTTGAAGTTTCAGTCGGTGATTACTTTGGGAATAGCGATCACAATTCCATAGGTTTTAGACGAGAGTGGTCCTAAAGGAAGAGTGCTAAATTGGGAAAAGACCAAGTATAACAAAATTCGGCAGGAGCTAGGGAATGTGGATTGGGAGCAGCTGTTTAAGGGTAAATCCACATTTGAAATGTGGGAGTCTTTTAAGGAAAGGTTGATTAGAATGCAGGACAGACGTGTCTCTGTGAAAATGAGGGATAGAAATGGCAAGATTAGGGAACCATGGATGACGGGTGGAACTGTGAGACCAGCCAAGATGAAAAAGGAAGCATACACAAGATCTAGGCGACTTAAAACTGATGAAGCTTTGGAGGAATATCGGGAAAGTAGGACAAATCTCAAACGCGCAATAAAGAGGGCTAAAAGGGGTCATGCAATATCTTTGGCTAACATGGTTAAGGAAAATCCCAAAGCCTTTTATTCGTATATAAGGAGCAAGAGGGTAACTAGAAAAAGGATGGGCCCACTCAAAGACAAAAGAGGGAAATTTATGTGTGGAGTCAGAGGAAATGGGTGAGATTCTTAATGAGTACTTTGCATCGGTATTCACCAAGGAGAGGGACATGATGGATGTTGAGGCTAGGGATGGATGTTTAAATACTCTAGGACAAGTCGGCATAAGGAAGGGGGAAGTTTTGGGTATCCTAAAAGGCATTGAGGTGGACAAGTCCCCAGGCCTGGATGTGATCTATCCCAGGTCACGGAGGGAAGCGAGGGACGAAATAGCTGGGGCCTTAACAGATATCTTTGCAGCATCCTTGAGCACGTGTGAGGTCCCGGAGGACTGGAGAATTGCTAATGATGTTCCTTTGTTTAAGAAGGATAGCAGGGATAATCCAGTGAATTATAGACCTGTGAGCTTGACGTCAGTGGTAGGCAAACTGTTGGAGAAGATACTGAGGGATAGGATCTATTCACATTTGGAAGAAAATAGACTTATCAGTGGTAGGCAGCTTGGTTTTGTGCAGGGAAGGTCATGCCTTGCAAACCTAATAGAATTCTTTGAGGAAGTGACAAAGTTAATTGATGAGGGAAGGGCTGTAGATGTCATATACATGGACTTCAGTAAGGCGTTTGATAAAGTTTCCCATGGCAGGTTGATGGAAAAAGTGACGTCGTGTGGGGTTCAGGGTGTACTAGCTAGATGAATAAAGAACTGGCTGGGCAACAGGAGACAGAGTAGTGGTGGAAGGGAGTGTCTCAAAATGGAAAAAGGTGACTAGTGGTGTTCCACAGGGATCCGTGCTCGGACCACTGTTGTTTGTGATATACATAAATGATCTGGACTACGGTATGGGTGGTCTGATTAGCAAGTTTGCAGATGATACTAAGATTGGTGGAGTTGCAGATAGAATATCATAGAATTTACAGTGCAGAAGGAGGCCATTCGGCCCATCGAGTCTGCACCGGCTCTTGGAAAGAGCACCCTACCCAAAGTCAACACCTCCACCCTATCCCCATAACCCAGTAACCCCACCCAACACTTTGGGCAATTTTGGACACTAAGGACAATTTATCATGGCCAATCCACCTAACCTGCACATCTTTGGACTGTGGGAGGAAACCGGAGCACCCGGAGGAAACCCACGCACACACGGGGAGGACGTGCAGTCTCCGCACAGACAGTGACCCAAGCCGGAATCGAACCTGGGACCCTGGAGCTGTGAAGCAATTGTGCTATCCACAAGGCTACCGTGCTGCCCGTAACAACATAGTGAGGAGGACTGTCAGAGAATACAGCAAAATATAGATAGATTGGAGAGCTGGGCAATGAAATGGCAGATGGAGTTCAATCCAGGCAAATGCGAGGTGATGCATTTTGGAAGATCTAATTCAAGAGCGGACTAAACGGTCAATGTAAGAGTCCTGGGAAAAATTGATGTACAGAGAGATCTGGGAGTTCAGGTCCATTGTACCCTGAAGGTGGCAACGCAGATCGATAGAGTGGTCAAGAAGGCATACAGCATGCTTGCCTTCATCGGACAGGGTATTGAGTACAAGAGTCGGCAGGTCATGTTACAATTGTATAGGACTTTGGTTAGACCACATTCACCAGGATGTTGCCTGGTATGGAGGGTGCTAGCTATGAAGAAAGGTTGAGTAGATTAGGATTGTTCTTGTTGGAAAGACGGAGGTTGAGGGGGGACCTGATTGAGGTCTACAAAATTATGAGAGGTATGGACAGGGTGGATAGCAACAAGCTTTTTCCAAGAGTGGGGGTATCAATCACAAGGGGTCACGATTTCAAGGTGAGAGGGGGAAAGTTTAAGGGAGATGTGCGTGGAAAGTTTTTTACGCAGAGGGTGGTGGGTGCTTGGAACGCCTTGCCAGCGGAGGTGGTAGAGGCGGGCACGATAGCATCATTTAAGATGCATCTAGACAGATGTATGAACGGGCGGGGAACAGAGGGATGTCGATCCTTGGAAAATAGAATACAGGTTTAGATAAAAGATCTGGATCGGCGCAGGCTGGGAGGGCCGAAGGGCCTGTTCCTGTGCTGTAATTTTCTTTGTTCTTGACCACCCCATGAGGCATACCTGCCCCCTGCGAACTTTTTAGGCCCACCATCCTCCAAAAACACCCCCGGCCATGCCGCACAAATGAGACCAAGACTTGACCCCGGTCCCAGAAGCAGCCAACCACTTCCTCTTTAAACCACTCCTATCAACTTCCCATTCCCCACCAATCACACCACCTAGGCCCGTCAAACCTTTCCACACAGGCTCGGCCGACTGCAGCCCCCCCCCCCCCCACCCCACTCCCGTTTATTGGCGAGGTGACCCCCACCAGACCCCCACATACCTAGCACAAAGACCTCCAACCCCCCTCAAAACCCAGGCCTCCTAAACACCCAAACATGTTAAACAGCAAACCAAGGGGGGAAACCCTTGTGAAAACAGACGATCACAGCTCTTAGTGGATCATTCGCTTTTGGCTTTGGCCAGAGCAACTGAGGAGCCCTATCCAATTCGAAGAGGGGGATGTTGTTGTTCTCCTCCCTCAAAAACTTGCCGAACATCGCCGAAAAGGCGGTCCCACAATCCGAACATTCGTGATCCGTTCTCCAGGTCCTCCGTTTTGCCTCTAACCCCTTTATTACGTTCCTTCACCTTTCGCAGCTCCTTTCCCATCGAGGCGAGCTGGTCACTGCTCTGCAACAATTCCTGCTCCAGCCCCTTCAACACCTCACCATGTTCCCGCATCATCTTTCCAAGAGCCTCCTATAATTGGGGCCAATGTATTCTCCACCACAGAACATAGGAAATACAGCACAGAACAGGCCCTTCGGTCCACGATGTTATGCCAAATTTTTGTCCTAGATTAAGAACAAATTAATCTACACCCCATAATTTTACCGTAATCCATGTACCTATCCAATAGCTGCTTGAAGGTCCCGAATGTTTCCGACTCAGCTACTTCCACAGGCAGTGCATTCCATGCCCCCACTACTCTCTGGGTAAAGAACCTACCTCTTGACATCCCCCCTATATCTTCCACCATTCACCTTAAATTGATGTCCCCTTGTAATGGTTTGTTCTACCCAGGGAAAAAGTATCTGACTGTCTACTCTATCTATTCCCCGGATCATCTTATAAACCGCTATCAAGTCTACCCTCAACCTTTCCTCTTAAGACCTACCGTCCTAAATCTACACTATATCATTTTACCGTAATCCATGTACCTATCCAATAGCTGCTTGAAGGTCCCTAATGTTTCCGACTCAACTACTTCCACAGGCAGTGCATTCCATGCCCCCACTACTCTCTGGGTAAAGAACCTACCTCGGATATCCCTCCGATATCTTCCACCTTAAATTTATGTCCCCTTGTAATGATTTGTTCCACCCGGGGAAAAAGTCTCTGACTGTCTACTCTATCTATTCCCCTGATCATCTTATAAACCCCTATCAAGTCGCCCCTCATCCTTCTCCGTTCTAATGAGAAAAGGCCTAGCACCCTCAACCTTTCCTCGTAAGACCTACTCTCCATTCCAGGCAACATCCTGGTAAATCTTCTTTGCACCTTTTCCAAAGCTTCCACATCCTTCCTAAAATGAGGCGACCAGAACTGTACACAGTACTCCAAATGTGGCCTTACCAAAGTTTTGTACAGCTGCATCATCACCTCACGGCTCTTAAATTCAATCCCTCTGTTAATGAACGCGAGCACACCATAGGCCTTCTTCACAGCTCTATCCACTTGAGTGGCAACTTTCAAAGATGTATGAACATAGACCCCAAGATCTCTCTGCTCCTCCACATTGCCAAGAACTCTACCGTTAACCCTGTATTCCGCATTCATATTTGTCCTTCCAAAATGGACAACCTCACACTTTTCAGGGTTAAACTCCACCTGCCACTTCTCAGCCCAGCTCTGCATCCTATCTATGTCTCTTTGCAGCCGACAACAGCCCTCCTTACTATCCACAACTCCACCAATCTTCGTATCGTCTGCAAATTTACTGACCCACCCTTCAACTCCCTCACCCAAGTCATTAATGAAAATCACAAACAGCAGAGGACCCAGAACTGATCCCTGCAGTACGCCACTGGTAACTGGGCTCCAGGCTGAATATTTGCCATCCACCACCCCTCTCGGACTTGTATCGGTTAGCCAATTCGTTATCCAACTGGCCAAATTTCCCACTATCCCATGCCTCCTTACTTCCTGCAGAAGCCTACCATGGGGAACCTTATCAAATGCCTTACTAAAATCCATGTACACTACATCCATTACCTTCATCCATGTGCTTGGTCACCTCCTCAAGTCAATAAGACCTGTGAGGCAAGATCTACCCCTCACAATTCCGTGCTGACTATCCCTAATCAAGCAGCGTCTTTTCCAGATGCTCAGAAATCCTATCCCTCAGTACCCTTTCCATTACTTTGCATACCACCGAAGTAAGACTAACTGGCCTGTAATTCCCAGGGTTATCCCTATTCTCTTTTTTGAACAGGGGCATGACATTTGCCACTCACCAATCCCCTGGTAACACCACTGTTGACAGTGAGGACGAAAAGATCATTGCCAACGGCTCTGCAATTTCATTTCTTGCTTCTCATAGAATCCTTGGATATATCCCGTCAGGCCCGGGGGACTTGTCTGTCCTCAGGTTTTTCAAAATGCCCAACACATCTTCCTTCTTAACAAGTATTTCCTCGAGCTTATCAGTCTGTTTCACACTGTCCTCTCCAACAATATGGCCCCTCTCTTAGTAAACACTGAGAAAAGTACTCGTTCAAGACTTCTCCTATCTCTTCAGACTCAATACACAATCTCCCGCTACTGTCCTTGATCAGACCTACCCTCGCTCTAGTCTTTCTCATATTTCTCACACGTGTGTAAAAGGCCTTGAGGTTTTCCTTGATCCTACCCGCCAAAGATTTTTCATGCCCTCTCTTAGCTCTCCTAATCCCTTTCTTCAGTTCCCTCCTGGCTATCTTGTATCCCTCCAGCGCCCTGTCTGAACCTTGTTTCCTCAGCCTTACATAAGTATCCTTCTTCCTCTTAACAAGACATTCAACCTCTCTTGTTAACCATGGTTCCCTCACTGGACCATCTTTTCCCTGCCTGACAGGGTCATACATATCAAGGACACGTAGTTTCTGTTCCTTGAACAAATTCCACATTTCAATGGTGTCCTTCCCTGACAGTCTATGTTCCCAACTTATGCACTTTAGTTCTTGTCTGACAGCATTGTATTTACCCTTTCCCCAATTGTAAACCTTGCCCTGTTGCAAACACCTACCCCTGTCCATTACTAAAGTGAAAGTCACAGAATTGTGGTCACTATCTCCAGAATGCTCCCCCACTAACAAATTTGTCACTTGTCCTGGTTCATTACCAAGTACCAAATCTCATATTGCCCCTCCTCTGGTTGAACAATCTACATACTGTGTTCAAAAAGCTTCCTGGACACACTGCACAAACACCACCCCGTCCAAACTAATTGATCTAAAGAGTTTCCACTCAATATTTGGGAAGTTGAAGTCACCCATGACTACTTCCCGGAGACTTCTGCACCTTTCCAAAATCTGTTTCCCAACCTGTTCCTCCACATCTCTGCTGCTATTGGGGAGCCTATAGAAAACTCCCAACAAGGTGACTGCTCCTTTCCTATGAAACGAAAGAGCAAATGCTGGAAAATCTCAGCAAGTCTGGCAGCATCTGTAGGGAGAGAAAAGAGCTAATGTTTCGAGTCCGATGATTCTTTGTCAAAGCTAACAGAGAAAGTGGGAAATATTTATACTGTGGAGTGAGAATGAAAGATGAGTCATAGCCACAAACCCAGGGAAACCGGGTGCTAATGGCCACAGAAACCAAGGGGAAAGAGTGTGAATGGCAGTCCCCAGAGAGGACAAAAGATGTGAACGGTCAAACAGCAGGGAAACTAACATCAGAGGATGAACTGTAGATGTGGGGAGAGGGGAAGCAAAGAGGAGAAAGGTGAAGGAAAGGTGGATAAGATTGGGGGAATTAAATGTATATTAAGAAAGAAAGAAATGGTAAAAGACAGTTAAAATGAAATGAAAACAAATGGGTCGAGGTGGGGTAGAGCTGGTGAATTTGATGTTCAGGCCGGAAGGCTGTAGCGTGCCTAACCGGAAGATGAAATGTTGTTCCTTCAGTTTGCGGTGCGCTTCACTGGAACATTGCAGCAGGCCAAGAACAGACATGTGGGTATGGGAGCAGGGTCTTTTGTTAAAATGGCAAGCAACAGGAAGGTCAGGGTCCTGAATGCGCACAGATCGAAGATGGCCTTTCCTATTTCTGACTTCAACCCATACTACCTCAGTCGGCAGATCCTCCTCGTACTGCCTTTCTGCAGCTGTTATACTATCTCTAATTAACAATGCCCCCCCACCTCTTTTACCACCCTCCCTAATCTTATTGAAACATCTATACCCAAGAACCTCCAACAACCATTTCCACCCTTCTATCCAATTTTCCATGATGGCCACCACATCGTAGTCCCAAGTACCGATCCATGCCTTAAGTTCACCCACCTTATTCCTGATGCATCTTGCGTTGAGGTACACACACTTCAATCCATCTCTGTGCCTGTAAGTACTCTCCTTTGTCAGTGTTACCTTCCCCGCTGCCTCACTATACGGCTACCTTAGTCGCTGGACTACAAATCCGGTTCCCATTCCCCTGCCAAAATAGTTTAAACCCTCCCGAAGAGTACTAGAAAACCTCCCTCCCAGGATATTGGTTCCCTCTGATTCAAGATGCAACCAAACCTGCTTGTACAGGTCCCACCTTCCCCAGAATGCGCTCCAATTATCCAAATACCTGAAGCGCTCCCTCCTACACCATTCCTGCAGCCACGTGTTCAGCTGCACTCTCTCCCTATTCCTCGCCTCGCTATCACGTGGCACCGGCAACAAACCAGAGATGACAACTCTGTCTGTCCTGGCTTTTAACTTCCAGCCTAACTCCCTAAACTTGTTTATTACATCTACACCCCTTTTCCTACCTACATCGTTGGTACCAAGGTGCACCACGACTTCTGGCTGCTCACCCTCCAAAGGACCCTGAAGCCACGATCCAAGGCGTCATGGACCCTGGTACCCGGGAGGCAACAAACCATCCGAGAGTCTCGCCCATGCCCACAGAACCGCCTGTCTGTACCTCTAACTATTGAGTCCCCTATAACTAGTGCTCTCCTCATCTCCCCCCTTCCCTTCTGAGCCCCAGAGCCGGACTTTGTTATTTGACCGTTCCCTTCATGTCCTTCCCATGTCGCTCAAAATGCTCAGTAAGCGTGTCCACAGTAATGGCCAGAACCCCACCCGGCGAGCCTGCTCCCGCCACCTTTCCTCCCACAGAACTCTGCACCAAACTCAGACTAGCGCTCGTTCCTCTTCGTGCCGTATTCTTCCGTCGGGTTTTCGACATCCTCCAATTCCCAGAACTTTACTGAATTCAGCTCATAGGACATTACAGCGTAGTACAAGCCCTGCGGCCCTCGATGTTGCGCCGACCTGTGAACTCAATCTAAACCCTACCTACAGTATTCCATTATCATCCATATTTTTATCCAATGACCATTTAAATGCCCTTAATGTTGGCGAGTCCACGACTGTTGCAGGCAGGGCATTCCACGCCCCTACTACTCTCTGAGTGAAGAACCTACCTCTGACATCTGTCCTATATCTATCTCCCCTCAATTTAAAGCTATGTCCCCGCGTGCTAGACATCACCATCCGAGGAAAAAGGCTCTCACTGTCCATCCTATCTAATCCTCTGATCATCCTGTATTACAGATTTAAGTCATCTCTTAACCTTCTTCTCTCCAACGAAAACAGCCTTAATTCGCTCAGCCTTTCCTCATAAGATCTTCCCTCCATACCAGGCAACATCCTGGTAAATTTCCTCTGCACCCTTTCCAATGCTTCCACATCCTTCCTATAATGCGGCGACCAGAACTGCACGCAATACTCCAAATGCGGCCGCACCAGAGTTTTGTACAGCTGCAACATGACCTCATGGCTCCGAAACTCAATCCCTTTACCAATAAAAGCTAACACACCGTACACCTTCTTAACAACCCTATCTACCTGGGTGGCAACTTTCAGGGATCTATGTACATGGACACCGAGATCTCTCTGCTCATCCACACTACCAAGAATCTTACCCAGTACTCTGTATTCCTGTTATTCCTTCCAAAATGAATCACCTCACACTTTTCTGCATTAAACTCCATTTGCCACCTCTGAGCCCAGCTCTGCTGCTTATCTGTAACCTGAAACATCCTTCCGCACTGTCCACAACTCCACCGACTTTAGTGTCATCTGCAAATTTACTCACCCATCCTTCTTCGCCCTCCTCCAGGTCATTTATAAAAATGACAAACAGCAGTGGCCCCAAAACAGATCCTTGTGGTACACCACTAGTAACTGAACTCCAGGCTGAACATTTCCCATCAGCCACCACCCTCTGTCTTCTTACAGCTAGCCAATTTCTGACCCAAACTGCTAAATCACCCTGAATCCCATGCCTCCGTATTTTCTGCAATAGCCTACCGTGGGGAAACTTATCAAACGCTTTATTGAAATCCATATACACATCAACTGCTTTACCCTCGTCCACCTGTTAGGTCATCTTCTCAAAGAACGCAATAAGGTTTGTGAGGCACGACCTACCCTTCACAAAACCGTGTTGACTATCCCTAATCAAATTATTCCTTTCTAGATGATTATAAATCCTATCTCTTATAAACCTTTCCAAGACTTTGCCCACAACAGAAGGCTCAATGGTCTATAGTTACCGTGGTTGTCTCTACTCCTCTTCTCGAACAAGGGGACAACATTTGCTATCCTCCAGTCTTCTGGCACTATGCCTGTAGACAATGACGACACAAAGATCAAAGTCAAAGGGCTCAGCAATCTCCTCCCTCGCTTCCCAGAGAATCCGAGGATAAATCCCATCCGGCCCAGGGGACTGGTCTATTTTTACACGTTCCAGAATTGCTAACACCTCCTTATGAACCTCAAGCCCGTCTAGTCTAGTAGTCAGTATCTCAGTATTCTCTTCGACAACATTGTCTTTTTCCTGTGTGAATACTGACGAAAAATATTCATTTAGCACCTCTCCTATCTCCTCGGACTTCACGCACAACTTCCCACTACTGTCCTTGACTGGCCCTACTCTTACCCTAGTCATTCTTTTATTCCTGATATAGAAAGCTTTAGGGTTATCCTTGGTCCTACCTGCCAAAGACTTCTCATGTCCCCTCCTGGCCTCATATAAAGGTTCCCCCCAAAATTGGGTGAAACGGGCCAGAAAAACAACAACCCTAGTGGGAGCCACCCAATGTGTGACCTCCACTACATGCCGCCACCGTAAGTCCTCTTAAATCCTCTACCTGTGCGCATTCAGGAAGAGTTCCGGAACGTTGTCTTTTTAACATGATTCTGGCTTCTGAGCTTGGTTGGTGTTAACCTTGGTTTAATTTGCCTTCTGCAAACCTTTTCTCCTTCCAATGAGCTACCTCTCTAGTTTAAATCCTTCACAACAGCACTAACAAATCTCCGTGAGGATATTGGCCCGGGCCCTGTCAAGGAACCGATCAAGCGTGCTCAGGTCCCACCTGCTCCAGAACCGGTCTGATGACCTCTCTCTTACAGCAATTCTCTAGCCACATGGTCAATCACTGAATACCCCTATCCCAATGCTCACGAGCAAATGGCACTGGGAGTAATCTTGAGATTATTGCTTTTGAGGCTATGCTTTTTCATTTCATTCTTAACTAATTTTAAATTCTGCATTGAAGACTTTATCCCACTTCCGACCTATATCATTGGTACCAATATGGATCACGATCTCTGGCCCTCTCCCAGAAGGATGTCGAACAACCACGCCACGGCTTCCTTGAGCCTGGCACCAGGGAGGCAACACACTGGCCTGGAGTCATATTTACAGCCACAGAAACAGCTATCTTATCCCCTGACTATCAAATCCCCTATCATGATTGCTCTTCAACTCATCTTCCTACCCCCGTGCAGCTGAGCCACCCATGATGCCAGACTTAGCACTGGCTGCAATCCCGAGGAACTATCACCTTCACTTTTATCAATGGGAAACTGATTAGCAAGTGGCATGATAGGCTCAGTGGACTTCTGCAGGACCCTTCATGGTTCTCTTAGGCTGCCTGGCTTCACCCCTTTCACCTCTAGTGAAACCCCCTTCCTAAAGGGGAGGTGGGGCGACACAAAGGCCTCACAGCGCCAGGGACCCAGATTCAATTCCAGCCTTGGGTCACGGTCTGTGTGGAGTTTGCGCTTTCTCCCCATGTCTGCGTGGGTTTCCTCCCAGTCTAAAGATGTGCAGGTTGGGTGGATTGCAGGAATATGCAATTTAGGTTGTGGATAGTGGGCGAGTGGATCGGTGCAGTCTTGATAGGCTGAATGTGCTAAGCACAATTCTCCACCTTGTGGATGCACAACAGTGATTCCAGCCACCACTGAGTTCCGAAACTCGTGGAGCTCAAGATTTTGCAGCCACACACTTGTGTCCATCACATGGCTTGCCCACATCTCCCTACAATACTGCAGGATGTACATTCCACCCAGACACTTGACAAAACAAGAAAGTTCACATTCCAGGCACGTGAAAAATGACCATTTGGACGAGATTTTGAATGGCAACAAGAATACGCAAACTCAAGTGTGGGACAGGAACATCACTCTCCACACTTGAATCCAACGAGTTTCTATCCTGGTGCTCACTATGCACTAAGTGGGAGAGACCCATCCCTGGACAAAAGAAATAAGTTATGGTCTTAAGGTCCTCCAGCAGTCCGACTGGTGCTTAATTTACCTTGGGAGGTCGATTTCTCTTCCAGTCAGCAGACTCGACCTGCAGCTTTTCCACCAGCGGGATGGCAAATGAGAAGGTTTTGCCGGTGCCAGTCCTGGCCTGTGCCACACAATCACCCCCATCATAAATGCAGTTGAACGTCTGTGCTTGTACTGGAAACAAGTAGGCCACGCCTCGGCCTATAGGGCAGCAACCAGAGGAATGCAGCAGATTAGAAGGAACAATTTAGCAATACTCACACTTCAAAGCTGGCAATGTAAAGCACACGAAAAATAACCCAATCTGAGCTATTATTTACCTCGGTTGGCAATTGAAGCTTGGCTCAGAGTCTGCTTGTCCCAAAGGCACGTTGGCAAAGTAAGTGTACTTGTACAGCAGAAAGCTGCTAGCTATGAAACTGCCTGTACTGTGGGGAAGCAGTGCATCTATATCTTTTTTTTAATTAAATATTTTATTGAAAATTTTTGGTCAACCAACACAGTACATTGTGCATCCTTTACACAATATTATAACACAAATAACAATGACCTATTTTATAAACAAAAAATGAATAAATAATAAATAACAAAAATGAAAACTAGCCCTAATTGGCAACTGCCTTGTCACAAGTAACACTCTCCAAAAATATAATTTAACAGTCCAATATATAATTATCTGTAGCAACGACCTATACATACTATACAGTATATATTAACAACCCTGAGAGTCCTTCTGGTTCCTCCTCCCCCCCCCACCCCCCCCCCCCCCCACCCCCCCCCCCCCACCCCCACCCCCCACCCCCACCCCCCACCCCCACCCCACCCCCCCCCCCCCCACCCCTCCCGGGCTGCTGCTGCTGCCTTCTTTTTCCCATTCCGTCAATCTTTCTGCGAGGTATTCGACGAACGGTTGCCACCGCTTGGTGAACCCTTGAGCCGACCCCCTTAGGACGAACTTAATCCGCTCTAGCTTTATAAACCCCGCCATGTCATTTATCCAGGTCTCCATCCCCGGGGGCTTGGCTTCTTTCCACATTAGCAATATCCTGCGCCGGGCTACTAGGGACGCAAAGGCCAAAACATCGGCCTCTCTCGCCTCCTACACTCCCGGCTCTTGTGCAACCCCAAATATAGCCAACCCCCAGCTTGGTTCGACCCGGACTCCTACTACTTTTGAAAGCACCTTTGTCACCCCCATCCAAAACCTCTGTAGTGCCGGGCATGACCAAAACATATGGGTATGATTCGCTGGGCTTCTCGAGCACCTCGCACACCTATCCTCCACCCCAAAAAAGTTACTGAGCCGTGCTCCAGTCATATGTGCCCTGTGTAATACCTTAAACTGAATCAGGCTTAGCCTGGCACACGAGGACGACGAGTTTACCCTGCTTAGGGCATCTGCCCACAGCCCCTCCTCGATCTCCTCCCCCAGCTCTTCTTCCCATTTCCCTTTTAGTTCATCTACCATAGTCTCCCCTTCGTCCCTCATTTCCCTATATATATCTGACACCTTACCACCCCCCACACATGTCTTTGAGATCACTCTGTCCTGCACCTCTTGTGTCGGGAGCTGCGGGAATTCCCTCACCTGTTGCCTCGCAAAAGCCCTCAGTTGCATATACCTGAATGCATTCCCTTGGGGCAACCCATATTTCTCGGTCAGCGCTCCCAGACTCGCGAACTTCCCATCCACAAACAGATCTTTCAGTTGCGTTATTCCTGCTCTTTGCCACATTCCATATCCCCCATCCATTCCCCCCGGGGCAAACCTATGGTTGTTTCTTATCGGGGACCCCCCCCAAGGCTCCAGTCTTTCCCCTATGCCGTCTCCGCTGTCCCCAAATCTTCAGTGTAGCCACCACCACCGGGCTTGCGAGTGTAGTTCCTCGGTGAGAACGGCAATGGGGCTGTCACCATAGCCTGTAGGCTAGTCCCCCTACAGGACGCCCTCTCTAATCTCTTCCACGCCGCTCCCTCCTCCTCTCCCATCCACTTACTCACCATTGAAATATTAGCGGCCCAATAATACTCACTTAGGCTCGGTAGTTCCAGCCCCCCCTATCCCTGCTACGCTGTAAGAATCCCTTCCTCACTCTCGGGGTATTCCCGGCCCACACAAAACCCATGATGCTCTTTTCAATCCTTTTAAAAAAAGCCTTCGTGATCACCACCGGGAGGCACTGAAACACAAAGAGGAATCTCGGGAGGACCACCATCTTAACCGCCTGCACCCTCCCTGCCATTGACAGGGCTACCATATCCCATCTCTTGAAATCCTCCTCCATCTGTTCCACCAACCGCATTAAATTTAACCTATGCAATGTGCCCCAATTCTTAGCTATCTGGATCCCCAGGTAACGAAAGTCCCTTGTTACCTTCCTCAACGGTAGGTCCTCTATTTCTCTACTCTGCTCCCCTGGATGCACCACAAACAACTCACTTTTCCCCATGTTCAATTTATACCCTGAAAAATCCCCAAACTCCCCAAGTATCCGCATTATTTCTGGCATCCCCTCCGCCGGGTCCGCCGCGTATAGTAGCAAATCGTCCGCATACAAAGATACCCGGTGCTCTTCTCCTCCCCTAAGTACTCCCCTCCACTTCTTGGAACCCCTCAACGCTATCGCCAGGGGCTCAATCGCCAGTGCAAACAATAATGGGGACAGAGGGCATCCCTGCCTTGTCCCTCTATGGAGCCGAAAATATGCAGATCCCCGTCCATTCGTGACCACGCTCGCCACTGGGGCCCTATACAACAGCTGCACCCATCTAACATACCCCTCTCCAAAACCAAATCTCCTCAACACCTCCCACAAATAATCCCACTCCACTCTATCAAATGCTTTCTCGGCATCCATCGCCACTACTATCTCCGTTTCTCCCTCTGGTGGGGCCATCATCATTACCCCTAACAACCTCCGTATATTCGTGTTCAGCTGTCTCCCCTTCACAAACCCAGTTTGGTCCTCGTGGACCACCCCCGGGACACATTCCTCTATTCTCATTGCCACTACCTTGGCCAGGACCTTGGCATCTACATTTAGGAGGGAAATAGGTCTATAGGACCCGCATTGTAGCGGGTTCTTTTCCTTCTTTAAGAGAAGCGATATCGTTGCTTCAGACATAGTCGGGGGCAGTTGTCCCCTTTCCTTTGCCTCATTAAAGGTCCTCGTCAGTACCGGGGCGAGCAAGTCCACATATTTTCTATAGAATTCGACTGGGAATCCATCTGGTCCCGGGGCCTTTCCCGCCTGCATGCTCCTAATTCCTTTCACCACTTCTTCTACCTCGATATGTGCTCCCAGTCCCACCCTTTCCTGCTCTTCCACCTTGGGAAATTCCAGCCGATCCAAGAAGCCCATCATTCTCTCCCTCCCATCCGGGGGTTGGGCTTCATATAATTTTTTATAAAATGTCTTGAACACTCCATTCACTCTCTCCGCTCCCCGCTCCATCTCTCCTTCCTCATCCCTCACTCCCCCTATTTCCCTCGCTGCTCCCCTTTTCCTCAATTGGTGTGCCAGCAACCTGCTCGCCTTCTCCCCATATTCGTACTGTACACCCTGTGCCTTCCTCCATTGTGCCTCTGCAGTGCCTGTAGTCAGCAAGTCAAATTCTACATGTAGCCTTTGCCTTTCCCTGTACAGTCCCTCCTCCGGTGCTTCCGCATATTGTCTGTCCACCCTCAAAAGTTCTTGCAGCAACCGTTCCCGTTCCTTACTCTCCTGCTTCCCTTTATGTGCCCTTATTGATATCAGCTCCCCTCTAACCACCGCCTTCAACGCCTCCCAGACCACTCCCACCTGGACCTCCCCATTATCATTGAGTTCCAAGTACTTTTCAATGCACCCCCTCACCCTTAGACACCCCCCCTCATCTGCCATTAGTCCCATGTCCATTCTCCAGGGTGGGCGCCCTCCTGTTTCCTCCCCTATCTCCAAGTCCACCCAGTGTGGAGCGTGATCCGAAATGGCTATAGCCGTATACTCCGTTCCCCTCACCTTCGGTATCAATGCCCTACCCAGCACAAAAAAGTCTATTCGCGAGTAGACTTTATGGACATAGGAGAAAAACGAGAACTCCTTACTCCTAGGTCTGCTAAATCTCCACGGGTCTACACCTCCCATCTGCTCCATAAAATCTTTAAGTACCTTGGCTGCTGCCGGCCTCCTTCCAGTCCTGGACTTCGACCTATCCAGCCCTGGTTCCAACACCGTATTAAAATCTCCCCCCATTATCAGCTTTCCCATCTCTAGGTCCGGAATGCGTCCTAGCATCCGCCTCATAAAATTGGCATCATCCCAGTTCGGGGCATATACGTTTACCAAAACCACCGTCTCCCCCTGTAGTTTGCCACTCACCATCACGTATCTGCCCCCGTTATCCGCCACTAGTCTTTGCCTCGAAGATTACCCGCTTCCCCACTAATATAGCCACCCCCCCGTTTTTCGCATCTAGCCCCGAATGGAACACCTGCCCCACCCATCCTTTGCGTAGCCTAACCTGGTCTATCAGTTTCAGGTGCGTTTCCTGTAACATAACCACATCTGCCTTAAGTTTCTTAAGGTGTGCGAGTACCCGTGCCCTCTTTATCGGCCCGTTCAGCCCTCTCACGTTCCACGTGATCAGCCGAGTTGGGGGGCTTCCTACCCCCCCCCCCCTTGTCGATTAGCCATCACCTTTTTCCAGCTCCTCACCCGGTTCAAACGCAGCTGTATCGCCCCCAGGCGGTGCCCCCCTGCCCATCCTCTCCCATACCAGCTCCCCCCTCCCCAGCAGCAGCAACCCAGTAATTCCCACCTCCCACCCCCCCCGCTAGATCCCCCGCTGGCGTAATTACTCCCCCCATGTTGCTCCCAGAAGTCAGCAAACTCTGGCTGACCTCGGCTTCCCCCCGTGACCTCGGCTCGCACCGTGCGACGCCCCCTCCTTCCTGCTTCTCTATTCCCGCCATGAATATCATAGCGCGGGAACCAAGCCCGCGCTTCTCCCTTGGCCCCGCCCCCAATGGCCAACGCCCCATCTCCTCCACCTCCCCTCCTCCCCCCATCACCACCTGTGGGAGAGAGAAAAGTTACCACATCGCAGGATTAGTACATAAAACCCCTCTTTGCCCCCCACATTCGCCCCACCACTTTGTTCGAACGTTCTTTTTAATAACCCGCTCATTCCAGTTTTTCTTCCACAATAAAAGTCCACGCTTCATCCGCCGTCTCAAAGTAGTGGTGCCTCCCTCGATATGTGACCCACAGTCTTGCCGGTTGCAGCATTCCAAATTTTATCTTCTTTTTATGAAGCACCGCCTTGGCCCGATTAAAGCTCGCCCTCCTCCACCTCCGCACTCCAGTCTTGATAAACGCGGATCACCGCGTTCTCCCAGTTACTGCTCCGAGTTTTCTTCGCCCATCTAAGGACCATTTCTCTATCCTTAAAACGGAGGAATCTCACCACTATGGCTCTGGGAATTTCTCCTGCTCTCGGTCCTCGCGCCATCACTCGGTATGCTCCCTCCACCTCCAACGGACCCGCCGGGGCCTCCGCTCCCATTAACGAGTGCAGCATCGTGCTCACATATGCCCCGACGTCCGCTCCCTCCACACCTTCAGGAAGACCAAGAATCCTCAGGTTGTTCCTCCTTGCGTTGTTTTCCAGTGCCTCCAACCTTTCCACACATCGTTTCTGATGTGCCTCCTGCGTCTCCGTCTTCACCACCAGGCCCTGTATATCGTCCTCATTCTCAGCTGCCTTTGCCTTCACGACCCGAAGCTCCCGCTCCTGGGTCTTTTGTTCCTCCTTTAGCCCTTCGATCGCCTGTAGTATCGGGGCCAACAGCTCTTTCTTCATTTCCTTTTTGATCTCGTCCACACAGCATTTCAAGAACTCTTGTTGTTCAGGGCCCCATGTTAAACTGCCACCTTCCGACGCCATCTTGGTTTTTGCTTGCCTTCCTTGCCGCTTTTCTAAAGGATCCACTGCAATCTGGCCACTCTCTCCTCCTTTTTCCATCCGTATCCAGGGGGGATTCCCTTCTGGTTTACCGCACAGTGTTTTTAGCCGTCAAAATTGCCGTTGGGGCTCCTAACAAGAGCCCAAAAGTCCGTTTCACAGGGAGCTGCCGAAACGTGCGACTCAGCTGGTCATCGCCGCACCCGGAAGTCAGTGCATCTATATCAAGGCTTGCTCACTCTGAGGCTGTGTTAAAAATCCTGGGGTCCACCATTTGGTCTCTCAGGGGGCATTAAGTCCCAGGCTACTTCTTAGTTACCCATATCGAATGGAAAACTAATCTCAGGATTTGAAATATTTAATTTATCCCCAGTCTTATGAGTTTTCAGATGTCCACAATCCAGTGTGTGAAAAAGTGCACTTTGACTTCCACCCTGAATGACTGAGCTAATTCTAAAGTTGTACCCATCCTGCTCGGGACTCCCTCACCAGAGGAACTAGTTTCAGGCAAGTTAACTTGGACAAGTTAAACTAACGGACAACAAACATAGCCAGAGTTACAGGAGTGTGTAAGAATATTTAAAAATATGAACTGCAATAAAAAACCAGTAGAAGTCTATACAGCAATTGGAATAAAACACAGGAATTGGAGACATTGTGGATATTCGGCTATTGTCAGAATTATTGAGACATGGCTACAGACAAGCGAAAGGAGTGAAACAGTTGTAGTTATTCGGAAAAACGTCAGCAGAAAGAGACACAGCTATCAGCTAGACAGTAGAATTGGTAGAAATAAAAGATCATTCACACTGGCAACCTGCAGCCAGTGGAATACACTTAGTGGAATGGAGGTGGATCATAGAGTCAAAGAACAGATGAGACCCTTCGGCCCATCCAGTCTGCACCGACAAAAATACACAATCTACACTAATACCACTTTCCAGCACTTGATCCATTGCCTTGAATGTTGACATATCAAGCGCTCATCCACGTAACTTTAAACGGTTGTGAGGATTCCCACCTCCACTAGCCTCCCAAGCAGTGCATCCCAGACTCTTCTGCCCCCAACCAACTGGGTGCCCCTGAACTAAATGGAACAAACCTATCAGGAGATAGCCAGAATTTCCTCTCTGATGCCAGGGTCAAGGATGTCATGGAGGAGCAGCAGTATATTCTACTGGGGGAGGTGATCAGCCAGAGGTCACAGTCTACTGGCCCATTTAGGTACCAATGACACAGTTATGAAAGGGGGTGAGGTCCTGCAAACAGATTTTATGGAGTGAAGGAGATTTAAAAGCAGGACCTCTGAAGCAGTAAACCTAGGATTATTTCCAGACCCATGTGCTTGTGGGTCGATGAGAATTAAGCAACAGAATACACAGCTGGAAAGCTGGTGTCGGAGGGAGGGCATCGGATTCCTGAGATCAAGATCATTCTGGGGAAGGTAGGATGTGTATAAGCCATATGGCCCGCACCTGAACAGGATTGATACAAATGCCCTGGCTGGGAGAATTAATAGTGCTGTTTGACGGGAGGGAGTGGGGTAGAGTTCAAATTTGAATGACATGGTATGGGAACCCAAGGGAAAATGCAGATCAGGAGATGTAAAACTAGTGAGTGACCGAAAGACGGAAGCACAGGTTAAAAAGTGTGCAGCAGGGGCAGCACGGTGGCGCAGTGGTTAGCACTGCTGTGTCATGTGAGAGTACCTTTAAGACATGGATGTTTAAGCAACGTACCTTTAAGAAAACAGTGATGTCAGAGAGTGGGTGGAGTGGAGGTCAGGTCAGCCATTTTGCAGTTTAGTTTTGCAGTTTGGAGGAAAAGAGCTGGGTGTGTCTGTGTTTTGCAGTGAGCTGGATCTCTACCATAAAAGACCATCTCTGAATCATTTGGGTGATTTAAACTTATAATAGTGAAGCCTTTAACCTGATGTGATTTTGTTTAAAGGTGTTAAGTCTCTTGGAAGTTTGAAGGAACATTTTAAGGAATTATTTACTGTTGCAATATTTTCTGAGTTATCTTTGAAGTAAGGGGTGTTAAGGGATCCAATGTTTATTTAAGATGTTAAGTTGAGTTCATGGAATAAACAGTGTTTTGTGTTTAAAAACCCACGTGTCCATAATTGTAATCCCACACCTAGGGAAAAAGCCGTGTGCTAGGAAAAGCAACAAATCCATTAAAGGGAGAGGTTGGTTGAACTCCATGATACATTTTGGGGTTCTGAAAACGCCTCGCCCATAACAGTTGCCTCACTGCGCCGAGGCCCCAGGTTCGATCCCGGCTCTGGGTCAGTGTCGGTGTGGAGTTTGCACATTCTCCCCGTGTTTGCATGGGTTTCGCTCCCACAACCCAAAGATGTGCAGGTTATGCAGATTGGCCATGCTAAATTGCCCCTTAATTGGAAAAAATGAATTGGGCACTCTAAATTTATTTAAAAAAGCATGCAGCACATAAAATTGCCAGTTTTAAATTAATAATAATCTTTATTGTCACAAGTAGGCTTACATTAAACACTGCAATGAAGTTATTGTAAAAAGCCCCTAGTCGTTACACTGCGGCGCCTGTTCGGGTACACATAGGGAGGATTCAGAATGTCCAAATTACCGAACAGCACGTCTTTTGGGACTGTGGGAGGAAACCCACACAGACACAGGGAGAACGTGCAGACTCTGCACAGATGGTGATCCAAGCCGGGAATTGAACCTAGGACCCTGGTGCTGTGAAGCAACAGTGCTACCCACGGGGTGCCCACTGATATTTACAAGGTATTGTAAATAAAGGCAATGAACCTAGGGCACAGATCGACACATGGCACCACGATATCATTGCTGTAACATAAATCTGGCTGAAAGAGGGGCAAAAATGGCAGCTGAATCTCCCTGGGTACAGAGTTTTCAAGAATTGGAAACAGGCTGCCCACCGGCTAATTGGGTCAAGGCAGTGCCTGGTGCCGCACTTATCCCATCTCAAAAGGCCCAGTTTCAATCCCCAACCTGTGCAGTTTGCCGATTCAAGCCACACTTGACATAGAGAGAAGTTGTCAGGGTTGCTAATTGCCAGTGAACCTTGATTAAAAAGCAGATATCTGGCAATGGTAGTGCTGCATTCAAATATGATACCCCACTCAATGATTCATACGGTCGGATACTGGACGCTGAGACCCCGACTCCAGTAAGGCCTTACTTCAGTGGTAGGGAAATTACTGGAGAGAATTCTTCGAGACAGGATCTACTGTCGTGGTCCACATTGGCACGAACGACAAAGGGGACAAGGATGTCAGGCAGGCTTTCAGGGAGCTAGGATGGAAGCTCAGAACTAGAACAAACAAGAGTTGTTATCTCTGGGTTGTTGCCCGTGCCACGTGATAGTGAGATGAGGAATAGGGAGAGAGAGCATTTAAACACGTGGCTACAGGGATGGTGCAGGCGGGAGGGATTCAGATTTCTGGATAACTGGGGCTCTTTCTGGGGAAGGTGGGACCTCTACAGACAGGATGGTCTACATCTGAACCTGAGGGGCACAAATATCCTGGGGGGGAGATTTGTTAGTGCTCTTTGGGGGGCTTTAAACTAATGCAGCAGGGGCATGGGAACCTGGATTGTAGTTTTAGGGTAAGGGAGAATGAGAGTATAGAGGTCAGGAGCACAGATTTGACGTCGCAGGAGGGGGCCAGTGTTCAGGTAGGTGGTTTGAAGTGTGTCTACTTCAATGCCAGGAGTATACGAAACAAGGTAGGGGAACTGGCAGCATGGGTTGGTACCTGGGACTTCGATGTTGTGGCCATTTCGGAGACATGGATAGAGCAGGGACAGGAATGGATGTTGCAGGTTCCGGGGTTTAGGTGTTTTAGTAAGCTCAGAGAAGGAGGCAAAAGAGGGGGAGGTGTGGCGCTGCTAGTCAAGAGCAGTATTACGGTGGCGGAGAGGATGCTAGATGGGGACTCTTCTTCCGAGGTAGTATGGGCTGAAGTTAGAAACAGGAAAGGAGAGGTCACCCTGTTGGGAGTTTTTTTATAGGCCTCCAAATAGTTCTAGGGATGTAGAGGAAAGGATGGCGAAGATGATCCTGGATAAGAGCGAAAGTAACAGGGTAGTTATTATGGGAGACTTTAACTTTCCAAATATTGACTGGAAAAGATATATTTCGAGTACAATAGATAGGTCGTTTTTTGTACAGTGTGTGCAGGAGGGTTTCCTGAAACAATATGTTGACAGGCCAACAAGACGCGAGGCCACATTGGATTTGGTTTTGGGTAATGAACCAGGCCAGGTGTTGGATTTGGAGGTAGGAGAGCACTTTGGGGACAGTGACCACAATTCGGTGACGTTTACGTTAATGATGGAAAGGGATAAGTATACACCACAGGTCAAGAGTTATAGCTGGGGGAAGGGCAATTATGATGCCATTAACAAAGAACAAAGAAATGTACAGCACAGGAACAGGCCCTTCGGCCCTCCAAGCCCGTGCCGACCATACTGCCCGACTAAACTACACTCTTCTACACTTCCTGGGTCCGTATCCTTCTATTCCCATCCTATTCATATATTTGTCAAGATGCCCCTTAAATGTCCCTATCGTCCCTGCTTCCACTACCTCCTCCGGTAGTGAGTTCCAGGCACCCACTACCCTCTGCGTAAAAAACTTGCCTCGTACATCTACTCTAAACTTTGCCCCTCTCACCTTAAACCTATGCCCCCTAGTAATTGACTCCTCTACCCTGGGGAAAAGCCTCTGACTATCCACTCTGTCTATGCCCCTCATAATTTTGTATACCTCTATCAGGTCGCCCCTCAACCTCCTTCGTTCCAGTGAGAACAAACCGAGTTTATTCAATCGCTTCTCATAGCTTATGCCCTCCATACCAGGCAACATTCTGGTAAATCTCTTCTGCACCCTCTCTAAAGCCTCCACATCCTTCTGGTAGTGTGGCGACCAGAATTGAACACTATACTCCAAGTGTGGCCTAACTAAGGTTCTATACAGCTGCAACATGACTTGCCAATTCTTATACTCAATGCCCCGGCCAATGAAGGCAAGCATGCCGTATGCCTTCTTGACTACCTTCTCCACCTGTGTAGCCCCTTTCAGTGATCTGTGGACCTGTACTCCTAGATCTCTTTGACTTTCAATACTCGAGGGTTCTACCATTCACTGTATATTCCCTACCTGCATTAGCCCTTCCAAAATGCATTACCTCACATTTGTCCAGGTTCAACTCCATCTGCCATCTCTCCGCCCAAGTCTCCAGACAATCTAAATCCTGCTGTATCCTCAGACAGTCCTCATCGCTATCCGCAATTCCACCAACCTTTGTGTCGTCTGCAAACTTACTAATCAGACCAGTTACATTTTCCTCCAAATCATTTATATATACTACAAAGAGCAAAGGTCCCAGCACTGATCCCTGTGGAACACCACTGGTCACAGCCCTCCAATTAGAAAAGCATCCCTCCATTGCTACCCTCTGCCTTCTATGGCCTAGCCAGTTCTGTATCCACCTTGCCAGTTCACCCCTGATCCCGTGTGACTTCACCTTTTGTACTAGTCTACCATGAGGGACCTTGTCAAAGGCCTTACTGAAGTCCATATAGACAACATCTACTGCCCTACCTGCATCAATCATCTTAGTGACCTCCTCGAAAAACTCTATCAAGTTAGTGAGACACGACCTCCCCTTCACAAAACCGTGCTGCCTCTCACTAATACGTCCATTTGCTTCCAAATGGGAGTAGATCCTGTCTCGAAGAATTCTCTCCAGTAATTTCCCTACCACTGAAGTAAGGCTCACCGGCCTGTAGTTCCCGGGATTATCCCTGCCACCCTTCTTAAACAGAGGAACAACATTGGCTATTCTCCAGTCCTCCGGGACATCCCCTGAAGACAGCGAGGATCCAAAGATTTCTGTCAAGGCCTCAGCAATTTCCTCTCCAGCCTCCTTCAGTATTCTGGGGTAGATCCCATCCGGCCCTGGGGACTTATCTACCTTAATATTTTTTAAGACACCCAACACCTCGTCTTTTTGGATCACAATGTGACCCAGGCTATCTACATCCCCTTCTCCAGACTCAACATCTACCAATTCCTTCTCTTTGGTGAACACTGATGCAAAGTATTCATTTAGTACCTCGCCCATTTCCTCTGGCTCCACACATAGATTCCCTTGCCTATCCTTCAGTGGGCCAACCCTTTCCCTGGCTACCCTCTTGCTTTTTATGTAAGTGTAAAAAGCCTTGGGATTTTCCTTAACCCTATTTGCCAATGACTTTTCATGACCCCTTCTAGCCCTCCTGACTCCTTGCTTAAGTTCCTTCCTACTTTCCTTATATGCCACACAGGCTTCGTCTGTTCCCAGCCTTTTAGCCCTGACAAATGCCTCCTTCTTCTTTTTGACGAGGCCTACAATATCACTCGTCATCCAAGGTTCCCGAAAATTGCCGTATTTATCTTTCTTCCTCACAGGAACATGCCTGTCCTGTATTCCTTTCAATTAGACGTGACTTGGGGGGGGATAAGGTGGAGAAGTAGGCTGCAAGTGTTGGGCACACTGGATAAGTGGGGCTTGTTCAAGGATCAGCTACTGTGTGTTCTTGATAAGTTTGTACCGGTCAGGCAGGGAGGAAGGCGTCGAGCGAGGGAACCGTGGTTTACCAAGGAAGTGGAATCTCTTGTTAAGAGGAAGAAGGAGGCCTATGTGAAGATGAGGTGTGAAGTTTCGGTTGGGGCGATGGAGAGTTACAAGGTAGCGAGGAAGGATCTAAAGAGAGAGCTAAGACGAGCAAGGAGGGGACATGAGAAGTATTTGGCAGGAAGGATCAAGGAAAACCCTAAAGCTTTCAATAGGTATGTCAGGAATAAGCGAATGACTAGGGAAAGTAGGACCAGTCAAGGACAGGGATGGGAAGTTGTGTGTAGAGTCTGAAGAGATAGGCGAGATACTAAATGAATATTTTTCGTCAGTATTCACTCAGGAAAAAGATAATGTTGTGGAGGAGAATGCTGAGCCCCAGGCTAATAGAATAGATGGCATTGAGGTACGTAGGGAAGAGGTGTTGGCAATTCTGGACAGGCTGAAAATAGTTAAGTCCCCGGGACCTGATGGGATTTATCCTAGGATTCTCTGGGAGGCCAGGGAAGAGATTGCTGGACCTTTGGCTTTGATTTTTATGTCATCATTGGCTACAGGAATAGTGCCAGAGGACTGGAGGACAGCAAATGTGGTCCCTTTGTTCAAAAAGGGGAGCAGAGACAACCCCGGCAACTATAGACCGGTGAGCCTCACGTCTGTAGTGGGTAAAGTCTTGGAGGGGATTATAAGAGACAGGATTTATAATAATCTAGATAGGAATAATATGATCAGGGATAGTCAGCATGGCTTTGTGAAGGGTAGGTCATGCCTCACAAACCTTATTGAGTTCTTTGAGAAGGTGACTGAACAGGTAGACGAGGGTAGAGCAGTTGATGTGGTGTATATGGATTTCAGCAAAGTGTTTGATAAGGTTCCCCACGGTAGGCTATTGCAGAAAATACGGAGGCTGGGGATTGAGGATGATTTAGAGATGTGGATCAGAAATTGGCTAGCTGAAAGAAGACAGAGGGTGGTGGTTGATGGGAAATGTTCAGAATGGAGTACAGTCACAAGTGGAGTACCACAAGGATCTGTTCTGGGGCCGTTGCTGTTTGTCATTTTTATCAATGACCTAGAGGAAGGGTGGGTGAGTAAATTTGCAGACGATACTAAAGTCGGTGGTGTTGTCGATAGTGTGGAAGGATGTAGCAGGTTACAGAGGGATATAGATAAGCTGCAGAGCTGGGCTGAGAGGTGGCAAATGGAATTTAATGTAGAGAAGTGTGAGGTGATTCACTTTGGAAGGAATAACAGGAATGCGGAATATTTGGCTAATGGTAAAGTTCTTGAAAGTGTGGATGAGCAGAGGGATCTAGCTGTCCATGTACATAGATCCCTGAAAGTTGCCACCCAGGTTGATAGGGTTGTGAAGAAGGTCTATGGAGTGTTGGCCTTTATTGGTAGAGGGATTGAGTTCCGGAGTCGGGAGGTCATGTTGCAGCTGTACAGAACTCTGGTACGGCCGCATTTGGAGTATTGCATACAGTTCTGGTCACCGCATTATAGGAAGGATGTGGAGGCTTTGGAGCGGGTGCAGAGGAGATTTACCAGGATGTTGCCTGGTATGGAGGGAAAATCTTATGAGGAAAGGCTGATGGACTTGAGGTTGTTTTCGTTGGAGAGAAGAAGGTTAAGAGGAGACTTAATAGAGGCATACAAAATGATCAGGGGGTTGGATAGGGTGGACAGTGAGAGCCTTCTCCCGCGGATGGATATGGCTGGCACGAGGGGACATAACTTTAAACTGAGGGGTAATAGATATAGGACAGAGGTCAGAGGTAGGTTCTTTACGCAAAGAGTAGTGAGGCTGTGGAATGCCCTACCTGCTACAGTAGTGAACTCGCCAACATTGAGGGCATTTAAAAGTTTATTGGATAAACATATGGATGATAATGGCATAGTGTAGGTTAGATGGCTTTTGTTTCGGTGCAACATCGTGGGCCGAAGGGCCTGTACTGCGCTGTATTGTTCTATGTACTCCCATTTGGAAGCAAATGGACGTATTAGTGAGAGGCAGCATGGTTTTGTGAAGGGGAGGTCGTGTCTCACAAACTTTTTTCGAGAAGGTCACAAAGATGATTGATGCAGGTAGGGCAGTGGATGTTGTCTACATGGACTTCAGTAAGGCCTTTGACAAGGTCCCTCATGGTAGACTAGTACAAAAGGTGAAGTCACACGGGATCAGGGGTGAGCTGGCAAGGTGGATACAGAACTGGCTAGGTCATAGAAGGCAGAGAGTAGCAATGGAAGGATGCTTTTCTAATTGGAGGGCTGTGACCAGTGGTGTTCCACAGGCATCAGTGCTGGGACCTTTGCTGTTTGTAGTATATATAAATGATTTGGAGGAAAATGTAACTGGTCTGATTAGTAAGTTTGCAGACGACACAAAGGTTGGTGGAACTGCGGATAGCGATGAGGACTGTCAGAGGATACAGCAGGATTTAGATTGTTTGGAGACTTGGGCGGAGAGATGGCAGATGGAGTTTAATCCGGACAAATGTGAGGTAATGCATTTTGGAAGGTCTAATGCAGGTAGGGAATATACAGTGAATGGTAGAACCCTCAAGAGTATTGAAAGTCAAAGAGATCTAGGAGTACAGGTCCACAGGTCATTGAAAGGGGCAACACAGGTGGACAAGGTAGTCAAGAAGGCATACGGCATGCTTGCCTTCATTGGCCCGGGCATTAAGTATAAGAATTGGCAAGTCGTGTTGCAGCTGTATAGAATCTTAGTTAGGCCATACTTGGAGTATAGTGTTCAATTCTGGTCGCCACACTACCAGAAGGATGTGGAGGCTTTAGAGAGGGTGCAGAAGAGATTTACCAGAATGTTGCCTGGTATGGAGGGCATTAGCTATGAGGAGCGGTTGAATAAACTTGGTTTGTTCTCACTGGAACGAAGGAGGTTGAGGGGCGACCTGATAGAGGTCTACAAAATTATGAGGGGCATAGACAGAGTGGATAGTCAGAGGCTTTTCCCCGGGGTAGAGGGGTCAATTACTAGGGGGCATAGGTTTAAGGTGAGAGGGACAAGGTTTCGAGTAGATGTACGAGGCAAGTTTTTTTTACACAGAGGGTAGTGGGTGCCTGGAACTTGCTACCGGAGGAGGTGGTGGAAGCAGGGACGATAGTGACATTCAAGGGACATCTTGACAAATACATGAATAGGATGGGAATAGAGGGATACGGACCCAGGAAGTGTAGAAGATTGTAGTTTAGTCGGGCAGCATGGTCGGCACGGGCTTGGAGGGCCGAAGGGCCTGTTCCTGTGCTGTACATTTCTTTGTTCTTTGTAAGCTAACAACCACTGGGATTGGGAGAAAGCAGAGCTTCAAATGTCCAACAAGACTTCAGGATCAGAGTCAGCAACACTGGCACTAAGCACAGGGATTTCAAGTGCAGAAACAGTTGGATAAAGCAGAAAATGAAGACTAAAGAGCTTGAAATAAGTAAATTATCATCATAGGTGACTGTGGAATTGAAAGTCCTTCATAGAAATTTGCAAATACTGCCAGCAGTCAGGGAGATCACAAACAACATTAATCTCCAAATGAAGAAAATACACACAGAAAACGCATACCCTTTAGCAGTTCAATAGTCTCTTGCGAAATCTTGAAGTTCGAAAAGGCCCCTGCTTTCTGTTCTGGAGTTAGCTCCTATAAATCAACATTAAAAAAATGTCACCATTGTTGTTTAAAACATTCAATACATCTTCACACATACATTCTGGAAAGATTATCAACAAGAAACCAGGACATTTTGAACAAAGTCATTTTCCTCTCACCCAGGTCCATTCTCTATCAGCATCCACCACTGACCAGAAACTGAACTGAACTAGTGGTATAAATACTTTGTCTATCAGAGCAGGTCAAAGGATAGGAATGTGGTGAGAAACTTACGTCCTGACTCCCGAAAGCCTGTCCACCACGTACAAGTCATGAGCGCGATGAACACTCTCCACTTGCCTGGATGAGTGCAGCTCCAACAACACTCATCATCCAGGACAAAAGCAGCCCAATTATTAATAATTGTCACAAGTACACCAGGCACATATGACAGTGGCCCGGATGAGCAAGTTTTTTGGGATAGTGGACAGGTGTGCGAGAGGACCAGCAAACCATGTCCATATGTTTTGGGCGTGACCCAAGCTTCCCTAAGCTTCTTAGGGGATTTTGGCAGGTTTTTGCAGATGTCATGTCCACTGTGTTAAAAACAAGGGTGGTGCCAAGTCCAGAGGTGACGATTTTCGAAGTGTCGGAAGATCCGTGAGTCCAGGGGGTGAGTGAGGCGGACGTCTTGGCCTTAGCCTCATTGGTAGCCCGGAGACGGATATTATTAGCGTGGAGGGACTCGAAGCCCCCAAATTCAGAGATCTGACTTAGTGACATGGCTTGGTATTTCAGAGCCAAGAAAATAAAAGTTCGCCCTAAGAGGGCCAATGCTAGGGTTCGTCCGGAGGTGGCAGCCGTTCGTCGACTTCTTTGGAGAAAACTATCAGCAGAGGTGGTGGGGAGGGAGGGGGGGTGTAAGAGTTGGATTATTAGAGGTAGGACTTGAGGGAGGGAGACGGTCTTTGCACTGTGTTTATATTTGTATTTGCACTGTTTACTATTATAAAATTATAAATGCCTTAATAAAATGTTTTTCAAAAGAAAAATAATTGTCACTAGTAGGTTTACATTAACACAGCAATGAAGTTACCATGAAAAGCCCCTAGTCGCCACATTCCGGCACCTGTTCGGGTACACGGAGAAAGAATTCAGAATGTCCAAATTACCTAACAGCATGTCTTTCAGGATTTGTGGGAAGAAACCGGAGGAAACCCACTCAGACACAGGGAGAACGTGCAGACTCCGGACAGACAGTAACACAAGCCGGGAATAGAATCTGGGACCCTGGCACTATGAAGCAACAGTGCTAACCATAATTGATTGGCATGTCATCCAAACATTCAAACCCCCCACCACCGACGAACAGTGGCAGCCTTATGTACCACCTACAAGATGCACTTCAGGAAATCCTACGGTAGCACCTTCCAAACCCGCAATCATGAACCTTTAGAAGGACAAGAGCAGCAGATACATGGGAACACCACCTAAAAGTTCCCCTCACCATCTTGACCTGGAGATAAACCATCATTCCTTCAATGTCGCTGGGTAACATTCCTGGAATTTGCTCTGTAACAGCACTGTGGGGGTATCTACAACACATGGACTGCGTCACTTCAAAGCGGCAGCTCATCGCCACATTCTGAAGGACAACTAGGGATGGGCAATAAATGTTGGCCTAGCCAGCAATGCCCACGTCCTGTCAATGAATAACCCCACCTCACATGTACATTGGCACAAGCAGCATGCGATGTCAGAGAAAACACATCCCACTCACCTGGAACACAGGAAATGTCCCAGCTCATCAATAATAGATGTTAACAGGAAATGAATGGCAGGAAGGCAAATGGGCAAAGTGCGATGCACTGGTAAAACCAGTCTTCCAATGAGTGCAAATTTACAACATTGTTACAGTGCAGGAGGCCATTTGGCCTATCATCTCTGAATCACCATTCCATTCCTCCATTCTCCCCGTAACCCTGCACATACTACCTATTCAGACAACTGTCTAATTAAACTCCATTTGCCATTTCTCTGCCCAAGTCTCCAACCTATGTCCTGCTGCATCCTCTGACAATCCTCAACACTATCTGTCACTCCACCAACCTTGCTGTCATCTGCGAACTTACGAATCAGACCAGCTACATTAACCTCCAAATCGCTTATGTATACTACAAACAATAGAGGCCCCAGCACAGATCCCTGTGGAACACCGCTAGTCAGAACCTCCCATTCAGAAAAACACCCTTCTACTGCTACCCTTTGCCTTCTGTGAGTGAGCCAGTTCTGTATCTATCTTACCAACTCACCTCTGATCCCTGGTGACTTCACCTTTTGTATCAGTCTGCCATGAGACACCTTGTCAAACGCTTTACTGAAGTCCATGTAAACAACATCCACCGTCCGCCCCAAATCAGTCATCTTTGTCACCTCCTCAAAAAACTCAATTAAGGTAGTGAGGCACGACCTCGCTTTCACAAAATCATGCTGCCTATCGCTAATGAATCCATTTGTTTCCAAATGGGTATAAATCCCGTGCTTGAGAATTCTCTCCAATAATTTACCTACTAACGTCACCGGCCTAGTTTCCAGGATTATCCTTGCTACCTTTCTTAAACAGCGGTACCACATTAGCTATTCTTCAGTCCTCTGGGATCTCACCTGTAGCCAATGAGGATACAAAGATGTCAGTCAAGGCCCCAACAATTTCCTCCCTTGCTTCCCTCAGTATTCTGGGGTAAATCCCATCCGGCCCAGGAACTATGTACCTTAATATCTTTTAAAAGACTCAATACCTCCTCCTTTTTGATGTTAACATGATCCAGACTATCCCCACACCCTACCCAAGAATCATCTTCCACAAAGTCCCTTTTTTTGGTGAATACTGATGCAAAGTACTCATTTAGTACCTTGCCCATTCCCTTTGGTTCATCACATAGATTCCCCCCACTGTGCTCAAGTGGTCCAATCCTTTCCCCGGCCACCCTCTCGCTTTTTACATATGAATAAAAAGCTCTGGGATTCATCTTAATCCTACTTGCCAAGGACTTTCCTGACCCCTCCTAATTTCCCACTTAAGTGCTTTCCTTTCTTTATACTCAAGGGTTTTGACTGTCTCCGCCTTTCTAGACAATACAAAAGTCTCCTTTTTCATTTTGACGAGGTTCCTAATATTCCTCGTTATCCGAGGCTCCCTAAACTTCCCAACTTATCCTTCGTTCTCTCAACAATGTTTCTTTCCTGAATCCGAACCAACTGTCACTTGAAAGACTCCCATGTGTCCAAGGTTGATTTACCACCAAACAGCCGCACCCAATCCAAATTCTTCAATTCCTGTCTAATGTTATTGTAATTTGCCTTCCCCCAGTTTAGCTCCTTAACGCGAGGGTTATCCTCATCCCTATCCAAAAGTGCCCTAAAACCTACGGAATTATGGTCACTACTCCCAAAAGGTCACTGCTCTGAAACCTCAACCACTATCCAGGCTCATTCACCAATACCAGTACAGCTAAGCTTTGACAAAGGGTCATCTGGACTCAAAAGAACAATACAGCACAGGAACAGGCCCTTTGGCCCTCCAAGCCTGCGCCAGTCACGTGTCCAATCTAGACCAATCGCCTGTATCCTTCTATACCCCGGCTGTTCAAGTGCCTATCCAGATAAATCTTAAAGGTCGCTAACTCTCTGCCTCAACCTGGAACCAAAGGAATGCACTTGGCAGTGCATTCCAGTCCACCACCACCCTCTTGTGTAAAAAAACTTCCCCCGCACATCTCCACTGAACCTTTCGCTCCTCACCTTGAACTTGTGCCCACTTGTCATTGTAATTTCCACCCTGGTAAAAAGCCTCCAACTGTTCACCCCATCTATACCCCGAATAATTTAATAAACTTCTATCTGGGGAGAACAATCCCAGTTTATTCAATCTCTCCTCATAGCTAATACCCTCCATGCCAGGCAACATCCTGGTAAACCTTTTCTGTACTCTCTCCAAAGCCTCCACGTTCTTCTGGTAGTGTGATGACCAGAATTGGACACAGTATTCCAAATGTGACCTAACCAACGTTCTCAAAACTAACATTTTTTGAGCTTTTATACTCGATACCTCATCCTATGAAGGCAAGCATGCTTTATCACCATTTCCACCCGTGCAGCCACTTTTAAGAATCTGTGGACCTGCACACCCAGATCTGTGTCTGTATGCTCCTGATGGTTCTGCCATTTATTTTAGAGCTCCCACCTGAATTGGATCTACCAAAATGCATCAGCTCGCATTTGTCCGGGTTAAATCCCATCTGCCATTTCTCTGCCCAATTTTGCAGCCTACCTATATCCTGTTGTATTCTCTGACAATCTTCATCACTATCTGCAACTCTTGCAAACTTAGTATCATCCGTAAACTTGCTAATCAGACCCACTATGTTTACTTCCAAATCATTTATAAACATTACAGAGAGTAGAGGTCCCAGAACTGATCCACTAGTTACAGGCCTCCATTCGGAAAAACATCCTTCCACTGCTACCTTGCTCCCCTCTGTCTTCTATGGCCAAGTCAGTTCTGGATCCATTGAAATGTTAGCTCTTTTCTTTCCCTAGACGCTGCCAGATCTGCTGAGATTTTCCAGCATTTTTTCTTTGGTTCCAGTACTGCTCCTTCCCTCGTTGGACGGTCTACATATTGCATCAAAAAGCCTTCCTGGATACACCTTACAAACTCTGCCCCATCCATTTCTGCACTAAGCGAGTCCCATCTTGGCATTTTTCCTACTTTCACCAGCCAGAGCTTTCTCATATCCTCTCTTTGCTCTAATTAGACTTTGGAAATTCTACACTGTTCTCGTCAGTTTATTTCCATATTTCAGATCATCAGGGCAGATTCCTGAAAGATTTTGAATTCTCACCTCTATTTCACCCTCTGAATACTGACTGCAGTTGTCACTCAAGCCTGGGATGATTTCAGATTTTGGCTCTTTTATCAATCCGTTTTTTTCTTTCTTTTTACTTTTTCTTTTAGTCTTTTTATTAGAATCCTCGGTTTTGAGTTTTTTTGATTTTGGAGGTTTCAGTTCAATTTCATCAACTTCTTCCAATTGGCCATTTTCCTCTTTTTTGGACCTTTTCTCAGAGATCTCGCTTTTTTCGGCCTGTTTCTTCTCTTTATCTCCCTACAATTAAACAGTAAAAATGAAAATGTTAGCAGTGGCCAGGCACACGGCTCACTCCCGACACCACATTGCCGCCTCGGTCGAACGACTGCTTCCCCAGCCCCAGGAACAGAGCCGTCAGCGCTACACCGAGGACGAGGCTTCAGCCCAGACAGCCGGCCCGCTCTGCCATGCGGGGCCGCGGCCCTCACCTTGCTTTTTTTGGCTCCCTTCTTGCTCACGGACTCGGGTTCCATCCTGTGCTCCAGGTCCTGGGGCTGGCAGCTGAGTCGAGCCGGCATTTCTGGAACACGGAGCGGGACACGCGGCTCGGTGTGACCGGTCAGTACAACAGCGGCCGGAAAGAGGGGGCGGCAGTTGCGCACAAGCGACCAAGCACCGAAGCTCCAGGGACAGCTCTACACCGGCTCACTCCGGTACTGCAGCAGCACACAGCAGATTATTCCTCCGGGGACAGCGCTATTCCGGATCACTCGGGTACTGCAGGCCCACAAAGCAGACTACCTCCGGGTACAACGCCGCTCCGGCTCGCCACGGAACTGCAGGACCACACAGCAGATCATTCTTCCGAAACAGCGCTACACCGGCTCACTCCGGTACTGCAGGCCCACACAGCGGACAATTCCTCCGGCTACTTAAGATATTTCGCCCTGTAACCCTGCACATTCCTCCCGTTTGTTTTCCTCATATTCTTTTGCTTCTCATTCCAATTATTTGAAATCTCTGGTTCTCAATCCTCAGGAGCGGGAACTCCAGGCCTCTCATGATGCCTCATTTCTATCAAATTTCCTCTTTGCTGCCTTCTCTCCAAGGAAAACAGCCGCAACCTCTCCAATCTGTCCTCAAAAGTTTCTCATCCCTGGAACTATTCTGGTAAACCTCTTCTGCAATCTCTCCAATGCATTCACATCTTCCCTACACTGCCCACAATATTCCAGCTGAGGTCGAACTCGCGTCTTGTATGTATGGCACAGTGGTTAGCATTGCTGCATCACGGCGCTGAGGACCCAGGTTCGATCCCGGCCCTAGGTCACTGTCTGTGGAGTTTGCAGTTTCCCCGTGTTTGCTTGGGTTTCACTTCCACAACCCAAAAATGTGCAGGTGGATTGGCCATGCTAAATTGCCCCTTAAAATAAAACTATGTCTTGTATAAAAGCGGATAAACTCCGCACGACGGGCAGCATCTATAGCGAGAGAGACCAAGTTAAGGTTTCAAGCCCATATGATTTCTTCAAACATTAACTGTTTCAATAAAAGCAAATTACTGCGGATGCTGGAATCTGAAACCAAGAGAAAATGCTGGAAAATCTCAGGTCTGGCAGCATTTGTAGAGAGAGCTAACGTTGAGTCCAGATTACCCTTTTCTCTCCATACAGGTACTGCCAGACCTGCTGAGATTTTCCAGCATTTTCTCTTTGAATTCTGTTTCTCTCCACAGATCTGCTGTGTTTTCCAGCCTTTTCTGTTTTAATTTGTGTTGTCAAAGTTTAACATAACCCCCTCCTTATAGTCTATGCTCCTATTAATAAAGCCCAGGATACTGTGTGCTTCATTAACAGCTCTTTCAACCTTTTTTGCACCTTCAATGATTTATGGACATACACACTCAGGTCTCTGCACCACCTTTCGAGTGGTGCCCTTTAGTTTACTGTCTCTCCATGTTTCCCACCCAAAATACATCACCTCACATTTCTCCACATTGAACCTCATTTGCCACCAGTTTGCCCCCTCTTTAACTTGTCTACGTTATTCTGAAATTCTGCACTGTCCTTTTCACAGTGTTTTTCCATGTTTCAGATCATCAGGGTAGATTCCTGTAAGATTTTGAATTCTCACCTCTTCTATTTCACCCTCTGAATACAGACTACAATGGTCACTTGAGCCTGAGATGACTTCAGAATTTGAATCTTTTATCAATCCGTTTTTTCCATTCTTTTTATTTTGTCTTTCAGTCTTTTCATCACACTCCTTGGGTTTCAGGTTTTTTGATTTTGGAGCTTTCAGTTCACTTTCATCAGCTTCTTCCAATTGTCCATTTTCCTCTTGTTTGGACCTTTTTTCGGTCTGTTTCTTCTCTTTATCTCCCTACAATTAAACAGTAGAAATTAAAATGTCAGCAGCACCCAGACACACTGCTTTTCCATGGCCTGCGTATGTGGGAATTCCTAGACACTCTGTGCAATCTGTATGACCACCAGTTTGAGAGCCAAATTTCGGAGCTTGAGCATCGGCTGGAGGCACAGCGCCACCTCTGCGAGGCTGGGAGTTACGTGGATAACATGTTTTTAAACGTGGCCATCTTGCAGCTCAAAGAAGTGCAGTCAATGGGGAAATGGGTGACCACCAGTCAGAAGGGGGTGGGGGTTGTGGCCGCCAGGCAAGCCCCAAAGTGCATCTCACCCAAGAAACATTTTTGTGTGTTGGAAAACGGAAAGAGTGACGGTTTCTCTGGGGAATGCAGCCAGAATCAAGTTCATGGAACTGTGGGTGGCTCGGCTGCACAAGGGCAGGAGGAGTAAGAGTGGAAGAGCAATAATGAGAGGTGACTTAATTGTGAGGGGTGCAGACAGGCATTTCAGCAACCACAGATGTGACTCCAGGATGGTGTGTTGCCTCCCTGGTGCCAAGGATCGGTTGAGGGCATTCTGAAGGAAGAGGGAGAACAGCCATAGGTTGTGGATCACATTGGTATCTATAGCACAGATAGAAAGGGAGAGGAGGTCCTGCAGCAAAAATTTAGGGAGTTAGACAGCAGGACCTCAAGCGCTATAATCTCTGGACTACTACAAGTGCCACATGCTAATGAGTATAGGAAGAGGAGGACGGAGCAGATCAATGGTTGGCTGAAGAGATGGTGCAGGAGGGTGGGCTTTAGATTCCTGGATCACTGGGTCTATTTCTGGGTCTATCCCCCCCCTTGCCGATTAGCCATCGTCTTTTTCCAGCTTATCACCCAGTTCCCACGCAGCTGTATCTCCCCCAGGCGGTGCCCCCCCGCCCATCCTCTCCCGTACCCACTCCCCCCTTTCCCCAGCAGCAGCAACCCAGTTATTCCCCCCTCCCACCCCCCCCGCTAGACCCCCCGCTAGCGTAATTACTCCCCCCATGTTGCTCCCAGAAGTCAGCAAACTCTGGCTGACCTCGGCTTCCCCCCGTGACCACGGCTCGCACCGTGCGACGCCCCCTCCTTCCTGCTTCTCTATTCCCGCCACAATCATCATAGCGCGGGAACCAAGCCCGCGCTTCTCCCCTGGCCCCGCCCCCCATGGCCAACGCCCCATCTCCTCTCCCTCCCCACCTCCCCCCATCACCACCTGTGGGAGAGAGAAAAGTTACCATACCGCAGGATTAGAACATAAAACCCCTCTTCGCCCCCCACATTCGCCCCACCACTTTGTCCAAACGTTCTTTTTAATAATCCACTCATTCCAGTTTTTCTTCTACAATAAAAGTCCACGCTTCATCCGCTGTCTCAAAGTAGTGGTGCCTCCCTTGATATGTGACCCACAGTCTTGCCGGTTGCAGCATTCCAAATTTTATCTTCCTTTTATGAAGCACCGCCTTGGCCCGATTAAAGCTCGCCCTCCTTCTCGCCACCTCCGCACTCCAGTCTTGATAAACGCGGATCACCGCGTTCTCCCATTTACTGCACCGAGTTTTCTTCGCCCATCTAAGGACCATTTCTCTATCCTTGAAACGGAGGAATCTCACCACTATGGCTCTGGGAGTTTCTCCTGCTCTCGATCCTCGCGCCATAACTCGGTACGCTCCCTCCACCTCCAACGGACCCGTCGGGGCCTCTGCTCCCATTAACGAGTGCAGCATCGTGCTCACATATGCCCCGACGTCCGCCCCCTCCACACCTTCAGGAAGACCAAGAATCCTCAGGTTGTTCCTCCTTGCGTTGTTTTCCAGTGCCTCCAACCTCTCCACACATCGTTTCTGATGTGCCTCCTGTATCTCCGTCTTCACCACCAGGCCCTGTATATCGTCCTCATTCTCGGCTGCCTTTGCCTTCACGACCCGAAGCTCCTGCTCCTGGGTCTTTTGTTCCTCCTTTAGCCCTTCGATCGCCTGTAGTATCGGGGCCAACAGTTCTTTCTTCATTTCCTTTTTTATCTCCTCCACGCAGCATTTCAAGAACTCTTGTTGTTCAGGGCCCCATATGAAACTGCCACCTTCCGACGCCATCTTGGTTTTAGCTTGCCTTCCTTGCCGCTGTTCCAAAGGATCCGCTGCAATCCGGCCACTTTCCTCTCCTTTTTCCATCCGTGTCCAGGGGGAATTCCCTTCTGGTTTACCGCACGATGTTTTTTGCCGTTAAAATTGCCGTTGGGGCTCCTGTCAAGAGCCCAAAAGTCCGTTCCACCGGGAGCTGCCGAAACGTGCGACTTAGCTGGTCATCGCCGCACCCGGAAGTCCCATGCACCCAGTTTTTAACCACTAAACAAATCCCAATTGCCTGCATTTGGCACATATCCCTCCATACCGAGCTGTCCCATATAACTGTCTAAATTCTTATAAAAGACAAAATTATATCTGCCTCTGGCAGCTCGTTCCAGACATCCAGCACCTGTGTGTGAAAAAATTGCCCTTAAGGCCGTTTTGTATCTCTCCCCTCAAACCTTAAACCTATGCCCTCTAGTTTTACACTTCCCTACCTTTGGGAAAAGATGTTGACTATCTATGCCATTCATTATTTTATAGACCTCTAGAAGTTCACCCCTTAGCCTCCTACGCTCCAGGAAAAAAAGTCCCAGTCTATCCAGCCTCTCCTTATAACTCAAACCATCAAGTCTTGGCCGCATCCTAGTAAATTTTTTCTGCACTCTTTCTAGTTTAATAACATCCTTTCTATAATAGGATACACAGACCTGTACACAGTATTCCAATATGGCCTTAATTAATGTCTTGTACAACCTCAGCAAGATGTTCCAACTCCTGTATTCAATGTTCTGACCAATGAAAGCAAGCATGTTGAAAGCCTTCTTCACTACCCTGTCCACCGTGACTCTACTTTCAAGGAGCTATGAACCTGTGCTCCTAGATCTCTTTGTTCTGTAACTCGTCCCAACACCCTACCATTAACTGAGTAGTCCTGCACCGATTCGATCTACCAAAACGCCTCACCTCACATTGATCTAAATTAAACTCCAGCCATTCATCGGCCCACTGGCCCAATTGATCAAGAACCCGTTGCAATCCTAGATAATCTTCTTCACTGTCCATTATGCCACCAATCTTGGCGTCACCTGCAAACTTACTAACCAAATCATTAATATATAATCACAAATAACAGTGGATCCAGCACTGATCCCTAAGGCACACCACTGGTCACAGGCATCCAGATTGAAAAATAACCCTCTACAATCACCTTCTTCCGTCGTCAAGCCAATTTTGTATCCAATTGGCTACCTCACCCTGGATCCCATGAGATTTCACCTTATGCAACAACCTACCCGTGCGGTACCTTGTGAAAGGCCTTGCTAAAATCCACGTAGACAACGTCAACTGCGCTGCCCTCATCTACCTTCTTGCTTACCCTTTTCAAAAAATTAATCAAATCCGTGAGACATGATTTTCATCTCCCAAAGTGATGCTGCCTGTCCCTAATCAGTCCTTGCCTCTCTAAATGCCTGCAGATCCCGTCTCTCAGAATACCTTCTAACAACTTACCCACCACAAACGTTAGGCTCACCGATCTGTACTTCCCAGGCTTTTCCCTGCAGCCCTTCTTAAACAAAGGCACAACATTTGCTTCCATCTAATCTTCAGGCACCTCACCTATGGCTGTCGACGATTCAAATATCTCTGCAAGGGTTCCCGCAATTTGCTCCCTTGCCTGCTACAACGTCCTAGGATGTATTTCATCTACCTTGATGCACTTTAAGACTTCCAGCACCTCCTTCTCTGTAATATGTACACTTCTCAAGACATCACTATTTATTTCCCCAAATTAACTGACATCCACGCCTTTCTCAACAATAAATACCAATGAGAAATATTCATTAAGGATCTCACCCATCTATTGTGGAACCACACATAGATGACCTTAAGAGGCCCTAATCTCTCTCTTGTTACTCTTTTGCCCTTCAATGTATTTGTAGAAGCGCTTTGGATTCTCCTTTGCCTTATCTCATGTCCCCTTTTTGCCCTCCTGGTTTCCCTCTTAACTCTACTCCGACAAACTCTATACTCATCAAGCTTTGCGCAGGTCAAGGAGAGACAGCCTGAGTGAGACACATCCAGAGTGGAAATTTGCAACTTGGTAATTTGGTGCAGTGAGGTAATTCGGTGCAGAGTGGGAGAAGGTGCTTTTTCCCTACTGTTTTGTTCGCTCTCTTTCTTCTGGCCTGTAACTTCTAATCTGCAAGGAGAAAACCAGAAAGCATTGGAGAACCTGGGAAGGGAAGAGATTTGTTTTTATTTTTATTACCTTTTCAAATTGTGTGTGGGGGGAAAACTGAAGTGACATCACAGTAAAGCTGTGACCTGATTGGCTGGTTGGGAATCTACACTAAATTTAAAAATTAAGCATTGTTAAACTAATTGAACATAATTACTTAATTATAATTTAGAGGGGTATCTGAGCCAAAGATCGGAGAGTACTGTATTTAGCTTTCACATTTATAGTAGAAATCTCGTGCTAGGAAACATATAGTTAACAGTAACTTTCTTTTTTTAAAAATTTTAAATTTAATTTACGAATTAATTGATGCAATGTCAATTAGAGGGGTGCAATGCTCTGACTGTGAGGTGTGGCAGGTCCGGGAGGCTTCCAGCGTCTCGGATGGCTTAATCTGCAGAAAGTGCACCCAACTGGAGCTCCTCACAGACCGCATGGTTCTGTTGGAGCAGCAGTTGGATGCACTTAGGACCATGCAGGTGGCGGAAAGCGTCATAGATCACAGTTATATAAATGTGGTCACACCCAAGGTGCAGGCAGAGAAATGGGTGACCACCAGAAAGGGCAGGCAGTCAGTGCAGGAATCCCCTGTGGTTGTCCCCCTCTCGAACAGATATACCCCTTTGGATACTGTCGGGGGGGATAGCCTATCAGGGGAAAACAGCAGCAGCCAGAGCAGTGGCACCATGGCTGGCTCTGATGTTCAGAAGGGAGGGTCATAGCGCAGAAGAGCAATAGTCATAGGGGACTCTATAGTCAGGGGCACAGACAGGCGCTTCTGTGGATGTGAAAAAGACTCCAGGATGGTATGTTGCCTCCCTGGTGCCAGGGTCCAGGATGTCTCCGAACGGGTAGCGGGCATCCTGAAGGGGGAGGGCAAACAGGCAGAGGTCGTTGTACATATTGATACTAACAACATCGGCAGCAAGGGCCATGAGGTCCTGCAGCAGGAGTTCAGGGAGCTAGGCAGAAAGTTAAAAGACAGGACCTTAGGGTTGTAATCTCGGGATTACTCCCTGTGCCACGTGCCAGTGAGGCTAGAAATAGGAAGACAGAGCAGCTAAACACGTGGCTAAACAGCTGGTGTAGGAGAGAGGGTTTCCGTTATGTGGATCACTGGGAGCTCTTCCAGGGCAGGTGTGACCTGTATAAGAAGGATGGGTTGCGTCTAAACGGGAGAGGCATAAATATCCTGGCTTGCTAGTGTCACACGGGAGGGTTTAAACTAGTATGGCAGGGGGGTGGGTACTGGAGCAATAGGTCAGAAGGTGAAAGCATTGAGGGAGAACTAGGGAATAGGGCCGGTATGGCTCTGAGGAAGAGCAGACAGGGAGATGTTGCTAAAAACAGCGGGTCTGGTGGCCTGAAGTGCACATGTTTTAATGCAAAAGTATTACGGGTAAGGCAGATGAACTTAAGAGCTTGGATTAGTACTTGGAACCATGATGTTGTTGCCATTACAGAGACCTGGTTGAGGGAAGGGCAGGATTGGCAGCTAAACATTCCAGGATTTAGATGTTTCAGGTGGGATAGAGGGAGATGTAAAAGGGGCGGAGGAGTTGCGCTACTGGTTAGCGAGAATATCACCGCTGTACTACGGGAGGACACCTCAAAGGGCAGCGAGGCTGTATGGGTAGAGATCAGGAATAAGAAGGGTGAAGTCACAATGTTGGGGGTTTACTACAGGCCTCCCAACAGCCAGCAAGTAAAAACAACAGGGTTGTTGTGATGGGAGACTTTAACTTCCCCAATATTGACTGGGACTCACTTAGTGCTAGGGGCTTAGACGGGGCAGAGTTTGTAAGGAGCATCCAAGAGAGCTTCTTAAAACAATATGTAGACAGTCCAACTAGGGAAGGGGCTGTACTGGACCTGGTATTGGGGAATGAGCCCAGCCAGGTGGTAGAAGTTTCAGGACGGGGGCATTTCGGGAACAGTGACCACAATTCACTGTTTTAAAGTGCTGCTCGACAAGGATAAGAGTGGTCCTAGGGTGAATGTGCTAAATTGGGGGAAGGCTAATTATAACAATATTAGGCGGGAACTGAAGAACATAGATTGGGGGCAGATGTTTGAGGGTAAATCAACATCTGACATGTGGGAGGCTTTCAAATGTCAGTTGAAAGGAATTCAGGACCAGCATGTTCCTGTGCGGAAGAAGGATAAATACAGCAAATTTCGGGAACCTTGGATAACGAGAGATATTGTAGGCCTCGTCAAAAAGAAAAATGAGGCATTTGTCAGGGATAAAAGGCTGGGAACAGACGACGCCTGTGTGAAATATCAGGAAAATAGAAAGGAACTTAAGCAAGGAGTCAGGAGGGGTCACAAAAAGTCATTGACAAAGAGGTTAAGGAAAATCCCAAGGCTTTTTGCACATACATAAAAAGCAAGAGGGTAGCCAGGGAAAGGCAAGGGAATCCATGTGTGGAGCCAGAGGAAATGGGCGAGGTACTAAATGAATACTTTGCATCAGGTCCAGTGTTCACCAAAGAGAATTGGTGGATGTTGAGTCTGGAGAAGGGTGTGTAGATAGCCTGGGTCACATTGAGATCTAAAAAGAGGTGTTTGGTGTCTTGAAAAATATGAATGTAGATAAGTCCCCAGGGCCTGATGGAGCCTACCCCAGAATACTGAAGGAGGCTAGAGAGGAAATTGCTGAGGCCTTGACAGAAATCTTTGGATCCTCACGGTCTTCAGGTGATGTCCCGGAGGACTGGAGAATAGCCAATGTTGTTCCATTGTTTAAGAACGGTAGCAAGGAAGACTTCCAGTGGGGTGGGCGAGCAGGGCGGCCGCAAAAAAAAGAGCTCCCGCCGGTGGCCGCGATTCGCGGAAATCCCCGAGACCCCACGCACTCCCAGACTATCGTCGGCTCTTGGGGCCGCCACGAGCAGCCAGCAGGACCGGTTTAAAAGCCGGCGAAGAACCCCGCGCGGGTGTCGGGCGGCGGGGGCTGAGGTGCCGGGCCCGGCAGGTCAGAGCAGCGGGGGCGGAGCTCCGGAGAGGCCATGGCGGCAGGCCCGAGCGCCATGTAGGGAGGGTGCTCCTCGTCGGATGGCTCCCACCTAGGAAGAAGAAGGTTGAAGCCTGGTCCCAGGTGAATGCAGAGGAGAAAGAAAGAAGATTTATGGAAGTTTGGTAAAAGTTTTTTTTCTCAAAAAAGAAGAATGTCAGATTGATGAAGGGCAGGAGGGTGAAGGGGGAGAGAGGAGAAAGGAAAGAAGATAAAAAACAATAAGCCGCTAAAAGATGCGAAAAGCAGCGTCAAAGAAAGGAGGAAACGCGGGTTCACCGCCGAAGGAGAAGACGAGCAAAAGCAAAAGCGTTGACAGGATGGCGGAAGCCGAACTGCAAGGCGGGCCCGCACTACTTACGGTGGAGAAGATGACCGAGGTGATGGTGGTGGAGCTGGAAAAACGTTTGGTGAGGCACATGGAGATCCTGAGGAAAGAGATGGTGGTCGTGGTGAGGTCATTGTTGGAGGAGGCAATCGGCCCGATCAGGGTGGAAGTGGCAAAGGCATTGGCCGAGATGAGAGAGCAGGGCGAGAAGATGAAGGAGGTGGAGAAGGCCGTGACACGACACAGCGACCAGGTCACCTCGATGGGGGACAAGCTGCGGAGGGTGGTGGAGGTTAACAGAGGGCTCCGAGCAAAGCTGGAAGACTTGGAAAACCGCTCAAGGCGGCACAATTTGAGAATTGTGGGCTTGCCCGAAGGGACAGAGGGCCCAAGGCCAACGCAATACTTCGCTAAGAAGTTGGCGGAGCTGATGGGGGAGGGTGAGAACCCCACCCTGTACGAGCTAGACCGAGCTCATCGGTCATTAAGGCCAAAGCCCAAAGTGAACGAGCCGCCAAGGGCAGTAATTATCTGCTTCCATAAGTTTTGCATGAAGGAGAAAGTATTAAGCTGGGCGAAGCAGAAGCGTGAGGTGCTGTGGGATGGTACTGCGGTTCGGATCCACCAGGACTGGACGGTGGAGTTGGCAAAAAGACGAGCGGCGTTTGGGCGAGTGAAGGCAGCTTTGTACAAGAAGGGGGTGCGATTTGGTGTGGTGTACCCGGCGAAGTTGAGAGTAACATATAAAGCCAAAGACTTTTATTTTGAGACAGCGGAGGCGGCGGAGGCTTGGGACGTGAAGAGCGGAACTGGAAGAAAGACTGTGGACTGTGTTTGAGCGGCTGGAAAATGTACAAATGTTACAACTTTCTTTTTACTGATTTGTATTGAAATTTGAAATTTACTTCTCTTTGCATTGTTACAGAGTTCAAGTTAATGGCGTTCTGTGTTGCGACGGTTAAATGTTATGTTAGTGAATTGTAGGGGTTGGATTGTTGGGCTTGTTTTGGTGTTTCTTTCTCTGGGACTGGGCGGAAGGGGGCGAGAGATATTGGCGGGTGGGGGGTGGGGGGGGGGGGGAAGAGAGCCACCCGCGCTAGCTAACTAGAGTCAGTTAGTGAACGGGGGTGAGGTGAGAGGAGGACTGCGGACATTGGAGCCTGGATAGCAGGCTTCAATGGGCCTACGAGGCGAGCAAGAGTGGGTGGAGGGAGGGATGGCGGGGGGTGTTTTTGTAGGGGGGGTTCTTGGGAGGGGGGGGGGGGGGGGGTTCGATGTTAACAATGGACAGGGGCGGGTCAGGCTTATGGGGCAGGGCCCGGTGGTATGGTGATGGTGGATAAGAAAGGTGGGTGGGGTGAGAGACCCCCAGTAAGGATAATCACGTGGAACGTGAGAGGGCGAGGAGGTCCGGTCAAGAGGTCAAGGGTGGGAGTTCCGGGTGCGGCGATGACCAGCTAAGTCACACGTTTCGGCAGCTCCCGGTGGAACGGACTTTTGGGCTCTTGATAGGAGCCCCAACGGCAATTTTAACGGCTAAAAACACTGTGCGGTAAACCAGAAGGGAATCCCCCCTGGACACGGATGGAAAAAAGAGAGGAAAGTGGCCGGATTGCGGAGGATCCTCTAGAGCAGCGGCAAGGAAGGCAAGCACAAAGCAAGATGGCGTCGGAAGGTGGCCGTTTAGTATGGGGCCCTGACCAACAAGAGTTCCTGTGGCGCTGTGTGAAAGAACTAAAAAAGGAGATGAAGAAGGAGCTGCTGGCCCCGATATTACAGGCGATTGAAGGGCTAAAGGAGGAGCAAAAGACCCAGGAGCAGGAGCTTCGGGTCGTGAAGGCAAAGGCCGCTGAAAATGAAGACGAAATACAGGGCCTGGTGGTGAAGACAGAGATGCACGAGGCACAACACAAATGGTGTGTGGAAAGGCTGGAGGTGCTGGAGAATAATGCGAGGAGGAAGGATTTAAGGATTCTTGGTCTTCCCGAAGGCGCAGAAGGGGCGGACGTCGGGGCATATGTGAGCACGATGCTTCACTCGTTAATGGGATCGGAGGCCCCGACGGGCCCGTTGGAGGTGGAGGGAGCTTATCGAGTTATGACGCGAAGACCGAGGGCTGGAGAAATACCTCGAGCCATAGTGGTGAGATTTCTCCGCTATAATGACAGAGAGATGGTCCTCAGATGGGCGAAGAAAACTCGGAGCAGTAGGTGGGAGAAGGAGGGCAAGTTTGAATCGGGCCAAGGCGGTGCTTCACAAAAGGAAGGTCAAATTTGGAATGTTGCAGCCGGCAAGACTGTGGGTCACACACCAAGGGAGCACCACTACTTTGAGACGGCAGAAGAGGCGTGGACATTTATTGTGGAGGAGAAGCTGGAATAGGCGGGCCAGAAAAAGAACGTTTGGGACAAAGTGGTGGGGTGATTACATGGGGTGAAGGGGGGGAAAAAGGGGGAAGGGATGATCTCTCAAGTTTTTAATCTTGCGACCCTGTAACTTTTCTCTCTTCCCCATGTTGTGGGGGAGGGAGGATGAGGAATTGTGGGTGCCGGCCATTAGGGGTGGGGCCAAGTGGGAAACGCGGGCTTTGTTCCCGCGCTATGGTAATCATGGCGGGAACAGGGAAGCAGGAAGGAGGGGGCCACGCACAGTGGGGGCCGAGGTCACGGGGGGAAGCCAAGGTCAGCCAGAGTTTGCTGACTTCTGGGAGCAACATGGGGGGTGCAATTACGCTAGAAAGGGATCTAGCGGGGCGGGGGGGGGGTTTAACTGGGTTGCTGCTGCTGGGGAGAAGGGGGAGCTGGTACGGGGTGGGGTGGTCGAGGCGGGTGGGCGCCGTCGGGGGGAGATATGGCTTCATGGGAACCGGGTGAGGAGCTGGATTAAAAAAGGGGATGGCTAGTCGACAAGGGGGGGGTAGTAAAGAGCCCCCCAACCCGGCTGATCACGTGGAATGTGAGAGGGCTGAACGGGCCGATTAAAAGGGCACGGGTACTCGCACACCTAAAGAAATTAAAGGCAGATGTGGTTATGTTGCAGGAGACGCATTTGAAACTGATAGACCAGGTCAGGCTACGCAAAGGATGGGTGGGGCAGGTGTTTCATTCGGGGTTAGATGCAAAGAACAGGGGGGTGGCTATATTAGTGGGGAAACGGGTACTGTTTGAGGCAAAGACCATAGTGGCGGAAGGTGGGGGTAGATACGTGATGGTGAGTGGCAGATTGCAAGGGGAGGCGGTGGTTCTAGTGAACGTATATGCCCCGAACTGGGATGATGCAAATTTTACAAGGCGTATGTTGGGACGTATCCCGGACCTGGAGGCGGGAAAGTTGGTAATGGGGGGAGACTTCAATACGGTGCTGGATCCAGGGCTGGACAGATCGTGGTCCAGGACCGGGAGGAGGCCGGCTGCAGCTAGGGTGCTCAAGGACCTCATGGAGCAGATGGGAGGAGTAGACCCCTGGAGATTTAGCAGGCCTAGGAGTAAGGAGTTCTCGTTTTTCTCCTATGTCCATAAAGTATATTCACGGATAGATTTTTGTGTTTTGGGAAGGGCGCTGATCCTGAGGGTGACAGGGACGGAGTACACGGCTATAGCTATCTCGGACCACGCTCCACATTGGGTGGACCTGGAGATAGGGGAGGAAAAAGAACAGCACCCACCCTGGAGAATGGACATAGGATTATTGGCGGATGAGGGGGTATGTTTAAGGGTGAGGGGTATATTGAAAGGTACTTGGCGCTTAATGACAATGGGGAGGTTCAGGTGGGAGTGGTCTGGGAGGCGTTGAAGGCAGTGGTTAGAGGGGAGCTGATATCTATCAGGGCACATAAAGGAAAGCAGGAGGGGAGGGAAAGGGAGCGGTTGCTGAAAGAATTTGAGAGGGTGGACAGACAATATGCGGAGGCACCGGAGGAGGGACTGTACATGGAAAGACAAAGGCTACATGTAGAATTTGACTTGTTGACTACGGGTAATGCAGAGGCACAATGGAGGAGGGCACAGGGTGTACAATACGAATATGGGGAGAAGGCGAGCTGGTTTCTGGCCCACCAACTGAGGAAGAGGGGAGCAGCGAGGGAGATAGGGGGGGTGAGAGATGAGGAGGGAGAGATGGAGCGGGGAGCGGAGAGAGTGAATGGGGTGTTCAAGGCATTCTACGAAAGATTATATAAAGCTCAGCCCCCGGAAGGGAAGGAGAGAATGATGTGCTTTCTGGATCAGCTGGTATTCCCCAAGGTGGAGGAGCAGGAGAGGGCGGGACTGGGAGCACAGATTGAGATGGAGGAGGTAGTGAAAGGGATTGGGAGCATGCAGGCGGGGAAGGCCCCGGGACCAGACGGATTCCCGGTGGAATTTTATAGGAAGTATATGGACTTGCTGGCCCCGCTTCTGACGAGAACCTTTAATGAGGCTAGGGAAAGGGGGCAGCTGCCCCCGACTATGTCAGAGGCAACGATATCGCTCCTCCTAAAGAAGGAAAAAGACCCGCTGCAATGCGGGTCCTATAGGCCCATTTCCCTTTTAAACGTGGATGCTAAGATTCTGGCCAAGGTAATGGCGACGAGGATAGAGGACTGTGTCCCAGGGGTGGTTCATGAGGACCAAACTGGGTTTGTGATGGGGAGACAGCTGAACACGAACATACGGAGGTTGCTAGGGGTAATGATGATGCCCCCGCCAGAGGGGGAAGCGGAGATAGTGGTGGCGATGGATGCCGAGAAAGCATTTGATAGAGTGGAGTGGGATTATCTGTGGGAGGTGCGGAGGAGATTTGGCTTTGGAGATGGGTATATCGGATGGGTACAGTTGCTGTATAGGGCACCGATGGCGAGTGTGGTTACGAATGGACGGGGGTCTGATTATTTCCGGCTTTACAGAGGGACGAGGCAGGGGTGTCCCCTGTCTCCGTTATTGTTTGCACTGGCGATTGAGCCCCTGGCCATAGCACTGAGGGGTTCCAGGAAGTGGAGGGGAGTGTTTAGGGGAGGAGAAGAACACCGGGTATCTTTGTATGCGGATGATTTGTTGTTGTATGTGGCAGACCCGGTGGAGGGGATGCCAGAGATAATGCGGATACTTGGGGAGTTTGGGGATTTTTCGGGGTATAAATTGAACATGGGGAAAAGTGAGTTGTTTGTGGTGCATCCGGGGGAGCAGAGCAGGGAAATAGAGGATTTACCGCTGAGGAAGGTAACAAGAGACTTCCGGTACTTGGGGATTCAGATAGCCAAGAATTGGGGAACCTTACACCGGCTTAATTTAACACGATTGGTGGAACAGATGGAGGATTTCAAGAGATGGGACATGGTGTCCCCGTCACTGGCAGGTAGGGTGCAGGCGGTTAAAATAGTGGTTCTCCCGAGATTCCTCTTTGTGTTTCAGTGCCTCCCGGTGATGGTCGCGAAGGCTTTTTTTAAGAGAATCGAGAAAAGTATTATGAGTTTTGTGTGGGCCGGGAAGACCCCGAGAGCGAGGAGGGGGTTCTTGCAGCGTAGTAGAGATAGGGGGGGGGGCTGGCACTACCGAGCCTAAAAGATTATTACTGGGCCACCAATATTTCAATGGTGTGTAAGTGGATGGGAGAAGGGGAGGGAGCGGCGTGGAAGAAATTGGAGAGGGCGTCCTGCAAGGGGACCAGCCTACAAGCAATGATGACGGCACCATTGCCGTTCTCACCGAAGAAATACACCACAAGCCCGGTGATGGTGGCAACATTAAAAATTTGGGGCAGTGGAGACGGCATAGGGGAAGGACGGGAGCCTCGGTGCGGTCCCCGATAAGAAATAACCATAGGTTTGTTCCGGGGAGAATGGATGGGGGATTTGGAGCATGGCAAAGAGCTGGGGTAGTACAACTGAGAGATCTGTTCGTAGATGGGACGTTTGCGAGTCTGGGAGCGCTGACGGAAAAATATGGGTTACCCCAAGGGAATGCATTTCGGTATATGCAACTGAGGGCTTTTGCGAGGCAACAGGTGAGGGAATTCCCGCAGCTCCCGACGCAGGAGGTGCAGGATAGAGTGATCTCAGAGACATGGGTGGGGGATGGTAGGGTGTCGGATATATACAGGGAAATGAGGGACGAGGGGGAGATCATGGTAGGTGAGCTGAAAGGGAAATGGGAAGAGCAGCTGGGGGGAAGAGATTGAGGAGGGGCTGTGGGCTGATGCCCTACGTAGGGTAAACTCGGCGTCCTCGTGTGCCAGGCTAAGCCTGATACAATTCAAGGTTCTACACAGGGCGCATATGACTGGAGCACGGCTCAGTAAATTTTTCGGAGTAGAGGATAGGTGTGGGAGATGCTCGAGAAGCCCAGCGAATCACACCCACATGTTCTGGTCATGTCCGGCACTACAGGGGTTCTGGGTGGGGGTGGCGAAGGTGCTTTCGAAGGTGGTGGGGGTCCGGGTCGAGCCAAGCTGGGGGTTGGCTATATTCGGGGTCGCAGAAGAGCCAGGAGTACAGGAGGCGAGAGAGGCTGATGTTTTGGCCTTTGCGTCCCTAGTAGCCCGGCGCAGGATATTGCTTATATGGAAGGAAGCCAAACCCCCCGGGCGTGGAGACCTGGATAAATGACATGGCAGGGTTTATAAAGTTAGAACGGATCAAGTTCGTATTAAGGGGTTCTGCTCAAGGGTTCACCAGGCGGTGGCAACCGTTCGTCAACTACCTCACAGATCGATAGAGGGAATGGAAAAGAAAGAAGACAACAGCAGCAACCCGGGGGGGGTGGGGGGGGGGGGGGAGAAGAGATCCGGGCGGGCTCTCAGGGATGTCATTGTATATGTATAGGTATTTGTTATAGGTAATGTATATTGGACTGTTGGATTGTATCTTTGGAGAGTAACTATTTTTGACAAGACAGTTGCCATTTAGTTTTTGTTTATATATTATTTGTTTAAAACTGGCCACTGTTATTTATATTGCTTTATTGTTGTTTAAAAGAAAAACTATGTACTGTTATGTTTGGCCAAAAAAAATCTTGAATAAAATATATTTATTTTTTTAAAAAGAGGTCAAGGGTGCTTGCACATCTTAAAAGTTTGAAAGCCGATGTAGCAATGCTGCAGGAGACTCACTTGAGGGTGAAGGACCAGGTGAGACTTAAAAAGGGCTGGGTTAGCCAAGTGTTTCACTCCGGATTTGGTGGAAGGGCTCGAGGGGTAGCGGTGCTGGTCAGCAAAAGGGTACGCTTCCAGATGGAGAAGGTGGTGGCAGATCAGGGGGGTAGATATGTGATTGTGACAGGGGCATTGGAGGGGTGATTAGTGGCGCTGTTAAGTGTATACGGTCCCAATTGGGACGATGTGGGATTCGCGAGGAAGGTGGTTGGGGCTATTCCCGACTTAGACACGCATGAGCTGATTGTGGGTGGGGGGGGGGGGGGGGGGGGGGGGGGGGGGGGGGGGGACTGGAACCTGGTGCAGGAGCCAAGGTTGAACAGATCACGGCCGCGCTCGCTGGTCCCATCAGGGGGGGCGAAGGCGCTGGCTGGGCTAATGGTGGAAATGGGAGCGGTGGTACCTTGGAGGTTCCTGCACCCAAGGGAACGGGAGTATTCGTTTTTCTCAGCGGTCCATAAGGTATACTCGCGGATCGACTTTTTTGTGGTGGGGAAGGCTTTGCTGGCTGGAGTCAAGGGGTCGGAATACTCTGCAATTGCAGTGTCAGATCACGCTCCACATTGGGTGGATATGGTGCTAGAGAAGGGGGCAGCGCAGAGACCGGGGTGAAAACTGGATGTGGGGCTTTTGGGGAACCAAGTATTCTGTGAGAAAATTGAAAAGGTAATTAAGGAATATGTAGGCTTCAATTGTACGGGTGAGGTGTCGAAGGCAGTCGTCTGGGAGGCTCTAAAGGCGGTGGTGAGAGTTGAGGTAATTTTGTTTAAGGCTAGGGTGGATAAGGAGGAGAGGTTGGAGCGGCAGAGGGTAATAGATGGATGGTGGAGGTAGATAGGAGGTATGCAGAGGATGGGGACCCGGCAAAGCTGGAAAAGAGGAAGGAACTACAGGCGAGCTTCGACCGACTGTCCACCAGGAAGGCGGTGCGCCAACTGAGACGAGCAAGGGGTGCAGTTTATGAACATGGAGATAAGGCGGGGCCTTATGTTAGCAGGTCAGCTCCGGAGGGAGGCAGCGGCAAGGGAAATTCTTCAGGTGAAGGATAGGGCAGGGAAGTTGGTGGTGGCCCCAGTGCTGATTAACAAGGTTTTTGAGGAGTTTTATGAGAGGTTGTACAAGTCAGAGCCACTCGGAGGAGACCGTGAGATGCAGGAATTTCTCGATGGGTTGGAGTACCCGAGGCTAGGGGAGGGGGACAGGGCTACATTAGAAGGAGCAATAGTGGAGCAGGAGATAAAGGATGCGATTGGGAGGATGCAGTCGGGGAAGGTGGCAGGGCCGGATGGGTTTCCGGTGGAATATTATAAAAAATTTAAGGATAGGTTGGCACCCCTGATGGTGGGGATGTTTGAGGAGGCGATAGGCAAGGGGGTGTTGCCGCAAACCTTGGGGCAGGCATCAATTTCCGTTACTAAAAAAAGATAAGGATCTGACGGAGTGTGGGTCGTATCGGCCCATATCACTTCTGAATGTGGACGAAAAAGTGTTGGCGAACGTACTGGCGGGTAGGCTGGAGGAGTGCCTTCCGAAGGTAATAGGGGAGGATCAGACGGGGTTCGTGAAAGGGAGGCAGCTGTTTTCGAACATTAGGAGGGTTTTGAACGGAGACTTCCGGGTGCGGCGATGACCAGCTAAGTCGCACGTTTCGGCAGCTCCCGGTGGAACGGACTTTTGGGCTCTTGATAGGAGCCCCAACGGCAATTTTAACGGCTAAAAACACCGTGCGGTAAACCAGAAGGGTGTTCCCCCTGGACACGGATGGAAAAAGGAGAGGAAAGTGGCCGGATTGCAGCGGATCCTTTGGAACAACGGCAAGGAAGGCAAGCAGAAACCAAGATGGCGTCGGAAGGTGGCAGTTTCATATGGGGCCCTGAACAACAAGAGTTTTTGAAACGCTGCGTGGAGGAGATATAAAAGGAAATGAAGAAAGAGTTGTTGGCCCCGATATTACAGGCGATTGAAGGGCTGAAAGAGGAACAAAAGACCCAGGAGCAGGAGCTTCGGGTCGTGAAGGCGAAAGCAGCAGAGAATGAGAACGATATACAGGGCCTGGTGGTGAAGTCGGAGATACAGGAGGCACACCAGAAACGATCTGTGGAGAGGTTGGAAGCACTGGAAAACAACGCAAGGAGGAACAACTTGAGGATTCTTGGCCTTCCTGAAGGTGTGGAGGGGGCGGACGCCGGGGCATATGTGAGCACGATGCTGCACTCGTTAATGGGAGCGGAGGCCCCGGCGGGTCCGTTGGAGGTGGAGGGAGCATACCGAGTTATGGTGCGAGGATCGAGAGCAGGAGAAACTCCCAGAGCCATAGTGGTGAGATTTCTCCGTTTTAAGGATAGAGAAATGGTCCTTAGATGGGCGAAGAAAACTCGGTGTAGTAAATGGGAGAACGCGGTGATCCGCGTCTATCAAGATTGGAGTGCGGAGGTGGCGAGAAGGAGGGCGAGCTTTAATCGGGCCAAAGCGGTACTTCACAAAAAGAAGATAAAATTTGGAATGCTGCAACCGGCAAGACTGTGGGTCACATATCAAGGGAGGCACCACTACTTTGAGACGGCGGATGAAGCGTGGACTTTTATTGTAGAAGAAAAATTGGAATGATTGGACTATGAAAATGAACGTTTGGACAAAGTGGTGGGACGAGTGGGGGGGGGGGCGAAGAGGGGTTTTATGATTTAATCCTGCGGTATGGTAACTTTTCTTTCTCCCACAGGTGGTGATGGGAGGAGGTGGGGAGGGAGAGGAGATGGGGCGTTGGCCATGGGAGGCGGGGCCGAGGGAGAGGCGCGGGCTTGGTTCCCCGCGCTATGATAATTATGGCGGGAATAGAGAAGCAGGAAGGAGGGGGCGTCGCACGGTGCGAGCCGTGATCACGGGGGGAAGCCGAGGTCAGCCAGAGTTTGCTGACTTCTGGGAGCAACATGGGGGGAGTAATTACGCTAGCGGGGGGTCTAGCGGGGGGGGGGGGGGAATTACTGGGTTGCTGCTGCTGGGGAAAGGGGGGAGTGGGTACGGGAAAGGATGGGCGGGGGGGCACTGTCTGGGAGAGATACAGCTGCGTGGGAACTGGGTGAGAAGCTGGAAAAAGATGATGGCTAACCGGCAAGGGGGGTGGGGGGTGGGAAGCCCCCCAACTCGGCTGATCACGTGGAACGTGAGGGGGCTTAACGGGCCGATAAAGAGGGCACGAGTACTCGCACACCTTAAGAAACTTAAAGCAGATGTGGTTATGTTACAGGAAACGCACCTGAAACTGATAGACCAGGTTAGGTTGCGCAAAGGATGGGTAGGGCAGGTGTTCCATTCGGGGCTGGATGCGAAAAACAGGGGGGTGGCTATATTAGTGGGGAAGCGGGTAATGTTCGAGGCAAAGACTATAGTGGCGGATAACGGGGGCAGATACGTGATGGTGAGTGGCAAATTACAGGGAGAGATGGTGGTTTTGGTAAACGTGTATGCCCCGAACTGGGACGATGCCAATTTTATGAGGCGAATGCTAGGACGCATCCCAGACCTAGAGACCGGAAAGCTGATAATGGGGGGAGACTTTAACACGGTGTTGGAACCAAGGCTGGATAGGTCGAAGTCCAGGACTGGTAGGAGGCCGGCAGCAGCCAAGGTACTTAAGGATTTTATGGAGCAGATGGGAGGGGTGGACCCGTGGAGATTCAGTAGACCTAGGAGTAAGGAGTTCTCGTTTTTCTCCTATGTCCATAAAGTCTATTCACGCATAGACTTTTTTGTGTTGGGTAGGGCATTGATCCCGAGGGTGAGGGGAACGGAATATACGGCTATAGCCATTTCGGATCATGCCCCACACTGGGTAGACTTGGAGATAGGGGAGGAAACAAGAGGGCGTCCACCCTGGAGAATGGACATGGGACTAATGGCGGATGAGGGGGTGTGCCTCAGGGTGAGGGGATGCATTGAAAAGTACTTGGAACTCAATGACAATGGGGAGGTTCAGGTGGGAGTGGTCTGGGAGGCGTTGAAGGCGGTGGTTAGGGGGGAGCTGATATCAATAAGGACACATAAAGGGAAGCAGGAGAGTAAGGAACGGGAGCGGTTGCTGCAAGAACTTTTGAGGGTGGACAGACAATATGCGGAAGCACCGGAGGAGGGACTGTATAGGGAAAGGCAAAGGCTGCATGTGGAATTTGACTTGCTGACCACAGGCACTGCAGAGGCACAATGGAGGAAGGCGCAGGGTGTACAGTATGAATATGGAGAGAAGGCGAGCAGATTGCTGGCACACCAATTGAGGAAAAGGGGAGCAGCGAGGGAAATAGGGGGGGTGAGAGACGAAGATGGAGAGACGGAGCGGGGAGCGGAGAGAGTGAATGAAGTGTTCAAGACATTTTATAAAAAATTGTATGAAGCTCAACCCCCGGATGGGAGGGAGAGAATGATGGATTTTTTGGATCGGCTGGAAATTCCCAAGGTGGAAGAGCAGGAAAGGGTGGGACTGGGAGCACAGATCACGGTAGAAGAAGTGGTGAAAGGAATTAGGAACATGCAGACGGGAAAGGCCCCGGGACCGGACGGATTCCCAGTTGAATTTTACAGAAAATATTTGGACTTGCTCGCCCCGCTACTGACGAGGACCTTTAACGAGGCAAAGGAAAGGGGACAACTGCCCCCGACTATGTCAGAAGCAACGATATCGCTTCTTTTAAAGAAGGAAAAGGATCCGCTACAATGCGGGTCCTACAGACCAATTTCCCTCCTCAATGTGGATGCCAAGGTCCTGGCCAAGGTAATGGCAATGAGAATAGAGGAATGTGTCCCGGGGGTGGTTCATGAGGACCAAACTGGGTTTGTGAAGGGGAGACAGCTGAACACGAACATACGGAGGTTGTTAGGGGTAATGATGATGGCCCCACCAGAGGGTGAAACGGAGATAGTAGTGGCGATGGATGCCGAGAAAGCATTTGATAGAGTGGAATGGGATTATCTATGGGAGGTGTTGAGGAGATTTGGGTTCGGAGAGGGGTATGTTAGATGGGTGCAGCTGTTGTATAGGGCCCCAGTGGCGAGTGTGGTCACGAATGGACGGGGATCGGCATATTTTCGGCTCCATAGAGGGACAAGGCAGGGATGTCCTCTGTCCCCATTACTGTTTGCACTGGCGATTGAGCCCCTGGCGATAGCGTTGAGAGGTTCCAAGAGATGGAGGGGAATACTTAGGGGAGGAGAAGAACACCGGGTATCTCTATATGCGGATGATCTGCTACTATATGTGGCGGATCCAGCGGAGGGGATGCCAGAAATAATGCGGATACTTGGGGAGTTTGGGGATTTTTCAGGGTATAAATTGAACATGGGGAAGAGTGAGCTGTTTGTGGTGCATCCAGGGGAGCAGAGTAGAGAAATAGAAGACCTACCGTTGAGGAAGGTAACAAGAGACTTTCGTTACCTGGGGATCCAGATAGCTAAGAATTGGGGCACATTGCACAGGCTAAATTTGACGCGGTTGGTGGAACAGATGGAGGAAGATTTCAAGAGATGGGATATGGTAGCATTGTCAATGGCAGGGAGGGTGCAGGCGGTTAAGATGGTGGTCCTCCCGAGATTCCTCTTTGTGTTTCAGTGCCTCCCGGTGGTGATCACGAAGGCTTTCTTCAAAAGGATAGAAAAGAGTATCATGGGTTTTGTTTGGGCCGGGAAGACTCCGAGAGTGAGGAAGGGATTCTTACAGCGTAGTAGGGATAGGGGGGGGCTGGCACTACCGAGCCTAAGTGAGTATTATTGGGCCGCTAATATTTCAATGGTGAGTAAGTGGATGGGAGAGGAGGAAGGAGCGGCGTGGAAGAGATTAGAGAGGGCGTCCTGTAGGGGGACCAGCCTGCAGGCTATGGTGACAGCCCCATTGCCGTTCTCACCAAGGAACTATACCACGAGTCCAGTGGTGGTAGCTACACTGAAGATTTGGGGACAGTGGAGACGACAAAGGGGAAAGACCGGAGCATTGGGGGGGTCCCCGATAAGAAACAACCATAGGTTTGCCCCGGGGGGAATGGATGGGGGATATGGAATGTGGCAAAGAGCAGGTATAACGCAATTGAAAGATCTATTTGTGGATGGGAAGTTCGCGAGTCTGGGAGCGCTGACCGAGAAATATGGGTTGCCCCAAGGGAATGCATTCAGGTACATGCAATTGAGGGCTTTTGCGAGGCAACAGGTGAGGGAATTCCCGCAGCTCCCGACACAAGAGGTGCAGGACAGAGTCATCTCAAAGAAATGGGTGGGGGACGGTAAGGTGTCGGATATATATAGGGAAATGAGAGACGAAGGGGAGACTATGATGGACGAACTAAAAGGGAAATGGGAAGAAGAGCTAGGGGAGGAGATCGAGGAGGGGATGTGGGCAGATGCCCTAAACAGGGTAAACTCGTCGTCCTCGTGCGCCAGGCTAAGCCTGATTCAGTTTAAGGTATCACACAGGGCACATATGACTGGAACACGGCTCAGTAGATTTTTTGGGGTGGAGGATAGGTGTGCGAGGTGCTCGAGAAGCCCAGCGAATCATACCCATATGTTTTGGTCATGCCCGGCACTACAGGGGTTTTGGACGGGGGTGACAAAGGTGCTTTCGAAAGTAGTAGGAGTCCGGGTCGAACCAAGCTGGGGGTTGGCTATATTTGGGGTTGCACAAGAGCCGGGAGTGCAGGAGGCGAAAGAGGCCGATGTTTTGGCCTTTGCGTCCCTAGTAGCCCGGCGCAGAATATTGCTAATGTGGAAAGAAGCCAAGCCCCCTGGGGTGGAGACCTGGATAAATGATATGGCGGGGTTCATAAAGTTAGAGCGGATTAAGTTCGTCCTAAGGGGGTCGGCTCAAGGGTTTACTAGGCGGTGGCAACCGTTCGTCGAATATCTTGCGGAAAGATAGATGGGGGAAAACAAAGAAGGCAGCAGCAGCAGCCCAGGACTTGGGGGGGGGGGGGGGTGGCCTGAGACAAGGCAGTTGCCAATTAGGGCTAGTTTTTATTTTTGTTATTTAATATTTATTTATTTGTTGTTGTTTTTGTTTAAATAAAAAAGGTCATTATTATCTGTATTGTTACAATGTTGTGTAAAGGATGCACAATGTACTGTGTTGGTTGACCAAAAATTTTCAATAAAATATTATTTTTAAAAAAAAGGAGGGTTTTGAACGTTGTTATGGCACCGGCGGAAAGAAAGATGTGGCATTGGACGCCGAGAAGGCGTTTGATCGGGTAGAATGGGGGTACCTGATGGCAGTGCTGGAGCGGTTTGGGATTGGACCAAGGTTTGTGAACTGGGTAAAGCTATTATATAAGGAACCGAAGGCGAGTGTCCGCACAAATAATATCAGTTCGAGATATTTCTCTCTCCACCGTGGGACGAGACAGGGATGTCCTATGTCCCCCCTGCTGTTTGCACTTGCGATTGAGCCATTGGCCATCGCATTGAGAAGTTCGGGAGCATGGAAAGGAATAGTGCTGGGGGGGGGATAGAGCATAGGGTGTCCTTATATGCCGACGACTTGCTGCTGTATGTGTCGGAGCCGAGTGCGTCGATAGGAGGAATATTGGAGCTACTGCGGGTATTTGGGTCTTTCTCGGGGTACAAGTTGAACCTGGACAAGAGTGAGTACTTTGTGGTGTCTCGGCCGGGGGTGGGGGCAGGGGTGGGGGGGGGGGCTGCCATTCCGTAGAGCAGGGACTCATTTTAGGTATCTGGGGGTGCAGGTTGCCCGAGAGTGGGGGAGGCTTCGCAGGTACATCACTACTAGTTTGGTGGGGAGAATGAAAGCCGATCTGGCAAGGTGGGACAGCCTTCCTCTGTCACTGGCAGATCGGGTACAGGAGGTTAAAATGAATGTGCTGCCGCGATTCCTGTTTATTTTTCAATGCCTACCGATTTTCCTGCCAAAGGCTTTTTTCAGGGAGATTGAGGGAAAGATTACCTCATTCATATGGGGAGGGAAGGTGGCCAGAGTGAGAAAGGTGCTGCTACAGAGGGGAAGGCAGGCAGGGGGTTTGGGTCTCCCGAACTTGTTGTACTACTACTGGGCAGCGAATGTGGAGAAAGTGCGGAGCTGGGTCAGAGGGGTGGATTCTCAGTGGGTCAGAATGGAGGAGAGTTTGTGCAGGGGGTCGGGGCTGAAGGCACTTGCAACAGCGCCGCTCCCGATAGCTCCGGGGAAATATTCAGGGAGTCCGGTAATAATAGCTTCATTGAAAATCTAGAGGCAGTTTCGCCAACACTTCGGGTTGGGGTTAAGGTCAAGGGAAATGCCGATTCGGGGGAACCACAGATTTGAGCCAGCGAGGTCGGATGGAAGTTTTCGGAAATGGGAAGAGAAGGGGATTAAGACGCTAAAAGATTTGTTTCTCCGGGGTCCGTTTGCAGGATTGAGGGAGCTGGAAGCGAAGTATGGGCTAGAGCAGGGAGAAGTGTTTAGATACATGCAGGTTCGGGATTTTGCCAGGAAGGAGATACAGAGCTTCCCAGAGGAACCGGCCTCCACATTGCTGGAGGAGGTGTTGACGACAAGGGGACTGGAGAAGGGGGCAGTGTCAGCGGTGTACGGAGCCATTTTGGAAGAGGATAAGGCACCACTGGAAGGGATCAAAGCAAAGTGGGAGGAAGAGCTGGGAGAGGTTATAGAGGAGGGGGTCTGGTGTGAGGTGCTCCGGAGAGTGAATGCCTCCACCTCATGTGCAAGGTTGAGGCTGATACAGCTGAAGGTGGTATAGAGAGCGCACCTCACGAGGGCGAGGGTGAGCCGATTTTTTGAAGGAGTAGAGGATGTGTGTGAGCGTTGCGGGGGGGGGGGGGGGGGGAATCACGTTCATATGTTTTGGTCCTGTCCAAAGCTAGGGGAGTACTGGAAGGAGGTGTTTAGGGTAATTTCCAAGGTGGTGCGTGTGAAACTGGACCCAGGTCCCCAGGAGGCAATTTTCGGGGTGTCGGACCAGCCAGGGTTGGAAACGGGAGCGGAGGCAGATATCATAGCCTTCGCCTCGTTGATCGCCCGAAGGCGGATCCTGCTGGGGTGGAGAGCAGCCTCTTGACCCTTGAGAAGGTTAAGTTCGAATTGAGGGGAAGCTGGGAGGGGTTCAACAAGTCATGGGCACGATTTATTATGCACTTTCAAGACCTGGATAACATCGAACATTAGTTGGAGGGGTGGGGGGGGGGGGCTGTGTAGATTAAGGGTGACTATGGGTAATCCCGGATTCCTTTTTGTCATTTGTTTATGTTAACATGTGGGCTGAGGTTTGGGGGTTGGTGGGCGGATGGGATTGTTGTTATTATGGGGATTGACATATCTTGCTGATTATTGTTTATTGTTGATGGGTGTAAACGTGGGAGAAAATGTGAAAAAGGAGGAGAATTTAAAAAAAATGTTTAAAAAAAAGAAGGGCAGCAAGGATAATCCAGGGAACTTTACATCAGTGGTAGGGAAATTACTGGAGAGAATTTTTCGAGACAGGATCTACTCAACATCTACCAATTTCTTCTCTTTGGTGAATACTGATGCAAAGTATTCATTTAGTACCTCGCCCATTTCCTCTGGCTCCACACATAGATTCCCTTGCCTATCCGTCAGTGGGCCAACCCTTTCCCTGGCTACCCTCTTGCTTTTTATGTACGTGTAAAAAGCCTTTGGATTTTCCTTAACCCTATTTGCCAATGACTTTTCGTGACCCCTTCTAGCCCACCTGACTCCTTGCTTAAGTTCCTTCCTACTTTCCTTATATTCCACGCAGGCTTCGTCTGTTCCCAGCCTTTTAGCCCTGACAAATGCCTCCTTTTTCTTTTTGACGAGGCCTACAATATCTCTCGTCATCCAAGGTTCCCGAAAATTGCCGTATTTATCCTTCTTCCTCACAGGAACATGCCGGTCCTGAATTCCTTTCAACTGACACTTGAAAGCCTCCCACATGTCAGATGTTGATTTGCCCTCAAACATCCGCCCCCAATCTATGTTCTTCAGTTCCCACCTAATATTGTTATAATTAGCCTTCCCCCAATTTAGCACATTCATCCTAGGACCACTCTTATCCTTGTCCACCAGTACTTTAAAACTTACTGAATTGTGGTCACTGTTACCGAAATGCTCCCCTACTGAAACATCTACCACCTGGCCGGGCTCATTCCCCAATACCAGGTCCAGTACCGCCCCTTCCCTAGTTGGACTGTCTACATATTGTTTTAAGAAGCCCTCCTGGATGCTCCTTACAAACTCCGCCCCGTCTAAGCCCCTGGCACTAAGTGAGTCCCAGTCAATATTGGGGAAGTTGAAGTCTCCCATCACCACAACCCTGTTGTTTTTACTCTTTTCCAAAATCTGTCTACCTATCTGCTCCTCTATCTCCCGCTGGCTGTTGGGAGGCCTGTAGTAAACCCCCAACATTGTGACTGCACCCTTCTTATTCCTGATCTCTACCCATATAGCCTCACTGCCCTCTGAGGTGTCCTCCCGCAGTACAGCTGTGATATTCTCCCGAACCACTAGCGCAACTCCGCCTCCCCTTTTACATCCCCCTCTATCCCGCCTGAAACATCTAAATCCTGGAACGTTTAGCTGCCAATCCTGCCCTTCCCTCAGCCAGGTCTCTGTAATGGCAACAACATCATAGTTCCAAGTACTAATCCAAGCTCTAAGTTCATCTGCCTTACCCGTAATACTACTTGCATTAAAACATATGCACTTCAGGCCACCAGACCCGCTGTGTTCAGCAACTTCTCCCCGTCTGCTCTGCCTCAGAGCCCCACTGTCCCTATTCCCTAGTTCTCCCTCAATGCTCTCACCTTCTGACCTATTGCTCCTGTGCCCACCACCCTGCCATACTAGTTTAAACCATCCCGTGTGACACTAGCGAACCTCGCGGCCAGGATATTTATGCCTCTCCAGTTTAGATGCAACCCGTCCTTCTTATATAGGTCACACCTGCCCCGGAAGAGCTCCCAGTGGTCCAGATAACGGAAGCCCTCCCTCCTACACCAGCTGTTTAGCCACGTGTTTAGCTGCTCTATCTTCCTATTTCTAGCCTCACTGGCATGTGGCACAGGGAGTAATCCCGAGATTACAACCTTCGAGGTCCTGTCTTTTAACTTTCTGCCTAGCTCCCTGAACTCCTGCTGCAGGACCTCATGCCCCTTCCTGCCTATGTCGTTAGTACCAATATGTACAACGACCTCTGCCTGTTTGCCCTCCCCCTTCAGAATGCCCTCTACCCGTTCGGAGACATCCTGGACCCTGGCACCAGGGAGGCAACATACCATCCTGGAGTCTCTTTCACGTCCACAGAAGCGCCTATCTGTGCCCCTGACTATAGAGTCCCCTATTACTATTGCTCTTCTGCGCTTTGACCCTCCCTTCTGAACATCAGAGCCAGCCGTGGTGCCACTGCTCTGGCTGCTGCTGTTTTCCCCTGATAGGCTATCCCCCCCGACAGTATCCAAAGGGGTATACCTGTTCGAGAGGGGGACAACCACAGGGGATTCCTGCACTGACTACCTGCCCTTTCTGGTGGTCACCCATTTCCCTGCCTGCACCTTGGGTGTGACCACATTTACATAACTGCGATCTATGACGCTTTCCGCCACCTGCATGCTCCTAAGTGCATCCAATTGCTGCTCCAACCGAACCATGCGGTCTGTGAGGAGCTCCAGTTGGGTGCACTTTCTGCAGATGAAGCCATCCGGGACGCTGGAAGCCTCCTGGACCTGCCACATCTCACAGTCAGAGCACTGCACCCCTCTAACTGACATTGCGTCAATTAATTAAAATATATATATTTTTTTTAAATATATATTTTTTTTAATTTCAAAGTTACTGTTAACTATAACAATTAAGGGAAACAGTTAAGGGAAAGTTTTATATGAGAGAGTACTGTAGCTGTGTGTGGTATTTATGTTTGTAGTTAATAAAAAATGCTTACTTGTGTGTGTTTAGATAAATGTTAACTGAATTTGTAGAATAAACTTTGTTTTTGATTAAAAGTGTTTAAGGCCTCTGTTGAATAACACCTGAAAGGTAGGCCCTTGTGCTCCCCGTAACCAAAATTAATAAACAGTTGTAGGTTAGGTGAACTCCATGATATACGAGTCCATAACACCCTGACACAGACACACTTTTGAAAGCCTCCCACTTACCAGCCGTCCCTTTGCCTGCCAACAGACTCCCCCAATCAACTTTTGAAAGTTCCTGTCGAATACCATCAAAACTGGCCTTACCCCAATTTAGAATTTTAGCTTTTGGGCCAAACCTGTCATTCTCCACAGCCACCTTAAAACTAATGGAATTATGGCCTCTGGTCCCAAAGTGATCCCTCATTTCTGTCACCTGCATTTCCTTATTTCCCAAGAGGTGGTCAAGTTTTGCCCCCTCTCTAGTCAGCCACCCACATACTGAATGAGAAATTCCTCCCAAATACACGCAACAAATTTCTCTCCATCCAAGCCCCTAATGTCCCAGACACTGTTGGGAAAGTTAAAGTCCCCAACTATTACCACCCTAATTTTCTTGCAGCTATCTGTAATCTACTTACATATTTGCTCCTCAATTTCCCGCTGACTATTTTGGGGCCTGCAGTACAATCCTATCAAAGTGATCTCCCCCTTCTCATTTTTCAATTCTATCTATAGAGACTCAGTGGGCAAACCCTCGGATATCCTCCTCTCAGTACTGCCGTCATACTCTCAAAAACAACGGTTCTATCTTTCCTATAGCATCCGTACCTTGGAACATTGAGCTGCTAGTCCTGCCCCTCCCTTAACCATTGTTTCAGTAATAGCTACAATATCCCAGTTCCATGTACCCATCCATGCCCTGAGTTCATCTACCTTGCCCTTCAGGCTTCTTGCATTAAAATAAATTCAGTTTAATCTAGACTTCCCTTGCTCTCTGCCCTGCTTTCTCAGACCAGCAGTCCCATCACGCGCAGCACAAGTGATTAGCACTGCGGCTTCACAGCACCAGGGTCCCAGGTTCGATTCCTTGCTGGGTCACTGTCTGTGCGGAGTCTGCACGTTCTCCCCGTGTCTGCGTGGGTTCCGCTGGCTGCTCCAGTTTCGACCCACAATCCAAAGACATGCAGGTGAGGTGGATTGGCCATGATAAATTGCCCTTAGTGACCAAAAAAGGTTAGGAGGGGTTATTGGGTTACAGGGCTAGGGTGGAAGTGAGGGCTTAATTGGGTCGGTGCAGACTCGATGGGCCGAAAGGCCTACTTCTGCACTGTATGTTCTATCACGTTTTGTGCACTGTCCCTGTGTTTTATTTCTCTTAGCTTTACTGGACCCATTCAGAGTTTTTCACAGTCTCTGTACTCTGACCCTTTTTGATTTTGGTTTCTCTGCCTTTCACTTTTTCCCTTACTGCCTTTTGTTTGTATCCCACTTTAGTTCCCTCCGACTTCCTGCATCGGTTCCCATCCCCCTGCCACATTAGTTTAAACCCTCCCCAACGGCACTAACAAACACTCCTCTTAGGACAATGGGTTCCAGTCCTGCCCAGATGCAGACCGTCCGGTATGTACTGGTCCCACCTCCAACAGAACCGGTTCCAATGTCCCAAGAATTTGAATCCCTCCCTCTTGCACCATCTCTCAAGCCACGTATTCACCTTATCCATCCTAACATTCCTACTCTGACGAGCAGGTGGCACTGGTAGCAATCCTGAAATTACTACCTTTGAGGTCCTACTTTTTAGTTTTACTCCTAACTCATTAAATTTTGCTTTATTTTAATGCAAGGAGCCTTACGGGTAAGTCCATAAGACCATAAAGGCATAGGAGCAGAATTAGGTCACTTGGCCCATCGAGTCTGCTCTGCCATTCAATCATGGCTGATATTATCTCATCCCCATTCTCCTGCCTTCTCCCCATAACCCCTGATCCCATTATTAATCAAGAGTAAGGCTGATGAACTGAACATTAATTAACACATGGGAGTATGATAATATTGCTATCATAGAGGCATGGGGCAGGACTGGCAGCTCAATACCCGAGGTATAGAGCCTTCAGGCAAGGCAGGTGCAACAGGGTGTAATCCGACCGGTAGCATCTACTAACAATGCCCCAATTTGGCCAGTCAAAAAGGCAGACGGATCATGGCGTTTGACTATTGATTATCATGAATTAAATAAAGTAACCCCACTCACCGCCCCTACTGTAGCAAGAAGCCCCACGACCATGATGAAGCAGGGGTGCAAGCTAAATATTTCACCGTGCTAGACATTAGCACTGGTTTCTGGTCCATACCCTTAGACCGAGCTTGCCAGTATAAGTTCACCTTTACGTTTCAAGGCCGGCAATATACTTGGACGTGCCTCCCACAGGGCTTCCACAATTCGCCATCTATTTTTCACTGGCAGCTAGCTACTGGTCTGTCCAAATTCTCCCATCCCGATTGCCTAGTACAGTATGTGGACGACCTGCTACTGCAGACCAACACCAGAGAGGAACTCTGCTAGACAAACTGCTAGCCCTGCTCCACTCTGCAAGGTCAACTCAAAGAAACCGCAAATTATGAAGGCAAAGGTACTATATTTGGGTACCATCATCACCCACGTGAAGAGGGAAATAGAAAGGAAACGGATTGACACCATTCTACAACAGCCCCAGCCCCATAATGTGAGTACACTCCGCTCATTTTTTTGGATTAGTCGGGTATTGTAGGAATCACATCGATGGATTTGCCGCTAAAGCCACCCCACTCAGAACTTTGAAAAAGAAATGAGCCCTGGAAATGGGCTCCACAGCGTACAGAGGCAGTCAACGATTTAAAGCGCACCCTCACCACAGCCCCTGCTTTGCAGGTTCCTGACCCCGAATTGCCATATGCCATAGAGGTAGCAGCCACTGATCAGACCATTTTAGCTATACAGGAACAACATGACCGATTAGGCCCCGTAGCGTACACCTCCAGAGTTTTAGACCCCACAGCACAAGGGTTTTCTGGGTGTGAGCGACCCCTGCTCAGTCTTTTGGGCGGTCCAATACTTCGCCTACTTTACGGGACTCAACCCGGTCAAGATCCGTACCGAACACACCCCGACTCAGCTTCTCTTAGATGGGCGACTTACGGACGGTTCAGTTAGCCAGGTTCGAGCCACGCGATGGACATTATTACTACAGGGCAGGGACATCTCTGTAAAACGCACCAAGGTCCCAACATTTTTGGCGGATAATTTACACGATGGAGGAACCCCACGAGTGTCAGGTGATAACAGCCAAACACCCTGTTGGGTTACCCTTCATTCCCAGATCACTACAGCCATGGGCAGGCAACAAGAAGGCAGGCCCTCAACAATTGAGTGACGCATTCAAAATTTATGTAGATGGCTCTTCCACTATTGAGGATGGCAATAGGATAACTGGGTATGGTATGTATATAGAGGATTCACAGGGACACCCACAGAAGAAGTAGTCCTTAATCTACCAGGACACCTAGGAGCCCAGGCCGCTGAACTTGCAGCCATAGCTTATATGGTTGCCCACCCGGAATCTTTCCCAACGCCTGCTGACATACACTCAGAGAGCATGTATGTCTGCAACAGTTTGACCAAGTTCCTTCCCCTGTGGGAAGCTCGTGGTTTTGTTTCTACAGACAGTAAGCCCCTACCTTCAGCCCCCTTACTCTTTTTAAAAAAATATATATTTTATTAAAGTTTTCAAACACAATTTTTCCACTTTACAAATCAACATAAGAGATAACACAATAACTAATAAGTAACATTATTTAAATAAAAGTGAACTAGCTAAGTAACAAGAAATAGTGCCCCCCCCCCCCCCCCCCCCCCCACACCCTCTGGGCTGCTGACGATCTATTTTCCCTTAACATTCCGCGAGATAGTCAAGGAACGGTTGCCACCGCCTGGAGAACCCCTGAACCAATCCTCTCAACGCAAACTTCATCCGTTCCGGTTTTATGAACCCTGCCATGTCGTTTATCCAGGCCTCCACACCGGGGGTTTCGCTTCCTTCCACATAAGTAAGATCCTTCGCCGGGCTACCAGGGACGCAAAGGCCAGAATATCGGCCTCTTTCGCCTCCTGCACTCCCGGCTCTTCCGCTACCCCAAATATAGCTAACCCCCCAGCCTGGCTTGACCCGGACCATCACCACCTTTGAAATCACTCTTGCCACTCCCCTCCAGTACTCATCCAGTGCCGGACACGACCAGAACATATGTGTGTGGTTCGCCGGGCTTCCCAAGCACCTCCCGCACCTGTCCTCCACTCCGAAGAACCTGCTCAGTCTTGCTCCCGTCATGTGTGCTCTGTGTAGAACCTTGAATTGTATCAGGTGAAGCCTGACACACGAGAAAGAGGAATTTACCCTACTTAGGGCATCAGCCCACAGCCCCTCCTCAATCTCCTTCCCCAGCTCTTCTTCCCATTTTCCTTTCAGCTCCTCTACCAGCGCCTCCCCCTCGTCTCTCATCTCCTGATATATTTCAGACACTTTGCCCTCCCCGACCCATACCCCCAAAATCACTATCCTGGATCCCCTGTGTCGGGAGCAGCGGAAATTCCCTCACCTGTTGCCTCGTAAACGCCCTCACTTGCATATATCTAAAGATATTCCCCGGGGGCAACTCATACTTTTCCTCCAGGCTCCCCGTCAATAAACAAGTCTCTCAATCTCCTAATTCCTGCCCGATGCCAGCTCTGGAACCCTCCGTCCATCCTTCCTGGGACAAACCTATGGTTATTCCTGATCGGGGACCACACCGAGGCATCCGTCAGCCCCCTATGTCGCCTCCATTGCCCCCAGATCCTTATGGTTGCCACCACCACTGGGTTCGTGGTTATACCTTTTCGGGGAAAGCGGTAGCGGCGCCGTCACCAGCGCCTTTAGGCTCGTTCCTTTACAGGACGCCATCTCCAGCCTCTTCCACGCCGCCCCCTCTCCCTCCCTCATCCATTAGATTGCCGTGGTTGTCAGTCCACACTATTGCAGGCATAAGCTCGTATTTAAACATAATAAAATAAAGAGATTAAATGAATAATCTCTAATGTAAATTTCCCTTAACATTAAAGAAGCTACATACGGCATCATTAAAGTTAAGAATCACCACCGCACCTAGCAACTTAGCTAAAGCTGGGGCCCGCAATGGTCACTTCTGGCAACCACCCGGACGCGAACCAATGAATGCGGTTCAGACTAGCATAGCGGATCTAGCCCAAGCACAATGCGCAGACGGGTCCCTCAAGCGGGTTCTGAATGGTAATTGCCCGGCCCCATATGATAAATGGAAGGACAAGCTCAACATACAGGATGATTTATTCTTAAGAAATCAGCTCATATACCAATTCCATGACGGACAGGGACACCAGGGTGTAGACCTACCATAAATCACCTGAAAACCTTGTGCTGGTGGCCTGAATTAAGGGAGGATGTGACCCATTACATACAGAACGGCCTCATCTGCGCTCAGAACAACCCTGACCGGTATGCCAGGAAGGGACATTTAAGGCCCACCCGTTCTGTAGAAGGCCCCTGGACAAATCATAGAATTTACAGTGCAGAAGGAGGCCGTTCAGCCCATGGAGTCTGGACCGGCCCTTGGAAAGAGCACCCCACTTAAGCCCACACTTCTACCCTATCCCCCTAACCCAGTAACCCCACCTAACCTTTTTGGACACTAAGGGCAATTTATCATGACCAATCCACCTAACTTGCACATCTTTGGACTGTGAGGGGAAACCAGAGCACCCGGAGGAAACTCGCGCAGACAAGGGGAGAACGGGCAGATTCCACACAGACAGTGACCCAAGCCAGGAATCGAACCTGGGACCCTGGAGCTGTGAAGCAACTGTGCTAACCAATGTGCCTCCGTGCTGCATCCGTCAATGTCTGGATAGGACATGACAGGATTTTACCATACGCAGTGGAGAAGGAAGAAGAAAGGAATGCTTATAGGCACCACTCTAAATAGATGTCAGCAAACCGACGAGATAATCAAATGCCCTAACCCAGTCTATTTGAACAAGCATGCTATGTGCGGCTTCCAAACAAACACATCTTTAAATTGTACCAAAGAGGCACGCAGCCTGGATACAGACATCATTCAGGTAGCATACAAGGGAGTACTGCTTGATCACCTCCCTAAAGCAATAGCAATATGGCACTGTGACTTCAGCAACAAGACCTTCTGCATAAAACCTGACATTCCGGCCAGGGTGGGCCTCATACATTTAATTAACATCCACAGAAGGGAAACGGTAGACATCAATGCCACTGACGAACTCGAGCAAAACCTGGGGGATTATTACGAAGAACACTACACTGAACATCGATCCCTACCTGAGGAACTGCACCAAATTAAGCAAAATTGGCCACAGCTCACAAAACATTCACCAAAGTAATACAGCAGTCCAAAGATGTCACCCAGCAGATCGCAGAAATCAAGGCCACTACTTGGTGGGATGATTTCTGGGATTGGGGCTCTAACCTTATTATCCTCACAGTCCAGTTCCGTAGGTGGAAAGCAAAAATCATTAGACGCACGGGACTTGGGACCCATGTTTACAACCCAAGCCCCTTTACTTCAAACTAAAGAGATTCCCTGGGACTCATACTCAATTGCCCAAGTTTACATGTACCTGCTGCTAAATGGGCTATTCAGACCCTCCTCGTGTTGAGACTTTTTGATACTGTAATGCTGTGCAATTTGATGCTGTTGCTTTAAAACTCTGTACTGTATACACGTTTTGTAATTTTATAAGGAAATAGGATGACTGTGGCAGGATAAGATTATTTTATATTTTTAACAGTGCACTTGTGTGAAGTTAGGTCATATTAATGTATTATGTAGCACAGTGTTTTTCAAACTTTTTTTCCAGGGACCCATTTTTACCAACCGGCCAACCTACTGGACCCAACCCGGCCGACCTTTGCAGCCCACGCCGGTCGACCTGCGCGACCCTGAGTTTGTTTACCTTGTTGGCTGCTGACAAAAATGGAGAAGGTTTTGGGTCCCTTTGGCCCCCCAAACTTGAAAAAAAAAGGCTGCGACCATATTACTAAAAATGCTGCCACACTGCGCATGCATGCCCGATCATCGGTGCGCATTTGCATAGTTTTGTGCATGCGCACCGATGATCGGGCATGCATGCGCAGTGTGGCTGAAATTTTTTAAATCTGTTCCTTACCATTTTGAAGGCAGCTCGCAGCCGGCATTATTAAAAGCCTGCTCCTGCTGTTGTGCGCGGATTTGGGCGATCGGGAGCGCCGCGACGGACGGCTCCGCGACCCTCCCGACACCCACCTGCGGGTTTCACCCGAGTTTGACAATGCCTGATGTAGCATGAGTTAGGGCCTTACTTGACCGACAGATGACTGGGGATACAGGGCAGTCCAATTTGGTGATCCACCACGCTTCAGGATAAAGAGGAGGGATATGTGGCTATCTAAAATGGCCACCCGCAGATATCGATAGGAAATTTGGCCAAGTCTGAACACAGACAGGCTGCAGCATGCAATTATACAAAAGGCTGCAGCTCAGATTTATGCAGAAACTAACAAAGGAAAATGGCCATTCCGGGACAATGGGCTCCAGGTAGAAACTGACAGTAAGTGGCAGACTCAGTGGCGCCTGCTTTCCTTATTTGGGAAGGCCTATGTGCGTCAGACACTAACGGCTATGGCCGACTGGGACGCGCCCAGCCATCAAGGTGATCCGAGAACTGATCAATCCATTGGACAGTCACTTGGGACCGCCCAAAAGAGTGCAAAGGTCTCAAGGATAAAGGGTGCTACACAGCCCACCACTCGACTGCAGCTTCGACAGCCATCAACAACGGTGAACCCTTCACCAGCCAAGAGGAAGACCACCCACAGAGGGACAAGAGCTGAGGGCATAGACAACTAGTAACAAGAACTCCAGCACTGCCAGATTACCGATAAGGCCTTATCTGCACTGTAATTGCCAGTCACCTGAAAAGCAGACACAAATATGCTCACCCCTCACTGTCTAAGTTCACTAAGCCAACCCAATCACGAAAGATAGACTTTTATCCCAGAAGAGCCCCCAATTTGTTATGGGCCAGGGTTTAGAAAACTCCAAAAGTATATCATGGAGTTCACCTGACCTACAACTGTTCATTTATTTTGGTTACAATGAGCACAAAGGCCTGCCATTCAGGTGTTATAATAATCGCTTATTGTCACAAGTAGGCTTCAATGAAAATAGAACATAGAACATAGAACAATACAGCGCAGTACAGGCCCTTCGGCCCACGATGTTGCACCGAAACAAAAGCCATCTAACCTACACTATACCATTATCATCCATATGTTTATCCAATAAACTTTTAAATGCCCTCAATGTTGGCGAGTTCACCACTGTAGCAGGTAGGGCATTCCACGGCCTCACTACTCTTTGTGTAAAGAACCTACCTCTGTCCTATATCTATTACCCCTCAGTTTAAGGCTATGTCCCCTCGTGCTAGCCATTTCCATCCGCGGGAGAAGGCTCTCACTGTCCACCCTATCTAACCCTCTGATCATTTTGTATGCCTCTATTAAGTCTCCTCTTAACCTTCTTCTCTCTAACGAAAACAACCTCAAGTCCATCAGCCTTTCCTCATAAGATTTTCCCTCCATACCAGGCAACATCCTGGTAAATCTCCTCTGCACCCGTTCCAAAGCCTCCACGTCCTTCCTATAATGCGGTGACCAGAACTGTACGCAATACTCCAAATGCGGCCGTACCAGAGTTCTGTACAGCTGCAACATGACCTCCTGACTCCGGAACTCAATCCCTCTACCAATAAAGGCCAACACTCCATAGGCCTTCTTCACCACCCTATCAACCTGGGTGGCAACTTTCAGGGATCTATGTACATGGACACCTAGATCCCTCTGCTCATCCACACTTTCAAGAACTTTTCCATTAGCCAAATATTCCACATTCCTGTTTTTCCTTCCAAAGTGAATCACCTCACACTTCTCTACATTAAACTCCATTTGCCACCTCTCAGCCCAGCACTGCAGCTTATCTATATCCCTCTGTAACCTTCCACTTCCTTCCACACTATCGACAACACCACCGACTTTAGTATCGTCTGCAAATTTACTCACCCACCCTTCTGCGCCTTCCTCGAGGTCATTGATAAAAATGACAAACAGCAACGGCCCCAGAACAGATCCTTGTGGTACTCCACTTGTAACTGAACTCCATTCTGAACATTTCCCATCAACCACCACCCTCTGTCTTCTTTCAGCTAGCCAATTTCTGCTCTACCCTCGTCTACCTGTTCAGTCACCTTCTCAAAGAACTCGATAAGGTTTGTGAGGCATGACCTACCCTTCACAAAGCCATGCTGACTATCCCTGATCATATTATTCCTATCTAGATGATTATAAATCTTGTCTCTTATAATCCCCTCCAAGACTTTACCCACTACAGACGTGAGGCTCACCGGTCTACAGTTGCCGGGGTTGTCTCTGCTCCCCTTTTTGAACAAAGGGACCACATTTGCTATCCTCCAGTCCTCTGGCACTATTCCTGTATCCAATGATGACATAAAAATCAAAGCCAATGGTCCAGCAATCTCTTCCCTGGCCTCCCAGAGAATCCGAGGATAAATCCCATCAGGTCCCGGGGACTTATCTATTTTCAGCCTGTCCAGAATTGCCAACACCTCTTCCCTACGTACCTCAATGCCATATAATCTATTTACCTGGATCTCAGCATTCTCCTCCACAACATTATCTTTTTCCTGAATGAATACTGACGAAAAATATTCATTTAGTATCTCGCCTATCTCTTCAGACTCTACACACAACTTCCCATCCCTGTCCTTGACTGGTCCTACTCTGTCCCTAGTCATTCGCTTATTCCTGACATACCTATAGAAAGCTTTTGGGTTTTCCTTGATCCTTCCTGCCAAATACTTCTCATGTCCCCTCCTTGCTCGTCTTAGCTCTCTCTTTAGATCCTTACTCGCTACCTTGTAACTATCCATCGCCCCAACTGAAACTTCACACCTCATCTTCACATAGGCCTCCTTCTTCCTCTTAACAAGAGATTCCACTTCTTTGGTAAACCACGGTTCCCTCGCTCGACGCCTTCCTCCCTGCCTGACCGGTACATGCTTATCAAGAACACGCAGTAGCTGATCCTTGAACAAGCTCCACTTATCCAGTGTGTCCAACACTTGCAGCCTACTTCTCCACCTTATCCCCCCCAAAGTCACGTCTAATGGCATCATAATTTCCCTTCCCCCAGCTATAACTCTTGCCCTGCGGTGTATACTTATCCCTTTCCATCCTTAACGTAAACGTCACCGAATTGTGGTCACTGTCCCCAAAGTGCTCACCTACCTCCAAATCCAACACCTGGCCTGGTTCATTACCCAAAACCAAATCCAATGTGGCCTCGCCTCTTGTTGGCCTGTCAACAAACTGTGTCAGGAAACCCTCCTGCACACACTGTACAAAAAACGACCCATCTAATGAACTCGAACTATATCTTTTCCAGTCAATATTTGGAAAGTTAAAGTCTCCCATAATAACTACCCTATTACTTTCGATCTTATCCAGGATCATCCTCGCCATCCTTTCCTCTATATGCCTAGAACTATTTGGAGGCCTATAGAAAACTCCCAACAGGGTGACCTCTCCTTTCCTGTTTCTAACCTCAGCCCATACTACCTCGGAAGATGAGTCCCCATCTAGCATCCTCTCCGCCACCGTAATACTGCTCTTGACTAGCAGCGCCACACCTCCCCCTCTTTTGCCTCCTTCTCTGAGCTTACTAAAACACCTAAACCCCGGAACCTGCAACATCTATTCCTGTCCCTGCTCTATCCATGTCTCCGAAATGGCCACAACATCGAAGTCCCAGGTACCAACCCATGCTGCCAGTTCCCCTACCTTATTTCGTATACTCCTGGCATTGAAGTAGACACACTTCAAACCACCTACCTGAACACTGGCCCCCTCCTGCGACGTCAAATCTGAGCTCCTGACCTCTATACTCTCATTCTCCCTTACCCTAAAACTACAATCCATTAGTTTAAACCCCCCCAAAGAGCACTAACAAATCTGTGAAAAGCCCCTAGTCGCCACATTCCGGCGCCTGTTCGGGGAGGCTGGTATGGGAATTGAACCCGCGCTGCTGCCATTGTTCTGCATTACAAGCCAGCTGTTTAGCCCTCTGTGCTAAACCAGCCCCTGTGATGAATATCACATTCACCGCAGAATTTGGTTCGAAATAAGGCAACAGAAATTTATACCAGTATTTTAATTCAAAGTGGAATAAAACCACTTCAGCTAAAGGTCATCCAGAAGTCACCATTTGCTGGGAAAAACTCCGAGCTGACTTCAAGGATCATTAATACATTCCAAACAAATACAGGATAAGGAAAACCTTGCTTTGACACACCGTAAATTCTTTAGATCACTCCCCTGCACCTATAAGTATTCAAACCATGAGGACAGGAAATTTTTCAGATAAATGAATACACAAGTCCTTCCTTAACTATATAATGCTTGACACTTACAGTAACATCCTCAGAGAAGTGTCTGTTTTGATATCTAAGAAACATGACAACACTGAAAAAAGACAGATCTCTATACGAGTCCCTCTTTGCCAATATATCTTAAGACACCTGACATTCACGCAGACACTAAGATCATTAAAACATATATTGATGATAATACATCAAATTAGCCATTTGGCTATAGACAATTAACCAACAATAAGTGATAAGACAACAGAGACAGTCCTTGACTGATTAGAAGATTTTATGTATAAAAAAGGGGCATTTTGGCAGAGGTACCTTTTCACTCCCCTGCAGGAGTGTGGGTCAAAGCTCTGTTCTTCAAACTTGTCTCATCAAACAAAGACCATCATGGTTTTGTAAATATGTTTCTGTTAAGCTTCTTAGAAATGTATTAGAAATTGATAGGAGATACTTTAGGATTTTCCATGTTTCAGATATCTCATTCTCTTCCGAGAAGTTAGTGTGTTAGCAGATAAAGGACTGTTAACGGGTTTTTATATTATTAACAGATAACTAAAGACTGTTAATCAATTTATATTTTTAATTCTGCAATTCTGTATGTATCTATTGGGAGCATTTTACAATAAAAATGCTTTGATTGAAATTATACTGTGTAGACTTACTCTCAAAGTTTAAAATCCTAGACACTCATTTAGGAAGTCTTAAATGACTAGGACCCACAACGACAGAGGTAACGATTTAGTTATGAGTGACGTATCTGAACTTTTCCCATAAAAAGTTACTGAGATCCTGTTTAACTGTCTGAGACCCGGAAAAGCATTCTCCCTTCGTGAGATCTATTTTGAGTCTTAGCAGAGAAACCCTGTTTTGGTGGGTTAACCTAGAGCATAGGTTATTAATAAAGTATTATCAGGTCCGGAATAACCTAAATCCGTCACACACCTTTTTCAACAGAGGCCTTAAGCACTTTTAACCAAAAACAAAGTTTATTCTACAAATTTAGTTGACATTTTTATAAACACACACAGTAAGCATTTTTATCAACTACCAACATAAATACCCCACACAGCTACAGTACTCTATTCCCTCAATAAATGTCCTCCTTAAGCTGTTCCAATTTAATAACAAGATCCCAGAAAACCATTTTCAAAGGTATGGCCCAGCACACAGCACTCAAGACCTGGTTTGGGCACTTGTGTCCTTTCCAAAACAGCAGGTTTAAATTTCTTCCATAAAACAATTATTTCTTTTCAAGTTATCAAGCAGTCTGGAAACAGCTTTTAAAATGCAAATAGAGGGAAAAAATCTTTCTTTTTCAACCTGTGCTGTACAAACCAGTTCAAACTCAAAGCGAAAGTAAAACCAACTCAAAAACAAAAGTAAAACCCCAGTCACAGGCCAGCTCCACCCACACAACATCACTGAAGCCATGTGCTGAGACAAAAACACTTTAGGGACACTCCCATGACAACAGATGCTGCCGGACCAGTGGTCGTCCAGTATTTTCTGTTTTAGTAATAGAACAGAGAGTATAGAAAACAGCAGGAATCTAACACCAGGCACAGCAGATAAGGGGACAACTATGAGAAGGGGGGCAGTCCACAGAGGACTGAGGGTGTTGTACTTAAATGCACACAATATACAGAACAAGCACATATTGAAATTGGCGGGTAAGATGACAAGGGGGATCAGAGCTGGGACCTAAATATCCTATCGAAAGGACAGGTAGATGGGCAGAGGGGGTGGGGTTGCTTATTACTAACAAAAATTTAACTAACTCGATAACAAGAAGCAATTATAGGGTGGGAAGGCGTGGAATCTGTGTGGGTAGAGGTGAGGAAACGCAAAGGGGAAAAAAAAGACCCTGATGGGAGTTATGTACAGGCCCACAAGCAGTAGTCAGCGTGGGGCAGAGAATAAAACAGGAGTTAGAAAAGGCATGTAAAGAAATGTACAATAATTATGGGAGACTTCAATATGCAGGTGGACTGGGAAAATCAGATTGGTAGCAGATCCCAAGAAAAGGAATTTGTGGAATGTTTACGAGGTGGTTCTTGGAGCAGCTTGTGCCCACGAGGGAACAGGCAATTCTAGATTTGGTGATGTGTAATGAGGTAGACCTGATTAAGGAACTTAAGGTGAAGGAACCCTTAAGGAGCAGTGACCACAACATGATGGAATTTACACTGCAGTTTGAGGGGGAGACTCTGGAATCAGGTGTAACTGTTTTACAATTGAGTAAATGAGTAAACAACCATATGAGTGAGGAGCTGGCCAGAATTGATTGGAAAAGGAGCCTAGCAGGGAAGACAGTGGAACAGCAATGGCAGGATCTTTGGGGGATAATTTGGGAAGCACAACACAAATTCATCCCAAGGAGGAGGAAACATGCTAAGAGGACGAGGCAACTATTGCTGGCAAGGGAAATCAAAGAAACATAAAACAAAGGAAAAAGCATATGATGTGGCGAGGATTAGTGAGAAGCCGTTAAAAGCAAGCAGGGGACAACTAAAAAAGCAATAAGGGGGGAGAAGGTGAATTGAGTGCAAGATATCTAGTAATACAAAATATGATTGCAAGAGTTTGTTTCGATATACAAAATGGAAGAGAGGCTAGATTAGACATTGGACCACTGGAAAATTAGGCTGATGAAGTAGTAATAGGAAACAAAAATGGCGAAGGAACTGAATTGTTACTTGACAATGCTAGACCGTCAAAGTCACGGGGCAGAGGCGAGTGTAGTGCCCAAGAAGATGATGCTGGGGAAGCTGAAAGGTCTGAAGGTATCCACCTTTTATCCAAAACATTTGGACTGGATGGATGGCCCCCAGGGTCCTAATGGAGAAAGCCGAGATTGTGGAGGCATTGATGGTGATCTTTCAGGAATTACTGGTGACAGGGAGGGCCCCAGAGGACTGAAAAATGGCTAATGGAATGCTCCTATGTAAGAAGGGAAAGAGGCAGATGATGGGAAATTATGAGCCAGTTAGTCTGACTTCAGTCGTTGGAAAAATTTGAGAGTCCATTATTAAGGATGAGATTGCAGAATACTTGGAAATGCATGATAAAATAGGACTGAGTCAGCACGGCTTTGTCAAGGGGAGGTCATGCCTGGCAAATCTGTTAAGTCTTTGAGGAAGTAACGAGGAAGTTAGACAAAGGAGAGCCAGTGGACGTGATCTATTTGGATTTCCAGAAGACCTTTGATAAGGTGCTGTTCAGGAAGCTGCTAAATAAGATAACAGCCCAGGGCAAGGTACAGGCCTGGAGAGAGGATTGGCTGACTGGCAGAGTGGGGATAAAGGTTTTTTTTTTCAGGTTGGCAGCCAGTGACCAGTGGTGTACCTTCAGGGTCGGGACCACAACTTTTCACAATATACATTAACCATCTGGAAGAAGGAACGGAGGGGACTAAGTTTGCGATAATACAAAGATCTGTCGAGGGACAGGCAGTGGTGAGGAAGAAGGGGGGCTGCAGAAGGACTTGGAACAGGCTAGGAGAGTGGGCAAATAAGTGGCAGATTGACTACAATGTGGAAAAGTGTGAGGTTATGTTCTGGTAGGATAGATAGGTTCTTGATTAACCAGGGGATCAGGGGTTACGGGAAGACGACAGAATGGGGATGGCAAACCTATAAACCACAATCGAATGGCGGAGCAGACTCGATGGGCCGAATGGCCTAATTCTGTTCCTATATCTTATAGTTTTGTATGTATGCAAGTCTCAGAAATGTAAAATTAATAGGGCAATAATAGTAGGGGATTTCAATTTCCCCAATATTAATTGGGATAGTCAGAGTGTAAAAGGCTTAATGGGGGCAGAATTCATGTCTAACAAATCTGATAGAATTTTCCGAGGAAGTGACGAGGTGTGTAGAGGAAAGTTGATGTAGTCTTCAATGGATTCAGTGAGGCTTTTGACAAGGTCCCACATGGGAGACTGGTCAAGGTAAGAGCAATTTGGATCCAAAATTGACTTAATGGCAGGAGGCAAGGGCGATGGTTGAAGCCCGTGTCCAATGGTGTTCCATAGAGATTGATGGTGAGTCCCTTGCTGATTCTAGTGTACATTAACAATCCAGAAGTTAATGTAGCAGACATGATCTGTAAGTTTGTAGATGACACAAAAATTGGTGGTGCGTTAATAGTGAGGAAGAGGAATCACAGAATCACTACAGTGCAGAGGGAGGCCATTCAGCCCATTGAGTGTGCACCGCCTCTCTGAAAAAGCACCCTACCTAGACCTACGCCCCCACACTATCCTCGTAATCCCACCTAACCGTTGGATATTATGGGGCAATTGAGCCTGACCAATCCACCTAACCTGCACATCTTTGGGCTTGAGGAAAACCTTAGATTACAGGACGATATATGCAGACTGGTCAGATGGGCAGAACAGTGCCAAATGGAACTTGAAAGTGCCAGGTAATGGATTTTGAGAGGACTACCAAGTCAAGGGAATGCACAATGAATGGTCGGACAATAGGAAGTACAGAGGATCTCCGGGACCTTGGTGTTGATGTTCACAGATCTCTGAAGAGAGCAGGATAGGGTGGGGAGGTGTTAAGACGACATATGGGATACTGAACTTTATTAACCAAGGCACAGAATGTAAGAGCAGGGAGACTACGATGGAGCTGTATAAAATGCACATTAGACCACAGTTGGAGTACTGTGTGCAGTTCTTGTCACCACACTATGTGATATACACGAGAAAGGGTGCAGTACAGGAGATTCACCAGGATGTTGCTCGGCTGGAGCGTTTGGGGCACCGGATTCAAAATTGAGGAACACAGACAGGGTGGATAAGGCACTTTCTCCCTTAGCAGAGGGGTCAATAATCAAAGATTTAAGTTTTTTCATAGAATTTCATAGAATTTGCAGTGCAGAAGGAGGCCATTCGGCCCATCAAGTCTGCACCGGCTCTTGGAAAGAGCACCCTACCCAAGGTCAACACTGCCACCCTATCCCCATAACCCAGCAACCCCACCCAACACTAAGGGCAATTTTGGACACTAAGGGCAATTTATCATGGCCAATCCACCTAACCTGCACATCTTTGGACTGTGGGAGGAAACCGGAGCACCCGGAGGAAACCCACGCACACACGGGGAGGATGTGCAGACTCCGCACAGACAGTGACCGAAGCTGGAATCGAACCTGGGACCCTGGAGCTGTGAAGCAATTGTGCTATCCACAAGGCTACCGTGCTGCCCAAACGGTAGTTGTAATGATAATCTTATTAGTGTCACAAGTAGGCACTGCACTGCAAAGATGTTAGTGTAAAAATCCCCATGTCGCCACACAACAGCACCTGTTTGGGTACACGGGGTGAATTCAGAATGTCCAAATCACCTAACAAGCACATCTTTTGGGTCATACTGCTTGAAAGGGTAGTGGAGACGGGAACACTCACAACATTGAAGAAGTATTTAGATTATCACTTGAAATGGCGTACAAACTGCTGGAAAATTGGATTATGACAGGTGTTTGATGGCCGGCACGGACGCAACGGTTCGAAGGACTTCTTGCTGTGCTGTAAAAACTCTGTGACTCACATTCCTGCCTCGCTCTAACAGCAGCTTCCCCAGCTCAGGAGCAGCGCCGTTTTCCCGGCTTCAGCCCAGACAGCCGGCCCGCTCTGCCATACGGGGCCGCGGCCCTCACCTTGCTTTTTTTGCCTCCCTTCTTGCTCACGGACTCGGGTTCCATCCTGTACTCCGGGTCCTGGGGCTGGCAGCTGAGTCGTGCCGGCATTTCTGGGAACACGGAATAGGACACGCGGCTCAGTGACCGGTCGGTGCGGCAGCTGCGCACAAGCGACCAAGGCCCGAAGCTCCAGGGATAGCGCTACTCCGGCTCACTCGGGTACTGCAGGCCCACAAAGTAGATCACCTCCGGGTACAGCGCAGTTTCGGCTCACCACGGAACTGCAGGACCACACAGCAGATCATTCCTCCGGGAACAGCGCCGCGCCGGCTCACACCAGTACTGCAGATCCACACAGCGGACCATTCCTGCAGGGACAGCGCCTCCCCGGCTCACTCCAGTACTGCAGGTCCTCGGTGGACCATTCTTCGGAGGACAGCGCCTCTCCGGCTCGGTCCAGAACTGCAGGTCCACACAGCAGATCATTCCTCCGGGTACAGCGCCTCTCCGGCTCGGTCCAGTACTTCAGTCCACACAGCAGATCATTCCTCCGGCGACAGCGCCTCTCCGGCTCGCTCTGGTACTTCTCCCGGTAACTGCACGTTTGAAAAAGCTTTTTCTCACATCAGTTTTGCTTCTCATTCCGATTACTTGAAATCTCAGATCCTGACTCCTCAGGAGCTCCAGCCCCTCATGATTCTGAACATTTCTATCTTTTTTGCTGCCTTCTCTCCAAGAGGAACAGCCCCAACTGATGTGTTGGGTGTTCTGGATAACAAACAGGTCACCAACACTGGAAGTGGTGCAACTCTATTTTATTATAAGGTTAACTATATTAACATACTTGAACTGTGGGTAAATGCAATACCAGCTTTAAATGTTGACCCTTGCCTAGTCCTAACCAGGTGATGCACTCAGCACATGGTGAATGTCTGTGTTGCAGGCTGTGAGCTCTGTGCTCCGAGCTGGGTGATACTAGAAAGAGCGGGAACTCTCCCGTCCCCTGTCTTTATAGTGCGTGTGCTCTCACTGGTGATTGGCTGCGGTGTTGTGTATGCTGGTTGGTCCCACTGCATGTCCATCAGTGTGTGTGTGTCTGCACCATGATATACTGGTGTATATTATGACACCAACCTCTCCAATCTATCATCATAACCTGAAGTTTCTCATCCCTGGAACCATTCTGGTAAACCTCTTCTGCACTCTGTCCAATGTGTTCACATCCTTCCTATACTGCAGTGTTGTTATAGACATTTTGAGTTGATTAACAACTCCATAAGATAAAAGAACACAGTCAAATACAAAACAATCAGCAATACGTGGAAACATCCACAATGCACCAAACCAAAAATCAATTAGTCAACAAGAAAACAAACCCACAACTTTCTAGCCAGCTTATGCCTGCCCCGCCTCAACGGTAGCCCCACATAGCCCCACGTGTGAGGGAACCATGGTTCACAAAAGAGGTTGAATGTCTTGTCAAGAGGAAAAAGGAAGAGTATGTAAGGATGAGAAAACAAGGTTCAGTTGGGTCGCTTGAGGGTTACAAGGTAGCATGGAATGAGCTAAAAAAAAAAAGAGCTTAGGAGAGCTAGGAGGGGGCATGAGAAGTCCTTGGCGGGTCAGATCAAGGAAAACCCCAAGACGTTTTACTCTTATGTGAGAAATAAAAGAATGACCAGGGTGAGGGTAGGTCAAGGACAGTAGTGGGAACTTGTGCATGGAGTCAGAAGAAATAGGAGAGGCGTTGAACACTTTTCTTCAGTGTTCACCAAGGAGAGGGGCCATGTTTTTGAGGATGAGACTGTGATACAGGCGGGTAGGCTGGAGGAGGTAGTTGTTCTGAGGAAGGATGTATTCGCAATTTTGAAAAACCTGAGGGTCGACAAGTCCCCTGGGCCAGATGGGATATATCCAAGGATTCTTTGGGAGGCAAGGGATGAGATTGCAGAGCCTTTGGCTTTGATCTTTGGGTCCTCACTGTCTGCGGGGATAGTGCCAGAGGACTGGAGAGTGGCGAATGTTGTTCCTCTGTTTAAGAAAGGAAATAGGAATGACCCTGGTAATTATAGGCCAGTTGGTCTTACTTCGGTGGTCGGTAAGTTAATGGAAAAGGTCCTGAAGGATAGGATTTATGACCATTTGGAAAGATGCAGCTTAATCCAGGATAGTTAACACAGATTTGTGAAGGGTTAAGTCGTGCCTCACAAATTTGATTGAATTCTTTGAGGAGGTCACTAAGATGAAGGTAGAGCAGTTGATGTCGTATACATGGATTTTAGTAAGGCGTTTGATAAGGTTCCCCATGGTCGGATCATGAAGAAAGTAAGGAGGTGTGGGATAAAGGGAAATTTGGCCAATTGGATAAGTAACTGGCTATCACATAGAAGACAGAGGGTGGTGGTGGATGGAACATTTTCAGACTGGAGACCAGTTACCAGCGGTGTACCACAGGGATCAGTGCTGGGTCCTCTGCTATTTGTGATTTTTATCAATGACTTGGAGGAGGGGACTGAAGGGTGGGTCAGTAAATTTGCTGATGACACCAAGATTGGTGGAGTAGTGGATGAGGTGGAGGGCTGTTGTCGGCTGCAAAGAGACATTGTTAGGATGCAGAGCTGGGCCGAAAAATGGCAGATGGAGTTTAACCCTGATAAGTGCGAGGTGATTCATTTTGGTAGAAAAAATGTGAATGCGGATTACAGGGTCAACGGCAGGGTTCTGAGGAATGTAGAGGAACAGAGAGATCTTGGGGTTCATGTCCACAGATCTCTGAAGGTTGCCACTCAAGTGGATAGAGCTGTGAAGAAGGCTTATAGTGTGTTAGCGTTTATTAACAAGGGGCTTGAGTTTAAGAGCTGCGGGGTTATGCTGCAACTATACATGACCCTGGTGAGACCACATTTGGAGTATTGTGCGCAGTTCTGGTCACCTCATTACAGGAAGGATGTGGAAGCATTGGAAAGGGTGCAAAGGAGGTTTACCAGGATGCTGCATGGTTTGCAGGATAGGTCTTATGAGGAAAGGTTGGAGCGGAGGAGGATGAGAGGCAACTTAATAGAGGTTTATAAGATGATGAGGGGGATAGATAGAGTGGACGTCAGAGACTATTTCCTCGGATGGATGTAACTAAGTGCCCCGTAGTGTCCAAAAGTTAAGTGGAGGTTGCTGGGTTACAGGGGTAAGGTGGATGTATGGGATTAGGTAGGGTGCTCTTCCAGGGGCCGGTATAGAATTGATGGGCCGAATGGCCTCCTTCTGCACGGAAAATTCTATGACACACGGGATACCGGAGATGCTGGTCTCGGATAATGGAACACAAGCATTCTCAAGTGCGGAGTTTGGTAGATCCATGGCCGCCAAAGGGATGCGACATGTACATAATGCCCTGGATCACCCAGCGTCCAATGGATTGGCAGAATACATCATTCAGACATTTAAGAACGGAATGAAGCAGCAACCCTTGGGGTCCTGGGAGACATGGCTGGCGCAGTTCCTTTTTTGTTACAGGACAATGCCACAAGCCACGACGGGGGCCATTTTGGCCAAATTGTTGATGGGCTATTGCCTGCGAACATATTGAGTTTAGTCCTCCCGGACATTGGTGGGAAAATCTGCCAGGGCCAGGATCAAGCCAAGGCTGATGCCGGACAACACTCACCCTTACGCACCTTTGCAATAGGAGACCTAGTCCGAAACTTTGGAGAAGGAGCCACCAGGCATCGTGTTGACCCAGACAGGAACAAAGAACAATACAGCATAGGATCCGACCCCTTCGGTCCTCTAAGCCTGCGCCGCACATGGACCTGCCTGAACTAAAACCGTCTACACTTACAGAGTCTGTATCCTTCCATTCCCATTCTATTCATATATTTGTCTAGATGTCCCTTAACTGCCACTATGATACCTGCTCCCCCCACCTCTCCAGGCAGCGTGTTCCATATATTTACCACCCTCTGTGTAAAAAAAAACTTGCCTCGCACATCAGTTCTAAACTTTTCTCCATGCACTTTAAACCTATATCCCCTGGTACTTGACTCTCCACCCTCAGAAGATGCAATTCGAACTGGCATGTGGATCACCTCCGAGGGCGCATTCAAGAGACGCCCGATCCGATTAGGAAGTTTCAGAGCAAAACCATCCCCTGCTCGAATTGATGCACCAGTCGCCACCATCAGTCCCAGGCACACCTGCCTGAGAGAAGCCAATTTCAGATGTAAAGGACGCCGAAATGCCGGACGAAGACCCACTACACTCTGCTTCTGAGGTTGCCATGGGCACATTGCCATCAGCAGAGCCAAGAGTGTCAACTACGCTGGCCACCACAGCGCCTCTGACCCTGCCAAAATGTTCCACGCGGAAGTGCCACTCCCCAGTTCGGTACATGCCACCGGATGGTAGATGTTCGCTCCTTGATAGCCATTCCTGGGGCAGGACGCATAAGGCACCTTTAGATCCAGCCACAGACGTGGACGTAGATGGGTCTCCGGGGTGGCGGGGCGGGGGGAGGCGGGTGGGGGGGGGGGGGGGGGGTTGAAGGGATGTTGCAACCCTTACTGAAATCACAGACAAGATCAGGACAATTAGAACAATTAGATTCTCGGTGACCTCCTCTGAATATGAGCTCCCCTATAATGGGGGTGGGGTTTCCCCCTTAACTGGGAGAGCAGACCTCTATTATAAAACCCCAACCTGGGAGCAGGTCAGGGAGGGAGGCCTGTTGGGGAGTGGAGAATGTAATAGCGTAATTAAATATAATCTTTGTTTTCTACCTGCCTGGTCAATGTGTGCTGCTTCAGCAGATTCTACAAGTATCCACAATATTCCAGCTGAAGTCTAACTAGTCTTTGTATAAAAGCAAAATACTGTGGATGCTGGAAATCTGAAACAAAAAGAGAAAATACTGGATAAACTCAGCAGGTCAGGCAGCATCGAATCTTTATTATTGTCACAAGTAGGCTTACAGAGCGGGGACACAGTAAAAGAGCGCGATGAGGGACTTCCGGGTGCAGCGATGACCAGCTAAGTCGCACGTCTCGGCAGCTCCCGGTGGAACGGACTTTTGGGCTCTTAATAGGAGCCCCAACGGCAATTTTAACAGCTAAAAACACTGTGCGGTAAACCAGAAGGGAATCCCCCCTGGATACGGATGGAAAAAGGAGAGGAAAGCGGCCGGATTGCGGAGGATCCTCTAGAGCAGCGGCAAGGAAGGCAAGCACAAAGCAAGATGGCGTCGGAAGGTGGCCGTTTAGTATGGGGCCCTGACCAACAAGAGTTCCTGCGGCGCTGTGTGGAAGAACTGAAAAAGGAGATGAAGAAGGAGCTGCTGGCCCTGATATTACAGGCGATTGAAGGGCTAAAGGAGGAGCAAAAGACCCAGGAGCAGGAGCTTCGGGTCGTGAAGGCAAAGGCCGCTGAAAATGAAGACGAAATACAGGGCCTGGTGGTGAAGACAGAGATGCACGAGGCACAACACAAAAGGTGTGTGGAAAGGCTGGAGGTGCTGGAGAATAATGCGAGGAGGAAGAATTTAAGGATTCTTGGTCTTCCCGAAGGTGCAGAAGGGGCGGACGTCGGGGCATATGTCTGCACGATGCTTCACTCGTTAATGGGATCGGAGGCCCCGACGGGCCCGTTGGAGGTGGAGGGAGCTTATCGAGTTATGGCGCGAAGACTGAGGGCTGGAGAAATACCTCGAGCCATAGTGGTGAGATTTCTCCGCTATAATGACAGAGAGATGGTCCTCAGATGGGCGAAGAAAACTCGGAGCAGTAGGTGGGAGAACGCGGTGATCCGCGTATATCAAGATTGGAGTGCGGAGGTGGCGAGAAGGAGGGCAAGTTTTAATCGGGCTAAGGCGGTGCTTCACAAAAGGAAGGTCAAATTCGGAATGTTGCAGCCGGCAAGATTGTGGGTCACACACCAAGGGAAGCACCACTACTTTGAGACGGCAGAAGAGGCGTGGACATTTATTGTGGATGAGAAGCTGGAATAGGCGGGCAAGAAAAAGAACGTTTGGGACAAAGTGGTGGGGTGATTACGTGGGGTGAAGGGGGAAAAAGGGGGGGGGGGATGATTTTTCAAGTTGTTAACCTTGCGACCCTGTAACTTTTCTCTCTTCCCCATGTTGTGGGGGAAGGGAGGGAGGATGAGGAACGGTGTGCGCCGGTCATTAGGGGCGGGGCCAGGTGGGAAAGGCGGGCTTTGTTCCCGCGCTATGGTAATCATGGCGGGATCAGGGAAGCAGGAAGGAGGGGGCCTCGCACAGTGGGGGCCGAGGTCACGGAGGGAAGCCGAGGTTAGCCAGAGTTTGCTGACTTCTGGGAGCAACATGGGGGGTGCAACTACGCTAGAAAGGGATCTAGCGGGGCGGGGGGGGATTAACTATGTTGCTGCTGCTGGGGAGAAGGGGGAGCTAGTACGGGGTGGGGTGGTCGAGGCGGGAGGGCGCCGTCGGGGGGATATACGGGTACATGGGAACCGGGTGAGGAGCTGGATTTAAAAAGGGGATGGCTAGTCGACAAGGGGGGTGGGTAAAGAGCCCCCCAACCCGGCTGATCATGTGGAATGTGAGAGGGCTGAACGGGCCGATTAAAAGGGCACGGGTACTCGCACACCTAAAGAAATTAAAGGCAGATGTGGTTATGTTGCAGGAGACACATTTGAAACTGATAGACCAGGTCAGACTACGCAAAGGATGGGTGGGGCAGGTGTTTCATTCGGGGTTAGATGCAAAGAACAGGGGGGTGGCTATATTAGAGGGGAAACGGGTACTGTTTGAGGCAAAGATCATAGTGGCGGATAGTGGGGGTAGATATGTGATGGTGAGTGGTAGATTGCAACTTGGTTCTAATGAACGTATATGCCCCGAACTGGGATGATGCAAATTTTATGAGGCGTATACTGGGACGTATCCAGGACCTGGAGGCGGGAAAGTTGGTAATGGGGGGAGACTTTAATATGGTGCTGGATCCAGGGCTGGACAGATCGAGGTCCAGGACCGGGAGGAGGCCGGCTGCAGCTAGGGTGCTCAAGGACTTCATGGAGCAGATGGGAGGAGTAGACCCCTGGAGATTTAGCAGGCCTAGGAGTAAGGAGTTCTTGTTTTTCTCCTATGTTCATAAAGTATATTCACGGATAGACTTTTTTGTTTTGGGAAGGGCATTGATCCCGAAGGTGACAGGGACGGAGTACACGGCCATAGCTATCTCGGACCACAGTCCACATTGGGTGGACCTGGAGATAGGAGGGGAAAAAGAACAGCACCCACCCTGGAGAATGGACATGAGATTCTTGGCGGATGAGGGGGTATGTTTAAGGGTGAGGGGGTGTATTGAAAGGTACTTGGCGCTTAATGACAATGGGGAGGTTCAGGTGGGAGTGGTCTGGGAGGCGTTGAAGGCAGTGGTTAGAGGGGAGCTGATATCTATCAGGGCACATAAAGGAAAGCAGGAGGGGAGGGAAAGGGAGCGGTTGCTGAAAGAACTTTTGAGGGTGGACAGACAATATGTGGAGGCACCGGAGGAGGGACTGTACAGGGAAAGACAAAGGCTACATGTAGAATTTGACTTGTTGACTACGGGTAATGCAGAGGCACAATGGAGGAGGGCACAGGGTGTACAGTACGAATATGGAGAGAAGGCGAGCCGGTTGCTGGCCCACCAACTGAGGAAGAGGGGAGCAGCGAGGGAGATAGGGGGGGTGAGAGATGAGGAGGGAGAGATGGAGCGGGGAGTGGAGAGAGTGAATGGGGTGTTCAAGGCATTCTACGAAAGATTATATAAAGCTCAGTCCCCGGAAGGGAAGGAGAGAATGATGTGCTTTCTGGATCAGCTGGAATTCCATAAGGTGGAGGAACAGGAGAGGGCGGGACTGGGAGCACAGATTGAGATGGAGGAGGTAGTGAAAGGGATTGGGAGCATGCAGGCGGGGAAGGCCCCGGGACCAGACGGATTCCCGGTGGAATTTTATAGGAAGTATATGGACTTGCTGGCCCCGCTTCTGACGAGAACCTTTAATGAGGCTATGGAAAGGGGGCAGCTGCCCCCGACTATGTCAGAGGCAACGATATCGCTCCTCTTAAAGAAGGAAAAAGACCCGCTGCAATGCGGGTCCTATAGGCCCATTTCCCTTTTAAACGTGGATGCTAAGATTCTGGCCAAGGTGATGGCGACGAGGATAGAGGACTGTGTCCCGGGGGTGGTCCATGAGGACCAAACCGGGTTTGTGAAGGGGAGACAGCTGAACACGAACATACGGAGGTTGCTAGGGGTAATGATGATGCCCCCGCCAGAGGGGGAAGCGGAGATAGTGGTGGCGATGGATGCCGAGAAAGCATTCGATAGAGTGGAGTGGGATTACCTGTGGGAGGTGCTGAGGAGATTTGGCTTTGGAGATGGGTATATCGGATGGGTACAGTTGCTGTATAGGGCCCCGATGGCGAGTGTGGTCACGAATGGACGGGGGTCTGATTATTTCCGGCTTCACAGAGGGACGAGGCAGGGGTGTCCCCTGTCTCCGTTACTGTTTGCATTGGCGATTGAGCCCCTGGCCATAGCACTGAGGGGTTCCAGGAAGTGGAGGGGAGTGTTTAGGGGAGGAGAAGAACACCGGGTATCTTTGTATGCGGATGATTTGTTGTTGTCTGTTGCGGACCCGGTGGAGGGGATGCCAGAGATAATGCGGATACTTGGGGAGTTTGGGGATTTTTCGGGGTGCAAATTGAACATGGGGAAAAGTGAGTTGTTTGTGGTGCATCTGGGGGAGCAGAGCAGGGAAATAGAGGATTTACCGCTGAGGAAGATAACAAGAGATTTCTGGTACTTGGGGATTCAGATAGCCAAGAATTGGGGAACCTTACACCGGCTTAATTTAACAAGATTGGTGGAACAGATGGAGGAGGATTTCAAGCGATGGGACATGGTGTCCCTGTCACTGGCAGGTAGGGTGCAGGCGGTTAAAATGGTGGTTCTCCCGAGATTCCTCTTTGTGTTTCAGTGCCTCCCGGTGATGGTCACGAAGGCTTTTTTTAAGAGAATTGAGAAAAGTATTATGAGTTTTGTGTGGGCCGGGAAGACCCCGAGAGTGAGGAGGGGGTTCTTGCAGCGTAGTAGAGATAGGGGGGGGCTGGCACTACCGAGCCTAAACGATTATTACTGGGCCGCCAATATCTCAATGGTGTGTAAGTGGATGGGAGAAGGGGAGGGAGCGGCGTGGAAGAGATTGGAGAGGGCGTCCTGCAAGGGGACCAGCCTACAAGCAATGGTGACGGCACCGTTGCCATTCTCCCCGAAGAAATACACCACAAGCCCAGTGGTGGTGACAACACTAAAAATTTGGGGGCAGTGGAGACGGCATAGGGGAAGGACGGGAGCCTCGGTGCGGTCCCCGATAAGAAATAACCATAGGTTTGTTCCGGGGAGAATGGATGGGGGAATTGGAGTATGGCAAAGAGCTGGGGTAATACAACTGAGAGATCTGTTCCTGGATGGGACGTTTGCAAGTATGGGAGCGCTGACGGAAAAGTATGGGTTGCCCCAAGGGAATGCGTTTAGGTATATGCAACTGAGGGCGTTTGCGAGGCAACAGGTGAGGGAATTCCCGCAGCGTCCGACGCAGGAGGTGCAAGATAGAGTGATCTCAGAGACATGGGTGGGGGATGGTAGGGTGTCGGATATATATAGGGAAATGAGGGACGAGGGGGAGATCATGATAGATGAGCTGAAAGGGAAATGGGAGGAAGAGTTGGGGGAAGAGATCGAAGAGGGGCTATGGGCTGATGCCTTATGTCGGGTAAACCCGTCGTCCTCGTGTGCCAGGCTAAGCTTGATACAATTTAAGGTTTTACAGAGGGCGCATATGACTGGAACACGGCTCAGTAAATTTTTCGGGGTAGAGGATAGGTGTGGGAGATGCTCGAGAAGCCAAGCGAATCACACCCACATGTTCTGGTCATGTCCGGCACTACAGGGGTTCTGGGTGGGGGTGGCGAAGGTGCTTTTGAAGGTGGCGGGGGCCCGGGTCGAGCCAAGCTGGGGGTTGGCTATATTCGGGGTTGCAGAAGAGCCGGGAGTACAGGAGGTGAGAGAGGCTGATGTTTTGGCCTTTGCGTCCCTAGTAGCCCGGCGCAGGATATTGCTTATGTGGAAGGAAGCCAAACCCCCGGGCGTGGAGACCTGGATAAACGACATGGCAGGGTTTATAAAGTTAGAACGGATCAAGTTCGTATTAAGGGGTTCGGCTCAAGGGTTCACCAGGCGGTGGTCAACTACCTCACAGAACGATAGAGGGAATGGAAAAGAAATAAGGCAACAGCAGCAACCCAGGGGGGGAGCGGGGGGGTAGGACCCGGGCGGGCTCTCAGGGATGTTATTGTATATGTATAGGCATTTGTTTTAGGTAATGTATATTGGACTGTTGGATTGTATTTTTGGAGAGTAACTATTTTTGATAAGGCAGTTGCCATTTAGTTTTTGTTTATATATTATTTATTTATTTGTTTAAAACTGGCCACTGTTATTTATATTGTTTGATTGTTGTTAAAAAGAAAAACTGTGTACTGTTATGTTTGGCCAAAAAATCTTGAATAAAATATATATTGTTTTAAAAAGAGCGCGATGAGAACAAAGAACAAAGAAAAGTACAGCACAGGAACAGGCCCTCCAAGCCTGTGCCGACCATGCTGCCCGTCTAAACTAAAATTTTCTGCACTTCCGGGGTCCGTATCCCTCTATTCCCATCTTATTCATGTATTTGTCAAGATGTAACTTAAACGTCACTATCGTCCCTGCTTCCACCACCTCTTCTGGCAGCGAGTTCCAGGCACCCACTACCTTCTGTGTAAAAAAAAAAAACATGCCTCGTACATCTCCTCTAAACCGTGCCCCTCGCACCTTAAACCTATGCCCCCTAGTAATTGACCCCTCTACCCTGTGAAAAATGCTCTGTCTATGCCCCTCATAATTTTGTAGACCTCCATCAGGTCACCCCTCAACCTCCGTCATTCCAGTGAGAACAAACCAAGTTTATTCAACCTCTCCTCACAGCTAATGCCCTCCATACCAGGCAACATCCTAGTAAATCTCTTCTGCACCCTCTCTAAAGCCTCCACATCCTTCTGGTAGTGTGGCGACCAGAATTGAACACTGTATGGCCTAACTAAGGTTCTATACAGCTGCAACATGACTTGCCAATTTTTATACTCAATGCCCCGGCCAATGAAGGCAAGCATGTCGTATGCCTTCTTGACTACCTTCTCCACCTGTGTTGACCCTTTCAGTGACCTGTAGACTTGTACACCTAGATCTCTCTGACTGTCAATACTCTTGAGGGTTCTACCATTCACTGTATATTCCTACCTGTATTAGACCTTCCAAAATGCATTCCCACACATTTGTCTGGATTAAACTGCATCTGCCACCTCTCCGCCCAAGTCTCCAGATCTAAATCCTGCTGTATTCTCTGACAGTCCTCATCGCTATCCGCAATTCCACCAACCTTTGTGTTGTCAGCAAACTTACTAATCAGACCAGTTACATTTTCCTCCAAATCATTTATATATACTACAAACAGCAAAGGTCCCAGCACTGATCCCTGCGGAACACCACTAGTCACAGCCCTCCAACTAGAAAATAATCCTTCCATTGCTACTCTCTGCCTTCTACGACCTAGCCAGTTCTGTATCCATCTTGCCAGCTCACCCCTGATCCCGTGTGAATTCACCTTTTGTACCAGTCTGCCATGAGGGACCTTGTCAAAGGCCTTACTGAAGTCCATATAGACAACATCCACTGCCCTACCTGCATCAATCACTCTGTGGCCTCCTCAAAAAACTCTATCAAGTTAGTGAGACACGACCTCCCCTTCACAAAACCGTGCTGCCTCTAGCTAATACTAGCGAGGCGACGGGGTCACAGGATAAAAGAGCGTGAGGAGAGCGGCAGAGTCACACGATAAAAGAGCCGAGGAGAGTCGCGGGGATACAGGATAAAAGAGCGTGAGAAGAACGCGAGGAGAGCGGCAGAGACACAGGATAAAAGAGCGCGAGGAGAGTGGCGGGGACACAGAGTAAAAGAGCGCGAGGAGAGCGGCGGGGACACAGAGTAAAAGATACACACACACTGATGGACACACAGCGGGACCAATCAACACACAGAACCGTTACGCCATTCACCATAGAAGCGCCGTTCTCCATCTCGTTACACGCCGCCCAATCCAGCGCCTCGTGTAAATGGTGTCCGGCCTGCGGCAAAACGAATCCGACGCCCTCCTTCGCCAGGGTCTTCGGTGGATTCCTTGGACTTTGGGGGGGAGGGATGTTATAAACCGCCTGCTTACTAAACCGCTGCAGACTAATGGCAATCCCACAATCCTTAGGGAGTATGAGCTTCCCCAATGAGGGGGGCAGAGAAATCATTAGCAGGTCCCTGCATAAATAAAGCTGGCCAGTATGGAACCAGCTAGAGAGGAGTGAGCAGCAAGGGAGTTACGGCTGCTGTTGTGTATGTATATATATGTTATTGTAAATAAAGTTTTCTTTCTCTTATACAAACTCGTGCTGGATTCTTCGTGGCCCTCACAAAAATTGGGTACTCTAAATTTATTTTTAAAAGTACCTGGATGAGTACTTGGCACGTCTTAACGTTCGAGGCTATGGGCCAGGTGCTGACAAATGGGATTAGGATTGACAGATCAGGTGCCTTTCGTGCGACAGTGCAGACTCGATGGACCAAAGGGCCTATTCCGCACTGTATTTTTCTGTGATTGTATAAAACACTGGTGAGGCTACAACTGGAGTATTGTGTGCAGCTCTGGTCACCACATTACAGGAAGGATGCAATTGCTCTGGAGAGAGTGCAGAGGAGGTTTACAAGAATGTTGGCAGGGTTAGAAAAGTGTAGCTATGAATAGAGATTGGATAGGTTGGGGTTATTTTGCTTGGAACAAAGAAGGCTGAGGGAGGTGTAAAACATTATGCGGGGAATAGAGAGAGTGGACAGGATAAAATTGCTTCCCTTGGTGGAGAAGTCTAGAATCAGGGGACATACATTCAAGATAAGTGGCAGAAGGTGCAGAGGAAACATGAGGAAGCACTTTTCTACTCAGACGGCAGTGGGAGTCTGGAATCCGCTGCCCGAGTTGGTGGAGGCAGAGACCCTAAACTCTTTTAAAATATACCTGGATCTGCACTCAAAAGTGCTGGAAGATACAGGGTGATGGATCAGGTGCAGTAAAGTGGGATTAGAAAGGATACCTGAATGTTCTCAGGCTGGCATGGACAAGATGGACCGAATGGCCTTCTTTTGTGCTGTAACTTTTCTATGATTTTATATACAGATCATGATATTTTTAATTTTCACCAATCAGCAGGTTACAGTGATGCTTTGTTATCTCAGCCCAATTATATCTATACAACGAGATTACTTCATTACATTCCAAGTGAGTCCATCCAATCACTGCTAATACTACATTGTCCAGCCATTACCAAGGCAGCATGTATACATGTAGTTCATACCTAAAAATAATCGCTTATTGTCACAAGTAGGCTTCAATGAAGTTACTGTGAAAAGCCCCTAGTCGCCACATTCCGGCGCCTGTTCGGGGAGGCCGGTACGAGAATTGAACCCGCGCTGCTGGCCTTGTTCTGCATTACAAGCCAGCTATTTAGCCCACTGAGCTAAACCATCCCCTGTAGTTAATCCTGCCCATTTCTCTGTCCTGCTTGCAATTCAAATTTCTTTTAACTCCTTCAATCCCCCCTTTTAGCCTTGGCAAATTCCCAAATAGGGCAAGTATCAGTGTTGACAATTCCTTCCTTCATCCTTCGGGTGGCCAGTCATCCAGATAAAAGGAGGAATCCTAAACTGATGAATAGTATAAACTATCTTTTGCCATAATCGCTTTTCCCCTTGGGCCAACTTTCACAGCAGATTTTGTCATGGGCCAGGGCTTAGAAACTCCAAAGAGTATTATGGAGTTCACCTGACCTATAACGTTTAAGTTGAATTTGCCCAGGATGAGCACAAAAGCCTTCGCCTCAGGTGTGATTCATCAGACTCCCTAGACACTTTAATCAAAACAAGGCTTATTCTAAGAATATGGTTAACATATATATAAACACACATCAAGAATTTTTATCAATTACAAACATAAACACAGCTAAAGTTATCTCCAAATGTTCTTTCCATGACTGACTAAAAATCGCCAGATCGTCAATGTACACCACACAATTGGGTAATCCTGAAATGACTTTGTTAGTTAGCTGTTGAAATGTGGGTGGGGCGTTTTTCATGCCAAATGGCATAACTTTGAATTGGTATATATCATTTGGAGTCACAAAAGTTGAAATCTCATTCGCCCTTTCGGATAAAGATACCTTTGAGTAAGCTAATTGTCCCACCTTCTCAATGCAGTCCTCCAACTGTGGGATAGGATAAGAGTCTGTTCTTGTAACTGCATTAACCTTTCTATAGTCCACACACAATCATTGGGTACCGTCCGGTTTCAGTACCATTGCTAGGGGTGAGCTCCATTCGCTGCAACCCACTTCAATTTGCAATTTTCAAGCATACTTTCAATTTCTTTTTGAACATGTGCCAATTTAAGAGGGTTAAGTCCATATGGATGTTGTTTAATTGGAACAACATTTGCCACATCTACATCATGTATAATCATTTTAATACTTCCTAACCTATTTCCACAAACATGCCCATGTGATATGAATAACTCAGGGCAGTTCGTTTTTCCTCTGGAAGGTAATTCAATAATTTATCCCAATTTTTAAGAGCATCCTTGTTCTCCAATTTAATTTGAGGAATGTAAAATTCAGCATAAAAGACCAAAGAACAATACAGCACAGGAATAGGCCTTTTGGCCCTGCAAGCCTGCGCCGACCATGGTACCTGCCTAAACTAAAACCGTATGCACTTACGGAGTAAGTATCTTTCCATTTCCACCCTATTCATATATTTGTCTAGATGCCCCTTAAATGCCATTATCGTACCTGCTCCCACCACCTCCCCAGGCAGCGCATTCCATATATTTACCACCCTTTATGTAAAAAAACTTGCTTTGTACATCCGTTCTAAACTTTTCCCCACGCATATTACACCTATGTCCCCTAGTACTTGACTTTCCACCCTAGGAAAGAGCATCTGACTATCCACTCTGTCCATGCCACTTATAATCTTCTATCAGGTCGCCTCTCAACCTCCGCCATTCCAGTGAAAACAGACCGAGTTTATATAACCTCTCCTCATAGCTAATGCCCTCCATACCAGGCACCATCCTAGTAAACTGCTTCTGTACCCTCTCCAAAGCATCTCATCCTTCTGGTAGTGTGGTGACCAAAATTGTACACAATATTCCAAATGAGGCTTAACTAAGGTCCAGTAAAGCTGCAACGTGACTTGCCAATTTTTATATTCAATGCCCCGACCTATGAAGGCCAGCATGCCGTATGCCTTCTTGACCAACTTATCGACATGCGTTGCCACTTTCAGTGATCAGTGGACATACACGCCCTGATCTCTCTGCCTGTCAAAACACGCAAGAGTTCTACCATTTACAGGGCAGCACGGTGGCACAGTGGGTTAGCCCCGTTGCCTCACGGCGCCGAGGTCCCATGTTCGATCGCGGCTCTGGGTCACTATCCGTGTGGAGTTTGCACATTCTCCCCGTGTTTGCGTGGGTTTCGCCCCCACAACCCAAAGATGTGCAGGGTAGATGGATAGGTCACGCCAAATTGCCCCATAATTGGAAAAAATGAATTGGGTACTCTAAATTTATATTAAAAAAAGAGTTCTACCATTTACTGGGTAATTCCTACATGCATTGGACCTTCCAAAGTGCATTGCCTCACAATTGTCTGCATTAAACTCTGTCTGCCATTTCTGCACCCAAGACTCCAACCAGTTTATATCTTGCTGTATCCTCTGACAATCCTCTTCACTATCCGCAACTCCACCAATTTTTGTGTCATCTGCGAACTTACCAATCAGACCAGCTACATTTTCTTCCAAATCATTTGTATACACTAAGGACAACAAAGATCCCAAAACTAATCACTGTGGAACACCATTAGTCACAGCCTTCCATTCATAAAAGCTACCCTCTGTCTTCTGTGCCCAAGCTAGCTCTGTATCCAACTTGCCAGCTCGCCTCTGATCCCATGTGACTTCATCTTTTGTACCAGTCTACCATGAGTTACCTTGTCAAAGGCTTTACTGAAGTCCATGTATGCAACATCAACTGCCCTTCCCTCATCTATCATCTTTGTCACTTCCTCGAAAAACTCGATCAAATTCTCATAGAATTTACAGTGCAGAAGGAGGACATTCGGTCCATCAAGCCTGCACCGGCCGTTGGAAAGAGCACTCCATTTAAGTCCACACTTCCAACCTATCCCTGTAATCCAGTAACCCCACCTAACCTTTTTGGACATGAAGGGCAATTTAGCATGGCCAATCCACCTAACCTGCACATCTTTGGATTGTGGGAGGAAACCGGAGCACCTGCAGGAAACCCACGCAGACACGGGGAGAACGTGCAGACTCCACACAGACAGTGACCCAAGCCAGGAATCGAACCTGGGACCCTGGAGCTTTGAAGCAGCTGTGCTAACCACTGAGCTACCATGGTGCCCCAAAATTTAGTGAGGCACGACCTCCCTTCACAAAACCATCTGGATTTGGTTCTTCACTTTGGGTGAGAATCACTAAAACCTCCTCCTTTTGCTCTCCTTCCCTTTCAAAATACCTTTGAAGTATATTCACATGACACACCTTCGATCTAGTGTTCTTACAAAATAATTCACCTCACTCAATTTCCTTTCATCTGATAAGGTCCATAAAATCTTGCTTTTAAAGGTTCATCTACCACTGGTAGCAATACTAAAACTTTATCTCCACTGGCAAAAATACGAACCTTCGCTTTCTTGTCCGCTATCTGTTTCATCACATTCTGTGCAACTTTTATATGTTGTCTAGCCAAATCACCTGCTCTATTTAACCGTTCCCTAAAATTTGACACGTAATCCAATAATATAGTTTCGGACTGCTCACTCACAAATTTCTCCTTAATCAAGTTCATGGCCCTCTTACCGCATTGTCAAAGGGAGGTCAAGTCTGAAAAATCTGTTCGAGTTCTCCGACCACGCGCCCACTCCTGTATGCAGCTCTCCTCGCTGATAAGGAATTCAGTACTAAAATATCCCAAGCCGTAGACCAAAATGGGCAAGTCTCACCCTCCACGTTTTGGGAGGTACTGAAGGCGGTGATCAGGGGGGAAATCATAGCCAAAAGGGCCGTTAGGGACAGGAAGGAAAGGGCAGCCAGGCAGCGGCTGATTGACTCCATACTGGAGATGGATCGGCGGTACTCCATGGCCCCAACCGTGGAACTGCTGGTGGAAAGGGAAAAGCTGCAGGTGGAATTTGACCTGCTGTCCACAAGGAAGGCAGTCCACCAGCAACGCCAGGCACGGGGGTCTTTCTACGAACATGGAGACAAGACCAGCTGCATGCTGGTGCACCAGTTGAAGAAATAGGCAGCGAGAAAGAGGTCGCACAAGTTAGGGACAGAAATTGTCGGGTGGTACCAGACCCAAATGAGGTAAACAAGACCTTTACAAACTTTTACCTCCGAACTCAGGCATGGATTGACTTGGTGTACTGGCGGTAGGGGAGGACAGGAAACAGTGGCTGGAAGCACCGCTAGGGTTGTGCGAAATCGTGAATGCATTGATTCCATGCAGTTAGGGAAAGCGCTGGGACTGGATGGGTTCCTGGTAGACTTTTGCAAAAAATTCCCAGCAGCGCTGGCCCTGCATCTGAGGGAGATGTTCAATAACTCACTGTCAAAGGGGACCCTGCCTCTGTGGGAGCTCAGGGAGAATTACGCGGTCCCAGATGACTATACCTGTGGGAAGTGCACCCAACTGCAGCTCCTGGGAGACCGAGTTAGGGAGCTGGAGATGGTTGGATTCAGGATCATCCGGGATACTGAGCACTTTATAGATAAGAGTATTAATGAGGCGGTCACGCCTAAGGAACAGGCAGAGAGTAGTTGGGTAACCACCAGGAAAGGCAAAGGGAGCAGGCAGAGAGTGCAGGAATCACCTGTGGCCATCTCCCTCATTAACAAATATATCATTTTGGATACTGTTGAGGGGGATGACCGTTCAGGTGAAAGCAGCTGTAGCCAGATCTGTGGCACTACAACTGGCTCTGCAGCACGGCGGAAAAGGGAAAAGGTAAACAGGACCATAGTAATAGGAGACTCGATAGTTAGGGGGACAGACAGGAGATTCTGTGGGTCACAAATGGGAGTCCCGAATGGTGTGTTGCCTCCTGCATGCCAGGGTCAAGGATATCTGGGAGTGGCTGCAGAACATTCTCAAGGGGGAGGGGGAGCAGCCAGAAGTCGTTGTGCACGTTGGCACAAATGAGATTCACTTTCTGATTGATTCAGATTCTCATTCAGATTGATTCAAACACCCAAACAGATTGATTCAGATTCTCATTCAGATCGATTCAGATTGTTCAGTTTCTCATTCAGATTGATGTATATTCTCATTCAGATTGATTTGGATTTCCATTCATAATAATTCAGATTCTTATTCAGATTGATTCAGATTCACATTCCGATTCTAATTCAGATTCTCATTCAGATCGATTGAGATTAATATTCTGATTGCTCAGATTCACATTTGGATTGATTCAGATTCTCATTCAGATTGATTCAGGTTCCCTTTTAGATTGATTTAGATTCTCATTTAGAAAAAAAATCAGATTCTCATTCATATCGATTCAGATTCACACTCAGATTGATTCAGATTCATATTCATATTCACTTTCTATTATTGACTACAGCTTCGCCTTCAACACCATAATCCCAGCCAAACTCATATCAAAGCTCCAAAACCTAGGATTTGGCTCCTCACTCTGCAACTTGAACCTCGACTTTTTAACCCACAGACCACAATCAGTAAGAATGAACAACAACACCTCCTCCACAATAGTACTCAATACCGGGGTCCCGCAAGGCTGCGTATTTAGCCCCCTACTACACTCCCTGTACACTCATGACGCGTGGCAAAATTTGGTTCCAACTCCATCTACAGGTTTGCTGACGATACGACTATAGTGGGCCGGATCTCAAACAACGAGTCAGAATACAGGAGGGAGATTGAAAAACTAGTGGAGTGGTGCAGCGACAACAATCTATCCCTCAATGCCAGCAAAACTAAAGAGCTGGTCATTGGCTTCAGAGAGCAAAGTACTGTACACCCCTGTCAGCATCAACGGGGCCGAGGTGGAGATGGTTAGCAGTTTCAAATTCCTAGGGGTACACATCTCCAAAAATCTGTCCTGGTCCACCCACGTCGACGCTACCACCAAGAAAGCACAACAGTGCCTATACTTCCTCAGGAAACTAAGGAAATTCGGCATGTCCACGTTAAATCTTACCAACTTTTACAGATGCACCATAGAAAGCATCCTATCAGGCTGCATCACAGCCTGGTATGGCAACTGCCCGGCCCAAGACCGCAAGAAACTTCAGAGCGTCGTGAACACAGCCCAGTCCATCACACAAACCTGCCTCCCATCCATTGACTCCATCTACACCTCTCACTGCCTGGGGAAAGCGGGCAGCATAATCAAAGACCCCTCCCACCCGGCTTACTCACTCTTTCAACTTCTTCCATCAGGCAGGAGATACAAAAGTCTGAGAACATGCACGAACAGACTCAAAAACAGCTTCTTCACCACTGTTACCAGACTCCTAAATGACCCTCTTATGGACTGACCTCATTAACACTACACGCTGTATGCTTCACCCGATGCCGGTGTTATCTAGTTACATTGTATACCTTGTGTTGCCCTGTCATGTATTTTCTCTTATTTCCTTTTCTTTTCATGTATTTAATGATCTGTTGAGCTGCTCGCAGAAAAATACTTTTCACTGTACTTTGGTACACGTGACAATAAACAAATCCAATCCAATCTAATTCAGATCGATTCACATTCTCATTCTGGTCGATTTAGATTCTAATTCAGAATAATTCAGATTGTCTTTCAGATCAATTCAGATTCACATTTCGATTGATTTAGATTCTCATTCAGATTGATTCTCATACAGATCTATTCAGATTCACATTCAGATTGATTCACTTCGATTTAGATTCTCAGTCAGATCGATTCAGATCCACTTTCAGATTGATTCAGATTCCCATTCAGATCAATTCAGATTCACATTCAGATTGATTAAGATTCTCAAAATGATCGATTCAAATTCTCGTTCAGATCGATTCAGATTCTCATACAGATCAATTCAAATTCATATTCAGATCGATTCAGATTCACTTTCCAATCGATTCAGTTTCCCATTCAGATTGATTCAGTTTCCCATTCAGATTGATTCAGTTTCCCATTCAGATTGATTCAGTTTCTCATTCACATTGTTTTGGGTTCTCATTCAGATTGATTTAGATTCTCCAGCAGAGTGGTGACACTGATTGGCTGTTGCGGGGAAGATTTGGATTGTGCTTCAGTGCTTCCTAGTGGTTTGTGGAGGAGCCATTGTCAAGGGACATTTAAACCCCAAATACTACTTCAGTGTTTGCCTCCCTCCCTCCTCCTGTCACTGTGAGGACCACAAGCAAGAGAAATAAAAAGGGAGGGAGAGGTGCGCTATTTGAAGATTTGCAGCGTGGTGAGGCTTTGGCTTGAGAGGCTCCGGCGAGTGGCATCTCAGCAGAGTACAGGTAACCTCAGGTAATGTCCTCTTAAGTTTCCTCTTTAGTCTTGGTGCAGATATGATGGCAATGAGGGCAGTGATATGCACAGGCTTCGACCTCTTTGATCCTCAAAAGGACAAGAGTGTGGATCACACAGACCCGTCTATTTCCTAAATACTGATGCAAAAGTTGTAGCGAAAGCACTGTCGAGATGCCTGAAGAGCTGCCTGCTAGAAGTGATCGTGGAAGATCAGACCGGGTCAACGGCAAATAACTAACAGCAAACATTAGACGCCTGCTGAATGTTGTAATGACCCCAGCCAGAGTGGAAGACACCAAAGGTGATTGTCTCCTTGGATCTGGAGAAAGCCTTCGATCGAGTAGAATGGAGGTAGCTCATGGAGGTACTTGAACGGTTTGGGTTCGGGGCAGGCTTCACTGCATAGATGAAGCTCTTGTACAATGCTCCTAAGGCGAGCGTACGGATGAACACCAGCAACTCTGAATACTTTCCGCTGCACAGGGAAAAAAAGCATGGGTGCCCGTCATCCCGCTCCTGTTCGGACTGGCAATTGAACCACTGGCTATCACCTTTCGATTGGCGGACTGTTGGATGGGCATTTCGAGAGGGGGCATAGAGTCTCGGTCTATGTGGATTGTTCGGATATGGCTGGTCTATTCCGAGTTTCCTTTTCAATTCCTCTGCTCCTGACTGCTTTCATTTACAGACTTCAGCTAGCTACTGCCACACTGAGATCGTTTGCTTAAAACTACAATAGGCGGAGTTGAAACACTCCTGGTCTAATGGACCAGGCAAGGGCTTCCCTTTGGGTTCTGTGACAGAGGCCGTGATGCCAGTTTGATAGACTTGGCAAGCAACCAATCAGCTTTGTAATGTTCTTGTCAGATGGCCTGATTTATATTCCAGGAACACTTGTAGCTAAAGCTATAAATGATTTATTAACATTAACTGTGGGTGAATTTTGTGAGGGCCACAAATAATCCAGCACGAGTTTGTAGAATCGAAAGAAATAACCTTATTTACAATTACATATATACAACAGCAGTACTCCACCACTGCAAACTCCTCTCTAGCTGGTTCCACACTGGCCAACTCTATTTAAGCACGTGACTGCTAATGATTTCTCTGCCCCCCCTAATTGGGGAAGCTCATATTCACTAAGGATTGTGGGATTGCCACTAGTCCCCAGACAGTAGTAATTAGGCAGTGTTGCTCTTATTAGCCTTAGTTTATTAGCTCTGATTATGTCACCTTTGCTCACGAGTCGCCAGGTATCTTTCTGATACCGCCACGTGGTTCAAGCTCGAGTTATGATTAATAAGTCAGCACACCGCTTAGTAAGATTGAAATCAACGGTCATTTATTATATACAACAAGTAATGCTTACACAATAATCCTACTATCTATACAGAAACCTATCACTACTGGCCAATACTTAACTTTAGGAAGGGCCCACCAGGTCAGGAAAATGAATGGCTTATCGAATCGGATCTGGCCCGCGGGATTCAAAAAGGCTGATACAGGTCGATGGCTAGGAGTCTTTATCGGGTAGCGATCGCTGGAGTCAAACTTACTGTTTCTTTGTTGATGTTCTTGCGAAGGTCTCGAGCAGGAGAAGAAGGGAGAGAGAGCGATCTGAACTTGGCCCCTTACTTTATAGGGCCCAGGGGCTTCCCGCCTCTCGGGGCGGCCCTTGACCCTGAGTCCCAAGTGATTGGACTTGTTCCCAATCACTGGGTTTGATACGTCCAATAACGGGGCGATTCCTCGATCGGGGGGTGGTCGTTCACCTGTCTTTGTTTCGGCCACTGCAGGCGCCGACAGGTCTGGCCCGGCATTCAATTGCTAATATGTTGCAATTGTTCCCGGGGATAGCCGATTAAACTGCAAATGTCTGGGTTGATGTGCTGCTAATGGTCTTGAGTATCGATCTGGGCCGACTTCCCCAGAGCCGAATATGCTATTCTGTCTGCAGCTGTCCGCTTGTGTCCTGTTGGCTGCTTTTCCCATCAGCCTTTTCGGTGAGCCATTTTAAATCGGGTTTTGGCCAAATTAATAGGGAATCAGCCATTTTAGGTGGCTACAGCAGGTTATAACAGTGAACTATATACAACACTACAGATGAAAAACAGTATTAACATGCACAAGCAACTTCTCGCTCCCAGCTCTTCAGTCAGTCAGTCTGAGGTCACCTGACTCTAACATGTTTATATATAGTGAGACTCCTGGTGGTCAGTCGGCAAATTACAGCACAACCATGATATCACTACATCCCCTTTCATTTGAAGGAATAAATTAATACATTATCATCAGTATATTGTTGCTAACTTTCTCCTTTGCTCTGTTTTATTACCTTTGCTCTCGAGTCGGCAGGTATCTTTATGATACTGCCACGAGGTTCAAGTCCAAGTAATGATCAATAACCCAATACACCGATTAGTAAGATTCAAATCAAAGCACATTTATTATACACAGTAATCGCTACTCATGCACAAATTCTACGTCTAAGCTACTTCTACAACTAACAGGCCTATACTTAACTTCGGACTGGCACTCCAGGTCAGGGGAACAAATGGCCTTTTGTTCGGGTTCTGAGTCTGCGGGATTCGAAGTTGGTACGGATTGGTAGCTAGGAGCGCCTATCTCGTAGCGAACGTTGAATTAAGACTTACTTTGTTCGGTGGTCACTGCACCGGTCACGGTCAATGTTGGTTCGTGTTGCTGGGTGACCCGGGCAGGACGAAGAGATGAAGAGGGCTGAAGAGAGAGCGATTTGAACTTGGGGCTTAACTCTTTTAGTCCGCAGGGGCTTCCCACCTTTCGGGGTGGACCCTGTACCTGGTCCCAAGTGATTGGACTTTGTCCCAATCGCTTGGTTCGATTTCTCCAATACTGGAGCGGTTCCCTGATCGATGGGCGGTCTTGAGGTGCTCGTTCGCCTCCTTTGTGTTGGCTCCTGCTAGCGCCGAGGAGTCTGGCTTTGCTTTGTGTGTCCAAAATGTTACTTATTGTTCCCGGGGATTGCTCATCAGTATGTAGACGGCTGCTTCATTGTTATGATGATGGTCGCTGGTATCAATGTTGTCTGGCCTTTTGCAGAGTTTTAATACACAGCAAACCTGCACCTGCCGGTTTCTGTCTTGTTGGCTGACTTTCCCCTCAGCCTTTGCCGTTCGCCATTTTAAATCGGGTGTTGGCCAATTTAGGTGGCTACAATATTTACATGTGATATCATGAGCCTGTGAGTCTAACAGTATTATTTAAAATAAATTAAAACTGGTTTAATAAATCTCTCTCTCTCTCTCTCTCTATCTATATATATATATATATACAAGAACAGTAAGCATAGTATGTACAAAGAGTCCAAATCTACAAATTGAGTCGGTCAGGTCTTCTTCTCACTCTGGTTGATTTTATCAAAGTTTGACTTTGCTGCATAGACTTATAGATTTAATATTCTCCATGGCATTCTTATGCTCAGGAACTGCTGAACTATCTTACACTGCAGCTGATGTTGATTTTGACATTGATTCGTCATCCATTGTTGTGAAAGTGTTCTCTGGTTATCAAGAGTGTGCCACAATCTCTTCTTAAAACCAACCCTTCCTCAACCTGTACATTGTAGGAACGTGGTGCTACTTCTTCAAGTACAATGGCTTTTCTCAGCTAATTGCCTGAATCTTCTACTCTCACAATGTCATCACTACTCAGAGGTGATAAAGTTCCAGTGCTTTTGTTTTGCTTTAACGTTTTGAATTTCCTGCAGTACCACTGAAGTCTCCTCCTTCTTTGCCAAGTATGGAAGTATGCAACCTTCTATTTATGACTAACTCTTCTGGCGATCTACCATGTGACAGTGGTGACGGTCCGTAACTCAATACTGCGAGATATGGATCAGATTGGCTGTCCATTGCTTTGTTCAACAATTGCTCAACAATATGTACACCTTTTTCGGCTTTTCCATTGGCTTGAGGGTACAACAGACTCGACCTGACGTGATTGAAATCATACGTGACTGCTAAGTGTTGCCACCCTTTACAGCTAAAACAAGGACCGTTGTCACTTGCAACGACTTGACGAATTCCGTTACTAGCAAAAATTGACTTGGTATGCAGTATTACGCTGTTTACTATTATGCTTGACAGTAGAGCCATTTTGGAATAGATTGAAAAATAGTCTATGATCATTAAATAATCTTTCCCTTATAGGTGAAAGAGATGCATAGCTACTTTCTGCCATGGTGCCGGAGGTAAATCAAATATTTGAATAGGTTCTCCTGTTTGCTTGCAACAATGCGTCTGGCATGTGTCACAGCAGCTGACCACCCTGTCAATACCTGGTTTATACCTGACCACTAAATAGAGTCATAAGCTCTCCGTTTACATTTTTCAATCCCGAGATGTCCTTCACGTATCCTCTTTAGTACATCCTTGCAAAGAGATTGAGGTATAATTAAAGTGTTCAAACGAAATACCACTCCATTAATGATACTGAGTTCAGATCTTTTATTGTAGAACTCCATACATTGACCTCTGGACCAGTGTGAGGTTTTTTTTAATAAACAATTTTATTGAGGTATTTATGGCATATAAAACTGCAACATTATACCGGAGTGTACAAAAAGCAAATAAGACACTATGCAAGCGTCGGATCCCCTCTCACAAGAACCTGCCTAAGCAACCCCCTACTCTACGCTACCCTAACCCCCCCATCCCCTCCCCCCCTCCCCTGCTGATGATTAATTCTCCGCGAGAAGTCAACGAATGGCTGCCACCTCCGGATGAACCCTGACAGCAATCCTCTCAAGGCAAACTTAATTTTCTCCAGCCCGAGAAAGCTCGCCATGTCCGAAAGCCATACTTCAGACTTTGGGGGGCTTTGACTTCCTCCGTGCCAACAGTATTCGTCGCCGGGCTACCAGGGAAGCAAAGGCCAAGACGTTAGCCTCTTTCTCCTCCTGGACTCCCGGGTCCTCCGAAACCCCCAAAATTGCCACCTCAGGACTCATTGCTATCCTAGTTTCAATACCCGGGACATGACATCTGTGAATCCCTGCCAGTACCTCCTTAGTTTAGGACACACCCAGAACATGTGTACATGGTTCGCTGGTCCTCCAGGCACATCTAGCACATTTGTCCTCCAGCCCAAAGAATTTGCTCATCCGGGCCACCGTCATGTGGGCCCGATGTACGACCTTGAACTGGATCAGACTGAGCCTGGCGCATGTTGCGGTCATGTTTACTCTACTCAAAGCGTCTGCCCATTTGCCGTCCTCTATCTCCCCCCCAAGCTCCTCCTCCCACTTAAGTTTCAGTTCTTCGGTCTGTGCCTCCTCTGCTCCCATTAGTTCTTTATAAATGTCGGAGACTCTCCCCTCTCCTCTGAAAACTACCCTGTCCTGGATCCCCCTTTGTGGGAGGTGTGGGAAGGATGGTACCAATCTGCGTACGAAAGGCCACACCTCCAAGTACCTGAATTCATTCCCTCTCGTCAGCCGAACTTCTCCTCCAACACCCTCATGCTTGGGAAGGTCCCTTCCAGGAACAGATCGCCCATCCTCGCAATCCCCGCCCACCGCCATAATTGGAACCCACCGTCCATATTCCTCAGGGCAAATCGGTGGTTACCGCAGATTGGGGACCAAACCGATGCTCTCACTTCCCCTATATGCCTCTGATGCACGATCAATTACACTCAAGACGAAGTGATTTCATAACTGAAGGCTTTAATCGACTAGAACTTGTTCCCCAGCAGCTTTGGTACAGAAACTGAAGGCTGCTGGGACGGCACCTGGTCTTATACTCTGCCTGTTAGGGCGGAGCTACGTATCAACAGCCAATGGTAAACTCCTAGGTTTAACCAATGGTCATCAGCCTCTTAGGTACCGCAATACCTGATAATACCACATTCACCCCCTGTTAAAAAAGAGTCCTGCGAGGGGGGGGGGGGTGGCCAGTGGTAACAGTCGCCTTGAACATGGTATGATCAGATATGGAGGTACCGTGATACCTCCTCACAGGGCTGTCGAGAATATTTACAAAGTGTTCGTTCACGGTTAAAGTCACAGCGAAGCAATCAGTCGATCGGGTGGCCTAGTCGTCCTTCTGGATCGTCTGGGCTTTGGTGGTGATTCTGGTGGGGGTCCAGGTGGTTGCGACTCCGGGAGCGTGGTTTCGGCCTCCCTGGCAGCTTCGTCACCCCTAGGCGGCGCTGTTGGGGCAAACGGTTGACACGGGGGGGTGCGCCTGTAGGGGGCGTCGGTGGGTGGGTGGGCCTAGGCAGGAGCGGTGGGAGTACTGACCCTTCAGTGAGGTGCTGTGGGGGGGGGGGGGTGGGGGTGGGGAGGGGTGGGGGGTAATGGTTCGGGTGTGCGTGGGGTTCCGGCGGGCGCCAGGTACCGTAGGGAGACCGTATCTTGCCGGCCGTCAAGGAACGCCACGTAGGCGTACTGGGGGTTAGCGTGCAGCAGGTGGACCCTCCCGACCAACGGGTCCGACTTGTGCGCCCGCACGTGCTTCCGAAGCAGGATGTCGCTAGCCAGGTTGGGAGCGAGGTCCCGGAGGAGGATGTCCTGGGGAAAACCAGGAGACGTTCATGAGGTGTCTGATTGGTAGTTGTACAGAGCAGCGACCGGATGGCGTGGAGGGCCACCGGGAGAACTTCTTGCCAGTGGGAGACTGAGAGATTCCTGGACTGTAGGGCCAGTAGAACAGTCTTCCAGACCGTTCCATTCTCCCTCTCCACCTGTCCGTTTCCCCGTGGGTTGTAACTGGTCGTCCTGCTTGAGGCAATGCCCCTGCTGAGCAGGAATTGACGCAGTTCGTCGCTCATAAAGGAGGACCCCCTATCACTGTGTATGTACGCGGGGAAACCGAACAGTGTAATGATACCCTGGAGGGCCTTGATGCCGGTGGTTGCGGTCATGTCTGGGCAGGGGATGGCGAATGGGAACCGGGAGTACTCGTCAATCACATTCAGGAAAAACGTGTTGCGGTCGGTGGAGGGGAGGGGGCCTTTGAAATCCATGCTGAGGCGTTCAAAGGGACGGGAAGCCTTCATCAGGTGCACCCTCTCTGGCCGGTAGAAGTGCGGTTTGCACTCCGCGCAGATTTGGCAGTCCCTGGTGACTGTCCTGACCTCCTCGATGGAGTAGGGCAGGTTGCGGGTCTTGATGAAGTGGAAGAAACGAGTGACCCCCGGGTGGCAGAGGTCCTCGTGGAGAGCTCGGAGGCGGTCCACTTGTGCAGTGGCACAAGTGCCATGGGACAGGGCATCAGGAGGCTCGTTTAGCTTCCCCGGACGGTACAAGATCTCGTAGTTGAAGGTGGAGAGTTCTATCCTTCACCGCAAGATCTTGTCATTTTTAATCTTGCCCGGCTGTGCATTATCGAACATGAAAGCAACCGACCGTTGGTCCGTGAGGAGAGTGAATCTCCTGCCGGCCAGGTAATGCCTCCAATGTCGCACAGCTTCTACTATGGCTTGCGCCTCTTTTTCGACCGAGGAATGGCGAATTTCGGAAGCATGGAGGGTACGGGAGAAGAAGGCCACGGGCCTGCCCGCTTGGTTGAGAGTGGTCGCCAGAGCTACGTCGGACGCATCGCTCTCGACCTGGAAAGGGGAGGGACTCGTCGATGGCGCGCATCGTTGCCTTTGCAATGTCTGCTTTGATGCGGCTGAAGGCCTGGCGGGCGTCCGTCGACAGGGGGAAGGTTGTGGACTGGATTAGGGGTCGGGCTTTGCCTGCGTAGTTGGGGACCCACTGTGCGTAATAACTGAAAAACCCGAGGCAGCGCTTCAGGGCCTTGGGGCAGTGAGGGAGGGGGAACTCCATAAGGGGGCGCTTGCGCTCAGGGTCGGGGCCTATAACTCCATTTCGCACTACGTAGCCGAGAATGGCTAGTCGGTCGGTGCTAAATACGCATTTATCCTTATTGTACGTTAAGTTAAGGATTTTCGCGGTCTGGAGAAATTTGTGGAGGTTGGTGTCGTGGTCCTGCTGGTCATGGCCGCAGATGGTGACGTTATCCAGATACTGGAACATTGCGCGTAAGCCGTACTGGTCAACCATTCGGTCCATCTCTCGCTGGAAGACCGAGACCCCATTAGTGACACCAAAGGGAGCTCTTAAAAATGATAGAGCCGCCCATCTGCTTCGAAGGCAGTGTACTTGCGGTCACTATTACAGAGGGGTAGCTGGTGGTAGGCGGACGTGAGATCCACCGTGGAGAAGACCTTGTATTGCGCGATCCTGTTTACCAGGTCGGCTATACGGGGGAGAGGTTACGCGTCCAGCTGCGTAAACCTGTGGATGGTCAATGACCATCCTATATTTCTCCCCGGTCTTTACCACCACTACTTGAGCTCTCCAGGGGCTGTTGCTCGCTTCGATGACCCCTTCCCTCAGCAGCCTTTGGACCTCTGACCTGATGAAGGTCCGGTCCTGGGCACTGTACCGTCTGCTCCTGGTGGCGTCGGGTTTGAAATCCGGGGTGAGATTCGCAAACAGGGAAGGCGGGTCAACCTTAGCGCCCGGTAGAAATCCTCCAACGATTCCCCGGGGCTTTGCCGTCTAGTTGCAAGCAGGTGACGTGCATAAACCTGATTTACAGGGCGGATATAATGTCCTTTTAACAGTTCGATCGCAGCATCATAGTCCTCCGCCTCCTCGATAAGGGTGTAGATCCCAGGGCTGAACCTTGAGCGCAGGAGCTGCATTTTCTGTCCTTCTGAGGGAGTGCCTCCGGCCGTCTCGAGGTAGCCTTTAAAGCATGCCAGCCAGTGTTTAAATATTGCAGCCGAGTTCTCCGCGTGGGGGCTGAGTTGTAGGCACTCCGGTTTGATTTGGAGATCCATCCTTCCAGCTTAAGTCTAGTCGATTAAATTGATGCACGGCAATTACACTCAAGACGAAGTGATTTCATAACTGAAGGCTTTAATCGACTAGAACTTGTTCCCCAGCAGCTTCGGTACAGAAAGTGAAGGCTGCTGGGACAACACCGGTTCATATACTCCGCCTGTCAGGGCGGAGCTACGTATCAACAGCCAATGGTAAACTCCTAGATACCTGATAATACCACAGCCTCCTCCACTGGCCCGAGATCCGTAGAGCCGCCACCACTATAGGGCTGGTGGAGTATCGTGCCGGCGGGAGCGGCAGCGGCGCCGTAACCAAGGCTGCCAAACTGGTGCCCCTGCACAAAGCTGCCTCCATCTGCTCCCAAACCGACCCCATACCCACCATCCATTTCCTTATCATGGCTATGTGAACTCGCCAACATTGAGGGCATTTAAAAGTTTATTGGATAAGCATATGGATGATAATGGCATAGTGTAGGTTAGATGGCTTTTGTTTTTAGACTTCCCATGTCGGTGCAACATCGTGGGCCGAAGGGCCTGTACTGCGATGTATCGTTCTATGTTCTATATTAGCTGCCGAGTAGTAGTTGCTAAAGTTCGGCAACGCCAGCCCCCCATCCTCTCGGTTCCTCTCGTGCATCGCCTTCCTCACCCGTGGGGACTTTCCCGCCCAAACAAAATCAGGATAATTTTATCTAGCCTCTTAAAGAAGGACCACGGTATGATAATGGGGAGACACTGAAATATGAACAAGAATCTTGGGAGAATCGACATCTTCACCGTCTGCACTCTCCCCGCCAATGACAGTGGGAGCGCATCCCATCTCCAGAAGTCGTCCCTCACTTGCTCCACCAGCCGGGACAAGTTTAGCTTATGCAACTTACCTCAGTCTTGTGCTATTTGTATCCATAAATATCTGAAGCTTTCCCCTACCAGCCTGAACTGCAGCCCCCTCAGCCTACTCTCCTGACCTCTCGCCTGCACTACCCACATCTCGCTCTTTGCCATGTTCAATTTATTTGCTCAGGGTTTCCATGATTCCGTCCACCCCCGCCATTGGGTATGACACGTATAACAGCAGGTCATCGACGTAAAGCGAGACTTTATGTTCCACTCCCTCCCCGGACCAACCCTTTACTGTCCCTTGAAGCTCTCAGAGCAATTGTCAGCGGCTCTATAGCCAGCGCAAACAGCAGTGGGGAGAGGGGGCATCCCTGTCTAGTCCTGCTGTGCAGTCTGAAGTAAGGGGACCAGTGTGAGTCGATGTTCCTTATCACCTCTTGAAGAGTTTGATCCTTCCTGGTCACTTCTAGGATCTCACATAGTTTTGTATCGGATATTGGTAATTGTGCGGAAATTAGATTGACATGCAGATCTAAATCTGCAGCAATTTCACTACTAATATTTTGAAAATATTTTTTTTATTAAAGCATTTGTAATTTTCACAGTTTAACACATTAACATTTCTTAAACAACCGCGTGTGCCGCCGACACATGTACAAAAACCTAAAAAAAAACAATGTCCCCAACTGCCCGCGTCCTATTTTTTAACTACCCGTATACTGAGTTCCCTATCCTTATCTAACACTGCCATGCCTCCTATTTTCTTCCACCCTCTCTTCTCTCCCCCCACCCCCTTACTGCTGATGTTCAATTTTCTTTGAAGAAGTCGATGAACGGTTGCCATCTCTGGGCGAACCCCTGAGTTGATCCTTGTGGTGAACCACTGTAATAAGAGATGTCAGGTAGGACCTGCACTCCAGGTTTGCCAGTAGCTCCTGCCGGCTGGCTCCGCTCACGGAGAACTGTATAAATATGCATGACCTCCAGTGCCCTGCCATTTCGCCAGCTGCAGCAGGAAGCCACGCATCTGACTGTAATAAAGCCACAGTTGTACCTAACTTTAGTTTTTGTGCAATTGATCGTGCATCAATTTATTAGTCAGATTTTCCACAGAATGGATATCAGAATTAAGCCCGATCGCCTGCAGCTGGATCCGCACTCGCTCGATGCCAGAAAAGACTTTACTCACTGGCTAGCATGTTTTGAGGCCTACATTAAGGCTGCGGACCCTGAGCCAACGGAGGCTCAGAAGGTAAACGTCCTGTACTCCCGACTGAGCTCCAGCGTGTTCCCGTTGATCCAAGACGCCACGAATTACACAAAAGCAATGGAACTCCTTAAGGAATGTGGTGTATATGGATTTCAGTAAAGCGTTTGATAAGATTCCCCACGGTAGGCTATTGCAGAAAATACGGAGGCAGGGGATTGAGGGTGATTTAGAGATGTGGATCAGAAATTGGCTAGCTGAAAGGAGACAGAGGGTGGTGGTTGATGGGAAATGTTCAGAATGGAGTTCAGTTACAAGTGGCGTACCACAAGGATCTGTTCTGGGGCCGTTGCTGTTTGTCATTTTTATCAATGACCTAGAGGAGGGCGCAGAAGGGTGGGTGAGTAAATTTGCAGACGACACTAAAGTCGGTGGTGTTGTCGACAGTGCGGAAGGATGTAGCAGGTTACAGAGGGACATAGATAAGCTGCAGAGCTGGGCTGAGAGGTGGCAAATGGAGTTTAATGTAGAGAAGTGTGAGGTGATTCACTTTGGAAGGACTAACAGGAATGCAGAATATTTGGCTAATGGTACAGTTCTTGGAAGTGTGGATGAGCAGAGGGATCTAGGTGCCCATGTACATAGATCCCTGAAAGTTGCCACCCAGGTTGATAGGATTGTGAAGAAGGGCTATGGAGTGTTGGCCTTTATTGGTAGAGGGATTGAGTTCCGGAGTCATGGGGTCATGTTGCAGCTGTACAAAACTCTGGTACGGCCGCATTTGGAGTATTGCGTACAGTTCTGGTCACCGCATTATAGGAAGGACGTGGAGGCTTTGGAGCGGGTGCAGAGGAGATTTACCAGGATGTTGCCTGGTATGGAGGGAAAATCTTATGAGGAAAGGCTGATGGACTTGAGGTTGTTTTCGTTGGAGAGAAGAAGGTTAAGAGGAGACTTAATAGAGGCATACAAAATGATCAGGGGGTTGGATAGGGTGGACAGTGAGAGCCTTCTCCCGCGGATGGATATGGCTGGCACGAGGGGACATAACTTTAAACTGAGGGGTAATAGATATAGGACAGAGGTCTTTACGCAAAGAGTAGTGAGGCCGTGGAATGCCCTACCTGCTACAGTAGTGAACTCGCCAACATTGAGGGCATTTAAAAGTTTATTGGATAAACATATGGATGATAATGGCATAGTGTAGGTTAGATGGCTTTTGTTTCGTGGCAACATCGTGGGCCGAAGGGCCTGTACTGCGCTGTATTGTTCTATGTTCTATGTTCTAATTTTCAGGAACCTTGGATAACGAGAGATATTGTAGCCCTCGTCAAAAAGAAAAAGGAGGCATTTGTCAGGGTTAAAAGGCTGGGAACAGACGAAGCCTGTGTGGAATAGAAGGAAAGTAGGAAGGAACTTAAGCAAGGAGTCAGGAGGGCTAGAAGGGGTCACGAAAAGTCATTGGCAAATAGGGTTAAGGAAAATCCCAAGGCTTTTTACACGTACATAAAAAGCAAGAGGGAAAGGGTTGGCCCACTGAAGGATAGGCAAGGGAATCTATGTGTGGAGCCAGAGGAAATGGGCGAGGTATTAAATGAATACTTTGCATCAGTATTCACCAAAGAGAAGGAATTGGTAGATGTTAAGTCTGGAGAAGGGTGCGTAGATAGCCTGGGTCACATTGAGATCCAAAATGACGAGGTGTTGGGCGTCTTAAAAAATATTAAGGTCCCCAATCAGGAACAACCATAGGTTCGCCCCAGGAAGAATGGATGGAGGATTTCAGAGCTGGTACCAGTTGGGAATTAGGAGGGTGGGAGATTTATTTATAGATGGGACTTTTGCGAGCTTGGGAGCATTGGAGGAAAAGTATAAGTTGCCCCGGGGAAATTTCTTGAGATATATGCAGGTGAGGGCGTTTACTAGACAACAGGTGAGGGAATTTCCGTTGCTTCCGACACAGGGGATACAGGACAGGGTGCTTTCAGGGGTGTGGGTCGGAGAGGGCAAGGTGTCAGAGATTTACCGAGAGATGAGGGAAGAGGGGGAGGAGTCGGTGGGCGAACTAAAAGGAAAGTGGGAAGAAGAACTAGGGGAGGAGATAGAGGAGGGTATGTGGGCTGATGCCCTAAGCAGGGTAAATTCCTCTTCCTCATGCGCCAGGCTTAGCCTGATTCAATTTAAGGTGCTACATAGAGCACACATAACGGGAGCAAGATTGAGCAGGTTCTTTGGAGTGGAGGACAAATGTGGGAGGTGTGGCGGGAGCCCGGCAAACCACGCACATATGTTTTGGGCGTGCCCGGCACTGGAAGGGTATTGGAAGGGAGTGCGGGAGTGATTTCGCGGGTGGTGAAGGCCCGGGTCAAACCAGGCTGGGGGTTAGCTCTATTTGGAGTTGCGGAAGAGCCGGGAGTGCAGGAGGCGAAAGAGGCCGACGTTGTGGCCTTTGCGTCCCTAGTAGCCCGGCGCAGGATCCTACTCATGTGGAAGGAGGCGAAACCCCCCGGACTGGAGGCCTGGGTAAATGATATGGCGGGGTTCATTAAACTGGAGCAGATAAAGTTTGCCCTGAGAGGATCGGCTCAAGGGTTCACCAGGCGGTGGCAGCCATTTCTCGACTACCTAGGGGAACGTTAGAGGGAAGACAGATGACCAGCAGCAGCAACCCAGGGGGAAGGGGGGGGGGGGAGGGGGGAGGGGGGGGGGGGGGTTACTTTAGTTTAGGTCAAAGATAAAGGGGTTTTGTTACTTGTGTATTGTTAAAAATTTCTGTATTGTTATTGTTGCGTTTGCTTTGTAAGAGGGGAAAAATTGTTGTTTGGGAAAAAAATTTCAATAAAACATATTTTTAAAAAAATAAAAAATATTAAGGTAGATAAGTCCCCAGGGCCTGATGGGATCTACCCCAGAATACTGAAGGAGGCTGGATAGGAAATTGCTGAGGCCTTGACAGAAATCTTTGGATCCTCACTGTCTTCAGGTGATGTCCCGGAGGACTGGAGAATAGCCAATGTTGTTCCTCTGTTTAAGAAGGGTAGCAAGGATAATCCAGGGAACTACAGGCCGGTGAGCCTTACTTCAGTGGTAGGGAAATTACTGGAGAGAATTCTTCGAGACAGGATCTACTCCCATTTGGAAGCAAATGGACGTATTCGTGAGAGGCAGCATGGTTTTGTGAAGGGGAGGTCGTGTCTCACTAACTTGATAGAGTTTTTCAAGGAGGTCACAAAGATGATTGATGCAGGTAGGGCAGTGGATGTTGTCTATATGGACTTCAGTGAGGTCTTTGACAAGGTCCCTCATGGTAGACGAGTACAAAAGGTGAGTCACACGGGATCAGGGGTGAGCTGGCAAGGTGGATACAGAACTGGCTAGGTCATAGAAGGCAGAGAGTAGCAATGGAAGGATGCTTTTCTAATTGGAGGGCTGTGATCAGTGGTGTTCCGCAGGGATCCGTGCTGGGACCTTTGCTGTTTGTAGTATACATAAACGATTTGGAGGAAAGTGTAACTGGTCTGATTAGTAAGTTTGCGGACGACACAAAGGTTGGTGGAATTGCGGATAGCGATGAGGACTGTCAGAGGATACAGCAGGATTTAGATTGTTTGGATTCTTGGGCGGAGAGATGGCAGATGGAGTTTAATCCGGACAAATGTGAGGTAATGCATTTTGGAAGGTCTAATGCAGGTAGGGAATATACAGTGAATGGTAGAACCCTCAAGAGTATTGAAAGTCAGAGAGATCTAGGTGTACAGGTCCACAGGTCACTGAAAGAGGCAACACAGGTGGAGAAGGTAGTCAAGAAGGCATACGGCATGCTTGCCTTCATTGGCCGGGGCATTGAGTATAAGAATTGGCAAGCCATGTTGCAGCTGTATAGAACCTTAGTTAGGCCACACTTGGAGTACAGTGTTCAATTCTGGTCGCCACACTACCAGAAGGATGTGGAGGCTTTAGAGAGGGTGCAGAAGAGATTTACCAGAATGTTGCCTGGTATGGAGGGCATTAGCTATGAGGAGCGGTCGAATAAACTCGGTTTGTTCTCACTGGAACGAGGGAGGTTGAGGGGCGACCTGATAGAGGTCTACAAAATTATGAGAGGCATAGACAGAGTGGATAGTCAGAGGCTTTTCCCCAGGGTAGAGGGGTCAATTACTAGGGGGCATAGGTTTAAGGTGTCGCCATCTTGTCCCGACCCCGCAATGTGCGCACCATGGGCGACATCTCCAGACAGCCCGACATCGGAACTGCAAGGTTTAGAGTAGATGTACGAGGCAAGTTTTTTTACACAGAGGGTAATGAGTGCCTGGAACGCGCTACCGGAGGAGGTGATGGAAGCAGGGACGATAGTGACATTTAAGGGGCATCTTGACAAATACATGAATAGGATGGGAATAGAGGGATACGGACCCAGGAAGTGTAGAAGATTGTAGTTTAGTCGGGCAGCATGGTCGGCACGGGCTTGGAGGACCGGAGGGCCTGTTCCTATGCTGTACATTTCTTTGTTCTTTGTACTGGCGGAGACGAAAACCTTGGCGCTCTCCATGACGGTCGCATCCCGTAACGTACAATCGTACCCCACCCGCCGTACTGCCCACCCGTCTACTCCTTCCTGCCCCTCCAGGACCCCACCGACGACCTCCTCAGCCGGGGCCCTGCCTTCCCAATACGCCTGCGCCGCACGCCGATCCGCGCACTCCGGGGGTCCCCGCTGCTACTTCTGCGGTCAGCAGAAGCACCCCCGCCAACATCGCCCGGCCCACACTGCAGTTTATAAAGCCTGCAATAAAAAGGGCCACTTCGTGGCTGTGTGCCAGGCCCGCACAGTCTGTGATCGCGCCTGCCATCGCCCCCTCCCCCATGCCAGACGCACAATGGGAGCCGCCTTGTCCCCCTTCGGCCACGTGCGCCCATGGGCATCGCCATCTTGTCCCGACCCCGCAATGTGCGCACCATGGGCGACATCTCCAGACAGCCCGACATCGGAACTGCAAACGCTCGCCACCCGAAGCATCCGATGGCTACCCGCAGCTCACTTCGATGACGCTGGACCAATCTCGCCCGCACAACCTGGCCACCGCATCGACGACGGTTAAAATCAACGGCCACGCGACCTTGTGCCTGTTGGACTCCGGGAGCACCGAAAGCTTCGTTCGCCCAGATACGGTAAGGCGCTGCTCCCTCGAGGTCCACCCTGCCAATCAAAGGATCTCCCTCGCATCTGGATCCGACTCCGTCCCGATCCGAGGCTTTTGTACAGTCACCCTCACGGTCCAGGGCGTAGAATTTAGTAACTTCCGCCTCTATGTCCTTCCTAATCTCTGCGCTGCACTCCTGTTGGGCCAGGACTTCCAGTGCAACCTCCAGAGCCTCACCCTCAAATTCGGCGGCCCCTTAACCCCCCTTACCGTTTGCGGCCTCGCGACCCTCAAGGTTGATCCCCCCTCCCTTTTTGCCAATCTAACTGCGGATTGCAAGCCCATTGCCACTAGGAGCAGACGGTACAGCACCCAGGACAAGACCTTCATCAGGTCCGAAGTCCAGCGGCTACTTAAGGAGGGTATTATCGAGGCCAGCAACAGCCCCTGGAGAGCCCAAGTGGTAGTGGTTAAAACTGGGGAGAAACATAGGATGGTCGTGGACTACAGCCAGACCATCAATCGGTACACGCAGCTCGACGCGTATCCCCTCCCACGCATGTCTGATATGGTCAATCAGATTGCGCAGTACCGGGTCTTCTCAACAATTTACCTGAAATCCACCTACCACCAGCTACCCATCTGGAAGTCGGACCGGCCATACACTGCCTTCGAGGCGGATGGTCGCCTCTACCACATCCTTAGGGTCACTTTCGGTGTCACAAATGGGGTCTTGGTCTTCCAAAGAGAGATTATCATAGAATTTACAGTGCAAGAGGCCATTCGGCCCATCGAGTCTGCACCGGCTCTTGGAAAGAGCACCCTACCCAAAGTCCACACCTCCACCCTATCCCCATAACCTAGTAACCCCACCCAACACTAAGGGTAATTTTGGACACTAAGGGCAATTTATCATGGCCACTCCACCTAACCTGCACATCTTTGGACTGTGAGAGGAAACCGGAGCAACCGGAGGAAACCCACCACACACGGGGAGGATGTGCAGACTCCGCACAGACAGTGTCCCAAGCCGGTTTCGAACCTGGGACCCTGGAGCTGTGAAGCAATTGTGCTATCCACAATGCTACCGCGCTGCCCGAATGGACCGAATGGTCGACCAGTACGGTTTGCGGGTCACCTTTCCGTACTTAGTTAAGTCACCATCTGCGGCCATGACCAGCAGGACCACGATGCCAACCTCGATAAATTCCTCCGCACTGCCACTCTTCTCAACCTGACCTACAACAAAGAGAAGTGTGTGTTCAGCACTACCCGATTAGCCATTCTCGGCTATATAGTCCAAAACGGACATCTCGGGCCCGACCCCGACCGCATGCGCCCCCTCATGGAACTTCCCCTCCCCCACTGCCCCAAGGCCCTCAAACGATACCTGGGGTTCTTTTCCTGCTATGCTCAGTGGGTCCCAAACTATGCGGACAAGGCCCACCCACTCATTCGGTCCACCCAATTCCCCCTCGCGGCCGAGGCACAACACACTTTCGCCCGCATCAGAGCAGACATCGCCAAGGCCGGGATGCGCGCAGTGGATGAGCCACTGCCTTTCCAAGTAGAAAGCGACGCTTCAGACGTCGCCCTTGCCGCCACTCTAAACCAGGCAGGCAGACCTGTGGCATTCTTTTCCCGCACACTTCATGCCTCTGAAATTCGACACTCATCCGTCGAAAAGGAGGCCCAAGCTATCGTTGAAGCTGTGCGGCATTGGAGGCTTTACCTGGCCGGTAAGAGATTCACTCTCCTTACGGACCAACGGTCAGTAGCCTTCATGTTCAATAACACACAGCGGGGCAAGATCAAAAATGATAAAATCTTGCAGTGGAGAATCGGGCTCTCCACCTATAATTACGAGATCTTGTATCGCCCCGGTAAACTCAACGAGCCCCCAGACGCCCTCTCCCAAGGTACATGTGCCAGCGCACAAGTGGACCAACTCCGGGCCCTACACGACAGCCTTTGTCACCCGGGGGTCATTCGATTGTACCATCTGGTCAAAGCTCGCAATCTGCCCTACTCCGTCGAGGAAGTAAAGACAGTCACCAGGGACTGCCAGGTCTGTGCGGAGTGCAAGCCGCACTTCTACCGGCCAGACTGTGCATGCCTGGTGAAGGCTTCCCGCCCCTTTCAATGCCTCAGCGTGGATTTCAAAGGGCCCCTCCCCTCCACCGACCGTAACACGTACATTCTCAATGTGGTCGATAAGTACTCCAGAATCCCCTTCGTCATCCCATGCCCCGATATGACATCTGCCACCGTCATCAAGGCCCTCAGCACCATCTTCGCTCTGTTCGGTTTCCCCGCCTACATCCACAGTGACAGAGGATCCTCATTCATGAGCGATGAGCTGCGTCAGTTCCTGCTCAGCAGGGGTATAGCCTCCAGCAGGACGACCAGCTACAACCCCCGGGGAAACGGGCAAGTAGAACGGGAGAATGGGACAGTTTGGAGGGCCGTCCAGCTGGTCCTACGGTCCAGGAACCTCCCAGCCTCACGCTGGCAGGAGGTCCTCCCTGACGCTCTACACTTCATTCGGTCACTATTGTGCACCGCCACTAATAACACACCCCATGAACATGTTTTTACCTTCCCCAGGAAGTCCACATCCGGGCACCCGACTTGGCTCGCTGCTCCAGGACCGGTCCTTCTCCGTAGGCACGTCCAACTCCACAAGGCGGACCCCTTGGTCGACAGGGTTTACCTGCTCCACGCCAACCCTCAATATGCCTACGTTGTGTTCCCCGATGGCCGCCAAGGTACTGTCTCACTCAGGGACCTGGCACCGTCAGGTTCCACCCCAACACACACCCCCACCTCCCACCACACCGCCAATATTGACCCCACCAGAGCACACCCCCCTCCCCTTTTCCGCACAAGAGGACAAAGAGGACTTCTGCATGCTCCCGGATTTCGCCGATGACTGGCCAGCATCAGCACCGCCACCACCGCCATCGGTGCCACCTCCACCACCGCCAGCACCAACTTCGCCGCCACCGTTACGCCGCTTCCAACGAAGCACCAAAGCACCGGACCGGCTGAACCTTTGACGGACTCCGGACCGTCAACATGGACTTTTCTTTCCCTACCACTGTACATAATTGCACTAATTGTATATAGTTTCACGTCACCCCGCCGGACTCATTTTTAACAGGGGGTGAATGTGGTGAACCACTGTAATAGGAGATGTAAGGTAGGACCTGCACTACAGGTTCGCCGGTAGCTCCTGCTGGCTGGCTCCGCCCACGGAGAACTGTATAAATATGCATGACCTCCAGTGCCCTGCCATTTCGCCAGCTGCAGGAGGCTACGCATCTGACTATAATAAAGCCACAGTTGTACCCAACCTTAGTCTTTGTGCTATTGATCGTGCATCAATCCTCTCAAGGTGAACTTGATTTTTTTTCCAGGTTGACAAACCCTGACATATCGCTGACCCACACACCTGACTTTGGGGGCTCCGAGTTCCTCCAGCCCAGCAAAATCCGTCTCCGGCCACCAGGGAAGAGAAGACCAGGACATCGCCCCCTGGCCCCGGATCAACCGATACCCCAAATATTGCCAGTTCTGGACTCGGGGTTACCCTCCCTTCCAGGACTTCTGACATAACGTCTGCAAATCAATGCCAGAATACCCTCAACTTTGGACATGCCCAGAACATATGCACATGGTTAGCCGGACTACCCCACACCGCCCACATCTATCCTCCACCTCCTCAAAGAACCTGCTCATCCGGGCTACCGTCATGTGAGCCCTCTGGACCACTTTGAACTGGATCAGGCTAAGCCTGGCACAGGATGAAGATGAATTAACTCTCTTCAAGGTTTTTTCCTGCTTTTCCATTTCAGGCTCTCTTCCCAGCTTCTCTTCCCACTTCCGCTTCACCTCCCTGATCGGGGTCTGTTCCCACTCCATCAACTCCTTGCATATCTCTGAAATCCTCCCCTCTCCAATCCCAGTTTTTGACATCACCTTATCCTATAGTCCCCTCAGGGGGAGGCGAGGGAAGCTTGGGACCTGCCCTCCGGACAAAGTCCCGGAGCTGAAGATATCGAAACCCATTCCCGCACGGATGCTCAAACTCCTCCTCTAGTGCATTCAAGGTCGGAAAGCCCTCCTGGATAAATAAATCCCCAAATATCACGATCCTTGCCTGCTGGCACCTCCTGAAGCCCCCATCCAGCCTTCCCGGGATAAACCGGTGATTGCTACAAATCGCAGACCAATCTCATGTGCTGCCTCCATTGCCCTCACACCCTTAGGGCTGCCACCACCACAGGGTTTGTAGAGTACCTAGCCGGCGAGAACGGCAGGGGTGCCGTTAGTAAAGCCTCCAAACTCGTACCCTTGCAGGATGCCGCTTCCACTCGCTCCCAGGCCGACCCCTCCCCCACTACCCACATCCTGACCATCGATATATTGGCCGCCCAGTAATAGCTAATAAAGCTCGGGAGGGCCAGGCCCCACTCCACGCGACCCCGCTCCAAGAATGCCCTCTTTACTCTCGGGGTTTTCCCTGCATACACAAAACCTGTAATCGCCACATTTATTTTTCTAAAAAAAGCCTTTGGAACAAAAATCGGAAGGCATTGAAAAAAGAAAAGCAGTCTTGGGAGGACTGTCACCTTCATCGTCTGGACCCTTCCCGCTAGCGTCAGCGGGAGCATGTCCCATCTATGGAAGTCCCTTTTCATTTGGTCGACCACTTTGCCCAGATTTTACTTATGGAGCTGCCCCCACTCTATAGCCACTTGAATCCCTAAATATCTGAAATTCCCCACCACCACCCTCAGTCTCCTTTCCTGTCGCCGTGCCTGCATCACAAACATCTCGCTCTTTCCCATATTCAACTTACAGCCTGAAAATCGCCCAAATTCTCCCAGTATGTTCATGTTTTCGGTCATTCCCCCCATCGGGTATGTAACATAAAGCAGCAAGTCAATCCCATAGAGAGAAACCCTGTGCTCCACCTCTTCACTATTCCCCGCCACGCACTAGATGCTCTAAGGGCCATTGCTAAAGGCTCCATGGCCAGGGCAAACAGTAATGGGGAGAGCTGGCATCCCTGCCTTGTCCCTCTCCCGAGATTAAAATATTCTGACCGGGTTCGGTTGCTTCTCACATTTGCCACAGGGGCCTGATATAAATCAAATCCCTGCCCGAGGGGCAGCACGGTAGCATTGTGGATAGCACAATTGCTTCACAGCTCCAGGGTCCCAGGTTCGATTCCGGCTTGGGTCACTGCCTGTGTGGAGTCTGCACATCCTCCCCGTGTGTGCGTGGGTTTCCTCCGGGTGCTCCGGTTTCCTCCCACAGTCCAAAGATGTGCAGGTTAGGTGGATTAGCCATGATAAATTGCCCTTAGTGTCCAAAATTGCCCTTAGTGTTGGGTGGGGTTACTGGGTTATGGGGATAGGGTGGAGGTGTTGATCTTGGGTAGGGTGCAAGAGCCGGTGCAGACTCGATGGGCCAAATGGCCTCCTTGTGGGTTTCCCCCTTGGTGTTGGGTGGAGGTGTTGAGTTTGGGTAGGCTGCCTTTCCAAGAGCCGGTGCAGACTCAGGGGGCCGAATGGCCTCCTTCTGCACTGTAAATTCAATGATAATCTATGATTAATCTAGGACAAAGGTTCGGCACAACATCGTGGGCCAAAGGGCCTGTTCTGTGCTGTATTTTCTATGTTCTATGTTCTGCACTGTAAATTCTATGATGAACCCAAACCTGCCTAAAATGTCCCATAGGTACTTCCACTCCACCCGGTCGAAAGCCTTCTCCGCGTGCAAGGCTCTACCACCTCAGCCTCTCGCCCCTCGGCTGGCATCATTATAATATTGAGAAGCCGTCTAATATTGGACGTCAGGTGCCTGCCCTTCACAAATCCCGTCCGATCCTCACCTATTACCTCTGGAACACAATCCTCTAATCTGGTGGCCAGGATCTATGCCAGTAATTTAGCATCTACATTTAAAAGGGAAATTGGTCTATATGATCCACAGCTCTCCGGGTCCTGTCTCCCTTCAGGATGAGAGAGATTGATGCCTGTTATAGCGTTGGGGGAAGCACTCCCAACTCCTTGGATTAATTGAAAGCCTTGACTAACAGCGGTCCCACTAGCCCCGAAAACTTTTTATAAAATTCCACTGGGAATCCGTCAGGCCCCGGGGCTTTACTTGATTCCATCGCCCCCAATCCATCTATCACTTCACCGAGCCCAATTGGGCCCCCCAAGACTTCCACCAGCTCCTCATCTACCTTCGGGAACGCTAGCCTCTCCAGGAATTGGTTCATTCCCTCCTCCCCCACAGGGGGTTCCGACTCGCACAAACGGCTATAGAATTCACGGAAAACGTCATTAACTGCCCCCGGGTCCCTCACTATTTTCCCCCTCACATCCTTAATTTTCCCTATCGCTCTCGCCGCCTCCTGCTTCCTCAGCTGATGTGCCAACACCCTGCTAGCTTTCTCCCCATATTCATATACTGCCCCTTTTACCCTACTTGCCTGTGGAAAGGAGCCCAAAATCCATTTGAAGTCTCTGATGCTCCTTCAGGAGCTCCTCATTCGGGGACTCCGCATATCTCCTATTTCTCCAACTAGCCTGTCGAGCTCCGCCCGTTCAGCCTTATCCCTATGGGCCCGAATCGAAATATATTCCCCTCTTATGACCGCTTTCAATGCCTCCCACACCACCCCAGCTGCAGTCTCTCCTGTGTCGTTGATTTTTAATACCCCCGAATGGCCTCCCTCACTCACTCACATATCTTATCGTCCGCTCGCAGCCCGGCATCTAGCCGGATGCCTCCACGGTGGGCGCTGAGAATTTCCCGTGTTCACCTGTAGGTCTAGCCAATGTGGCGCATGGTCCGATACTACGATTGCTGAATACTCTGTGTCCACCACCCCCGCTAACAATGTTTTGTCCAATATAAATAAATCGATCCTGGAGTACACCTTGTGCACATGAGAGTAGAATGAATATTCATTGCTCCTTGGCTTCTCAAATCTCCACGGATCAACACCTCCCATGTGCTCCATGAACTCCCGCATCTCTTTCGCCATTGCTGATACTTTCCCCGACCTAGAACTCGACCGGTCCATCCTAGGATCTAAGACCGTGTAAAAATCACCCCCCATAATCAACCGGTGCGAGTCGAGGTCCAGGATTTTTCCCAGCATCTTCCTAATAAATGCAACGTCGGCCCAGTTTGGGGCATATATATTTACCAGCACCACTGCCATTCCCTCCAGCTTCCCGCTCACCATAATAAATCTGCCTCCTGGGTCTGTCTCCATTTTCCCCACCGCAAACGCCACCCTTTTGTTAATCAGGATGGCCACCCCACTTGTTTTAAAGTCCAATCCTGAATGGAACACCTGTCCGACCCATCCCTTTTTCAGCCTAAATTGATCCCCCAGCTTCAAGTGTGTCTCCTGTAACATGGCCACGTCCGCCTTTAACTGTCTCAAGTGTGCGAACACACTTGACCGGCCCATTCGGGCCACGCACATTCCATCTAACCCCTGACGATCAGCCATGCCCTTTCCTAGGCCAGCCCTTAGCCCATGACCCGCACCTCCCCAGATCCGCCCCTCAGCAGCAACCGCCATCTAGTCTCCATCTCCAGCCTCCTGGAAGTCCCGTAATCGTCTTCAATACCCCCCACCCCCTCCCTCCCCTATCTCGCCACTTTTCAGCTCACCCCCCACTTCGCTTTCGTGAGCCAGCCTTACCAGCTAGCCTAGCAGCTCCACCCCTGTTGCCTAAAGGTCTACCGGCTGCTGGATCTTTACTCCCCAACTCTTAACATAAGTTTTCAAAACAATAGCACCAAGCACAAAAAGCAAACACACCATCCACTTAAGGTCTAAGCTCAACAGCCCATCCCTCCCCCTTTACAACATCTTATCAATTCCATCACCTTCAAACTGAGCCCCAGAGAGACAGAAAAAAATTACGCATGCAAAAACTCAAACAGATGTCTTTCCCTCCTAGACCATCTCAATGAGAACTTTTCTTCATCCCCCTCCATTTTTAATTTTTTTTTTTCCCCCCTTTTTTTCCTTTTTTACAAACACACAAAAAAAGGAAGAAACTGTACCTTAGTACATACACTGAAAGGACAAAGTTAGATAACAAAAAAACCCTTCTCTTCCCGGTCATCGCAACTCAAGTTAGAGTGCACCACAGAACCTTTGATTTAAATCGCTACTGACCAGTTTTCTCTTTTTATTAAGTCCTTATGGGTCCCCAGGTTACAACAACCTGGGGTTGTTGTAGTCCAAATTTTATTCCCTTCCCTTTCATAAAGACCGCCACTTCTTCCGGCGAGCCAAAATATAGTTCCCGTTCATCGTAGGTTATCCAAAGACGGGCCGGGTCGAGCAGTCCAAATTTTATTCCCTTCGCATACTGGGCCGCTTTAACTTTATTAAAACTCGCCCTCCTCTTAGCAAGTTCTGCTCCCAAGTCTTGGTAGACCCTGATCTCGGCCACTACTAATATTTTGTATCGCCACTATTTAAAAAAAAAATGTTTATTCAAGGTTTTCAATAGATTTTTACAAAACACTCCAAAAAGGGAACAAAATATACATGTACATCCCCTCCAACAACTTAAACCACTAAACATTAAACTATCTAACAAACTAAGAATAAAAATGGGGCAAACGCCCCTTACAATCATAAAAACAGGCCAAACCCCCCCCCCCCCCCCCCCCCCCCCACCTTCCCCCCTGGGTTGCTGCTGCTCTTGACCTCCACCCAACGTTCCACGAGAAAGTCTAGGAACGGTTGCCACCGCCTGGAGAACCCCTGCACAGACCCTCGCAAGACATACTTTATCCTCTCCAACTTGATGAACTCTGCCATGTCATTAATCCAACCCTCCACGCTTGTGGGTTTCGCATCCCTCCACATTAGTAGGATCCTCCTCCGGGCTACCAAGGACGCAAAGGCCAGAACTCCGGCCTCTTTCGGCTCCTGTACTCCCGGCTCATCTGATACCCCGAATATTACTATCCCCCAGCTCGGTGTTATCCGAGTGTCCAAGACTTTGGACATAGCCTTTGCGAAGCCCCTCCAGAACCCCTCGAGTGCTGGGCACGCCCAGAACATTAGGGCGTGATTTGCTGGGCTCCCCGAGCACCTCACGCATCTGTCCTCCACACCAAAAAACCTGCACATCCTCGTCCCTGTCATACACATGCCCTGTGAACCACTTTGAACTGGATCAGGCTATGTCTGGCGCAAGACGAGGAGGAGTTAACCTTACCCAGGGCCTCCACCCACAAGCCCTTATCCAGTTCCTCGCCCAGCTCCTCCTCCCACTTGCCCTTCAGCTCCTCCACGAGGCTTCCTCCGCCTCCTGCAACTCCTGATAGATCGCCGAGACCTTGCCCTCTCCCACCCATACACCCGAGGTCACCCTGTCCTGAATCCTCCGTGCGGGAAGCAGCGGAAATTCCCTTACCTGCCTTCTCACAAACGCCCTCACCTGCATGTACCTAAAAGCGTTTCCGGGGGGTAACCCAAATTTCTCCTCCAGTGCTCCCAGGCTAGCAAAAGCCCCGTCGATAAATAGGTCCCCCATCCTTTTAATTCCCGCCCGATGCCAGCTTAGGAATCCGCCATCTATCCTGCCTGGTGCAAACCTATGATTATTCCGTATTGGGGACCAAATTGAGGCCCCCAACTCACCCCTGTGCCGTCTCCACTGCCCCCAGATCCTCAGTGTCACCGCCACCACCGGGCTCGTGGTGTACCGCGTCGGCAGTAGCGGCAAAGGTGCCATCACCAGCGCTCCCAAGCTAGTGCCCATGCATGGCGCCCCCTCTAATCTTTTCCACGTCACCCCCTCTCACTCCATTACCCATTTCCGAATCATTGTCACATTGGCTGCCCAGTAATAACTACACAGGTTCGGTAGCGCCAGCCCACCCCTGTCCCGACTATGCTCCAGAAACAGCCGCTTGACTCTCGGGGTCTTACTTGCCCATATAAACCCCATAATGCTCCTGCTTACTCGCTTAAAAAAGGCCTTGGGGATGAGGATGGGCAGGCACTGGAACACAAACAGGAACCTAGGGAGGACTGTCATCTTAACGGACTGCACCCTGCCCGCCAGGGAGAGTGGCAACATGTCCCATCTCCTAAAGTCTTCCTCCATCTGGTCTACCAACCGCGCAAAATTAAGCTTATGCAGGGCCCCCCAACTCCTGGCCACCTGGATACCCAAAATAACGGAAACTCCTCTCCGCCCTCTTAAGCGGCAGCTCCTCCAGCCCCCTTTCCTGGCCCCTTGCATGCACCACAACGAGCTCACTCTTCCCCATGTTAAGCTTGTAGCCTGAGAAGTCCCCAAACTCCCGAAGGATCCGCATGACCTCTATCATCCCCTCCACTGGATCTGCGATGTACAAAAACAGGTCATCAGCATACAACGAGACCCGATGTTCCTCCCCTCCCCAGACCAACCCCCTCCAGTTTCTAGATTCCCTCAACGCCATGGCCAGCGCTCAATTACCAAAGCGAACAGAGGGGACAGGGGGCACCCCTGTCTCGTCCCACGGTACAACCTAAAATATTCTGATCTCCGCCAGTTCATAAATACGCTCGCCACCAGGGCCTGGTATAACAATTTGACCCACCCTATGAACCCCTACCCGAACCCAAACCTGCTAAGCACTTCCCATAGGTACTCCCACTCCACCCGATCAAAGGCCTTCTCCGCGTCCATTGCCGCCACCACCTCTGCCTCCCCACCCTCCGAGGGCATCATGATCACATTCAGGAGCCTCCGCACATTTGCATTTAACTGCCTGCCCTTCATGAACCTCGTCTGGTCCTCGTGTATCACTCCCAGGACACAATCCTCAATCCTTGTGGCTAGGACCTTTGCCAGCAACTTGGCATCTATGTTAAGGAGCGAGATCGGCCTATACGAGCCACATTGCAGCGGGTCCTTGTCCCGCTTAAGGATCAGCGAGATCAGCGCGCGAGACATTGTCAGGGGGAGAATCCCTTCCTCCCTCGCCTCGTTGAAGGTTCTCACCATCAGCGGACCCATCAGATTCACAAACTTCCTGTAAAATTCGACCGGGAACCCATCAGGCCCCGGGGCCTTGCCCGCCTGCATGCTTCCCAATCCCGTAACCAGCTCCTCTATCCCAATCGGGGCCCCCAGGCCTTCCACTTGCCCCTCCTCCACTCTCGGGAACCTCAATTGGTCCAGGAACCGCCGCATCCCCTCCCCTCCCTTCCCTCCGGGGGTTCTGACTTATACAGGTTCCCATAGAAATCCCTGAATACCTCATTTATTTTAGCCGAACTCCGCACCGTGTTCCCCCCTCTGTCCCTGATTCCTCCAATTTCCCTCGCCGCCTCCCTCTTGTGTAGCTGATGCGCCAGCATCCGGCTCGCCTTCTCCCCATATTCGTATACTGCCCCCTGCACCTTCCTCCACTGGGTCTCAGCTTTCCCCGTGGTCAACAAATCAAATTCCATTTGGAGGCTCCGTCGCTCCTTCAGCAGCCCGTCTTCAGGGGAATCCGCATACCTCCTATCCACCCTTAATATCTCCCCCACCAGCCTCTCCCTCTCCGTCCTCTCTCTCTTCTCCTGTGAGCTCTAATTGCGATTAACTCTACCCTAACCACCGCTTTCAGGGCCTCCCAAACCACACCAACCGGTACTTCCCCATTATCATTGCCCTCTATGTATCTCTGAATGCACCCCTGGACCTGCCCACAAACCTCCTCATCTGCCAAGTCCCACGTCCAAGCGCCACAGCGGGCGCAGGTCCCTTTCCTCCCCCAGCTCCAACTCCATCCAGTGCGGGGCGTGGACCGAAATCGCTATGACCAAATATTCCGTTCTCTCCACTCTTGGAATCAGTGCCCTGCTCACCACAAAGAAGTCTATCCGTGAATAGGCCTTGCGCATGTGGGAGAAAAAAGAGAACTCTCTGACCGCCGGCCTAGCAAACCTCCACGGATCCACTCCCCCCATCTGATCCATAAACTACCTGAGAACCTTGGCCTCTTGCCCAACCTCGACCTGGATCGGTCCAGTGCCGGGTCCAGTACCGTATTAAAGTCCCCCCCCCCATTATCAGGTTCCGCGCTTCCAGATCTGGGATCCGACTAAGCATGCGCTTCATGAACCCTGCATCGTCCCAAATTGGGGCATACACATTCACCAGCACCACCCGGGTCCCCTGCAGCCTACTACTCACCATCCATATCGACCCCCATTATCAGCCACAATGTTCAGCGCCTCGAACGACACCCGTTTACTCAACAGGATTGCAACCCCTCTATTCTTCGCATCCAGCCCCGAATGAAAGACCCGCCCCACCCATCCCTTTCTCAGCCTGATCTGATCCATCACTTTCAAGTGCGTCTCCTGCAACATAGCAACGTCTGCCTTCAGTCCCTTTAAGTGCGTGAACACCCGGGCCCTCTTGACCGGCCAGTTCAGGCCCCTCACGTTCCATGTGATCAGCCGGATCGGGGGACTGCCCCCCACACCCCCCCACCCCACCCCTGCCGACTAGCCATCTCCTTTCTTAGGCCAGCCACGTGCCCACGCCTCCCGCACTCTCCAGTCCCCCAGGCGGAGGACCCCCGCCCCAACTCTCCCTCTTACCTCCAGCTCCCCTTTGGTCAATGCAGCAGCAACCCAGTCCCCCCCCCCCCACCCGGCTAGAAAACTGTCTAGCCCCCTTGCTCCCCCCATTGCACTCTCGTAAGTCAACTGACTCAAACTGACCCCAGCCCCTCCCACCTCTGCCAACGACCCCCGTTTAGATTCCCCGTCGAAGTCCCCCCCTCCCCCTTCAAGTCGATACGAACACCCCTCCAGCACCACCTCTCCCGTCGGGCCACGCCCTCCCCCTTTAGCGTGGGAAAAAAACCTGCGATTTTCTACCTGGGCTGGCCCTGCCCCCTGTGGCGCAGCTCCTTTCTCCTGCAGCCTCTCCCCAATTCCCAGCGACCCAGGGCCTCCTGCAGCCCCTACCCCCTTCGAACGCAAGGAGAGGCCCCTCCAAAACAATACCCATGCCCATTAAAACATACATATCACATCCAATCACCCCTTCCCACTCCCCAGCTTTCCCAAAACCCACAGCAAACCATTAGTTCGAGTCCAATTTTCCGTTCTGAATAAAGGTCCACGCCTCCTCCGGCGTATCGAAATAATGGTGGCGGTCCTGAAAAGGTCCACAATCGCGCTGGCTGCAACAGCCCGAACTTCACCCCTTTTGGTGGAGAACCACCTTGGCCCAGTTGAATTCTGCCCTCTTCTTGGCCAGCTCTGCACTCCAGTTCCAGGGGCCTTGGGAAGGCTCCCGCGCCTATTAGCGTATTCAGCATCGTGGCTACATATGGACCCCTCCACACCTTCAGGGATACCCAGAATCCAGAGATTCTTTCTCCCCGACCTGTCCTCCAGGTCCTCAAACCTTTCCTGCCACTTTTTATGCAGCGCCTCCACTTTCACCGCCAGGCCCAGGATCTCGTCCTCGTTTTAGAACATAGAACAGAGAACATTTTCAGAGTTTTTCTGCTGCACTTCTCTAATCGCAGTCCCTTGAGCCTTCTGGGTCTCCACCAGCCTCTCAATCGACGCTTTCATTGGGGCCAGCATCTCTGCTTTCATTTTAACCGCTTGCACCCGACCCGCCAATGACAGAGGAGGACTATCCCACCTTGCCAGATCAGCTTTCACCCTCCTCACCAAACTAGAAATGTTGTACCAAGTGAGCCCCCCGCAATCCCGAGCAACCTGCATCCCCAGGTATCTAAAGTGAGTCCCTGCCCTACGGAATGGCAGCCAAACCCCCCCCCCCCCCACCCCTGCCCCCACCCCGGCCGAGACACTGGCAAAATATTCACTCTTGTCTCGATTTAATTTGTACCTTGAGAAAGACTCAAAAACACCCGAAGCAGCTCCAGTATTTCCCCTATTGACACACTTGGTTCCGACACATATAGTAACAAGTCATCGGCATATAAGGACACCCTATGCTCTATCCCCCACCGCACTATCCCTTTCCATACCCCCAAACCTCTTAACGCAATGGCCAATGGCTCAATCCTGAGTGCAAACAACAGGGGGGACATAGGACATCCTTGCCTAATCCCACGGTGGAGAGAAAAGTATTCCGAGCTGATGTTATTTGTGTGGACACTCACCCTTGGCTCCTTATACAGTGAGCTTTACCCAATCCACAAATCTTGGTCCAATCCCAAACCGCTCCAGAACTGTCATCAAGTACCTCGGGCAGAAGATACAAGTCTGAGAACCCGCAAGTGCAGACTCAAAAACAGCTTCATCCCCACTGTTACCAGACTCCTAAACAACCCTTTTATGGGCTGACCTCATTAACATTACATCCCTGTATGCTTCACCCGATGCCGGTGTTTATGCAGTTACATTGTGTACCTTGTTATGCCCTATTATGTATTTTCTTTTATTTCCTTTTCTTTTCATGGAGTTAATGATCTGTTGAGCTGGGACTTCTGGTGGCGGCCATGGATGAGTAGGTCGCACATTTGATAGCTCCCGCCTGTGACGGATTTTTGGACCTTTTTCCCCCGTATTTTGTGGGATCAATCGGTGAAGAGTGAGACAGTAAGGAGAAATCCCCCTCCGGTGTATGGAGAAGTGGCCGTGTGAGAAGACAAAGTCCTATCAGGAAGATGCGAGCAGAGCTGGTAACGCGGGAAAGCATGGCAGAGAAGCAGGGTCGCGGGGAGATGGCACAGTGGTCAACGGAGCAGCTGGTGAAGTTTTTCAAAGATTGCTTCGCCAAGCTGAAGGAGGACACGCTGAACCCGATTAAGGCTTCGATTGATCAAGTTGTGCAGAATCAAGAGACCCACGGGAGAGCGATCCAGGAGGTGGAGCAAAGGTGTCTGAGCACGAGGAGTACATAACCGTGCTGGAGCACAAGGTGGAGATGATGAACGACTGCCAGAAAAGAATGCAGGAGAAGTTGGAGGACCCGGAGAACAGGTCCAGGCGGCAGGATCTTAGAGGTATCGGACGCTTTCACCGTTTCCTGGTCAAGGAACACGTTCTGCGGTAGGCGAGGAAGGAACGGAGCAGCAAATGTGAGAACTGTGAACTGCACATTTATCAGGACCTGGGCGCGGATCTGGCCAAGAGCTGGGTTTAATCGGGCAAAAACAGCCCTCTTTAAGAAGGGGGTGAAGTTTGGGATGCTGTACCCAGCCCGTCTGTGGATCACACATGAGGAACTGGACCTTTACTTCGAAACATCAGACGAAGTATGGGCTTTTATTCAAGAAAAGAGGCTGGAAGAGAATTAAAAGACACTGAAGCCTTGGAGAAGTACTGTGGCGGCAATCTGTTGTGCGAGGTTGTATAAATATATGTAGTGCTATGTGTAATAAGGGGCTGTTTGGATGGCGAAAGGTAACTTTGTCTTGCAGGCAGCTGGTTAGAGGGGGGATGGGGTTTGGGGTTGGTTCTGCTTTTCGGGTGATTATTTTTCTAAAGTAGCTGTTTCTTCACTGTTTTTTCTGATGTTTGTTTCCTGGGGAATGTGGTGCTTTTAAAATGTTTGTCCATGTGGGGGGAGAGGGGAGAGAACAATAGGGAGACAGATTGCTTGGTGCCAGGGGCAGGCTCTATCAAGTCAGCATGGGTCAGCTGACTCTCGGAAGCGCAGTGGGGGGTGAGCAGATGTTAAGCTGGAGCTTGATTTGGGAGTTGGGTTTCTAGTGTTGTTGCTAAGGAGGGGGGAGGGAGAGAGGGGGGAGCTGCTTTGCTGACAGGGGAGGAACTGTTACGAGGGGACAAATGGGAGGTCGGGAACGGCGACTACCCGAGGAGGGGCTCGAGGAGGCAGAGGGTAAGAATTACCCTCTCGAGTAATTCGGAGCAATGCGGTCATACAGGCCGATGAGGGGCAGCACGGTAGCATTGTGGATAGCACAATTGCTTCACAGCTCCAGGGTCCCAGGTTCGATTCTGGCTTGGGTCACTGTCTGTGCGGAGTCTGCACATCCTCCCCGTGTGTGCGTGGGTTTCCTCCGGGTGCTCCGGTTTCCTCCCACAGTCCAAAGATGTGCAGGTTAGGTGGATTGGCCATGCTAAATTGCCCTTAGTGTCCAAAATTGCCCTTAGTGTTGGGTGGGGTTACTGGGTTATTGGGATCGGGTGGAGGTGTTGACCTTGGGTAGGGTGCTCTTTCCAAGAGCCGGTGCAGTCTCGATGGGCCAAATGGCCTCCTTCTGCACTGTAAATTCTATGTTAATCTATGTCATGTTCTCTACTGAATGTGGATGCCAAACTGCTGGCTAAGTACTAGCCACAAGGATAGAGGACTGTGTCCCGGGGGTGATAGGGGAAGACCAGATGGGATTTGTGAAGGGCAGGCAATGTTCGAAGGCTTTTAATGTTATTATGCTGCCCTTGGAAGGAGAGGAGGTGGAGGTGGTGGTAGCGATGGATGCGGACAAGGCTTTTGATCAGGTGGAGTGGAATTACCTGGAAAGGGCTGGTTCGGGGGGGGGGGGGGGGGGGGGGGGGGCGGTCTCGCTTTACGTAGATAACCTGCTCTTGTATATTTCAGACCCGTTGGAGGGGATGGGGGAGGTAATGCGCATCTTGGGGGAATTTGGCAATCTTTCGGGGTGTAAATTGAACATGGGGAAAAGCGAGATGTTCGTGACCCAGGCAAGAGGACAGAAGAAACTGGGAGAGATGCCGCTTAGAATGGTAGGGAAGAGCTTTTGATATCTGGGAATCCAGGTGGCCCGGGAATGGGAGGCACTGTACAAGTTAAACCTATCCCGGTTGGCAGAACAAATGGAAGGGGACTTTAAGAGACATGCTCCTGCTATCACTGGCGGGGAGGGTACAGACCGTGAAAATGACGGTCCTCTCCAGATTTGTTTGTCTTTCAGTGCCTCCCCATCTTCATCCCAAAGGCCTTTTTCTAGCAGGTGAATAAGGTTATTTCGGGCTTTGTGTGGGCGGGTAAAAGCCCGCGAGTGAAGAAAGTGTTGCTGGAGCGCAATCGGTGGGAAGGGTGGGTTGGCGCTGCCGACCTTCTGCAATTACTACTGGGCGGCTAATATAGGCATGATTAGGAAGTGGGTAGTAGGGGAAGGCATAGGAGCGGATGGAGGCGGCGCCATGCAAAGACACCAGTTTGGGAGCACTGATAACGGCACCTCTTTCATTCCCGCAGGCCCGATACTCCACAAGTCCAGTGGTGGTGGCGGCTCTGGGAATCTGGGGGCAATGGAGGAGATATATGAGAGTGGAGGGAGCATCGGTTTGGACCCCGATTTATAATAATCATCGGTTTGTACCAGGTAGGCTAGATGGCGGTTCCGGAGTTGGCAAAGGGCAGGAATTAGAAGGATGGGGGATCTATTAATAGATGGGAGCTTTCCCAGCTTGAAAGCCTTGGAGGATAAATTTGAATTGCCAGCAGGGAATGGGTTTAGGTATTTGCAGGTGCGAGACTTCCTGAGAAAACAGGTGCCGGCCTTTCCGCTGCTGCCGCCACGGGGATAGAGGACAAAGTATTCTCCAGTACCTAGGTGGGAGAGGGGAAGGTTTCAGATATTCACCAGGAACTTGCAGAGGTGGAGGAGCTTAAGGGCAAGTGAAAGGACGAGCTAGGAGGAGAGATAGGGGCGGGTCTGTGGACGGATGCCCTAAGCAGGGTTAATACCTCCTCATCATGTGCCAGGCTCAGCCTGATACAATTTAAGGTTTTTTTGGGTTTTTTTGGGTAGAAGATAGTGTGCGAGGTGCGCAGGAAGCCCAGCAAATCATGTCCACATGTTTTGGGCATGCCCGAAGCTTAGAGGGTTTTGGCAATGTCCACGGTGCTAAAAACACGGGTGGTGCCGGGTCCGGAGGTAGCGATCTTTGGAGTGTCGGAAGAGCCGGGAGTTCAAGGGGCAAAAGAGGCTGACGTCTTGGCCTTTGCCTCCTTGGTAGCCCGGAGACGGATCTTGTTAATGTGGAGGGACTCGAAGCCCCCTAGTGTAGAGACCTGAGTTAGTGACATGGCTGGGTTTCTCAGTCTCGAGAAACTAAAGTTCGCCTTAAGAGGGTCAATGGTCGGGTTCACCCGGACGTGGCAGCTGTTCGTCGACTTTCTCGGGGAAAATTAAAATGTCAGCAGAAGCAGTATTCCAAGGGGGGGGGGGGGGCGGATTGTTGTTGCATGGTTGGGGTGTGTGAAGATTGAGATGGGTGGGGGGGGGGGAAATGTTTATTATACCTGTCGTGTTGGGTGTCCTGCTATACAGACAAATCAACATGGTTGCAGATGGTACAACTCTGTTTTATTACTATCAATAACATCTGTAAACTTGTGACTGTGGTTCGTTCTTTACCCTTTAACCTGTGGACCCAGCCCTTACACTATCTTAGAGAGGCACTGAGCACATGGTGTATGTCTGAGTGGCCTGCTGTGAGCTCTGTGCCCTGAGCTGTCTCCTGCTGGAATGGGCGGGAACTGTGGTGTTCCCCGTTTTATAGTGCGTGTGCTCTTGCTTGTGATTGGCTGTGATGTTGCGTGTGTGTTGATTGGTCCGTTGATCTGTCCATCAGTGTGTGTGTGTGTTTGCACCATTATGTTTATCTGAATATCATGACATCCCCTTTTTTTTTACAAGAATATGTGCCTATGTGGTAATAAATATAGATTTGTACTGAGTGCAGCTGAATGTGTGTGTGCAATATCTACAACATGTACATGAGGCTAAACTATATACATAGGAAGGTGTCAGGTGCAACATAGCAACGAGGTTGTACCATAAACAAAACAAGTGTAATCATCAAACATCAAAAACTAACTCCTGTAACAACAAAAAGAGAAACATATTAACATTGTGGCATAACACTTTAGTGAGTCCAATGTTCAAACAGGCTCGTAAGTCCAGCCTAGTAGGTGGGCGACGAATTCGGGTTGACCGCCTCAAGGGTCAGGATCCACCGGCTGAGGAATGGGCCTGGCCATAGGCGACAGAGGAATAGGCATGGTGGCAGGAAGCTCCACAAAGTCAACATCAGGAACAACAGGAGGGCATGGCACCAGTGTATGATCACGTAGCGAGCGTGGAAGCAGGCGAAGAGCCCGGCGATTACGCCGGCGAATGGAGCCATCAGGCATGCGAACCAGGAACGAGCGGGGAGCCACGCGTCAGAGAACTTCGGCAGTTGCCGACCAGCCACCCTCTGGTAGGTGGATGCGGACGTTGTCTCCAGGCGCCAAGGCAGGAAGATCAGTTGCCCGAGTGTCATGTGCCACCTTCTGCTGAGTACGCTGCTGTCGCATCCTTTGCAGTACTGGAGCATGGTCGGGTGTAGGAACAAGAATGGATGGCACAGTGGTCCTGAGGGCGCGACCCATCAACAGCTGGGCTGGTGAGAGGCCAGTGGATAGTGGGGCTGAGCGATAGGCCAGCAGGGCTAAGGAGAAATCCGATCCGGCATCAGCAGTCTTGCAGAGGAGCTGCTTGACGATATGGACGCCCTTTTCCGCCTTGCCATTTGACTGGGGATGCAGAGGGCTGGACGTCACGTGTGTGAAGCCATATGAAGCAGCAAAAGACTATTCTTGGCTTGCAAAACAGGGCCCATTGTCCGACATGACTGTAAGCGGAATGCCATGGTGAGCGAAGGTTTCTTTGCATGCCCTGATGACAGCAGACGATGTCAAATCGTGCAGGCGTATGACCTCTGGATAATTCGAAAAGTAATCTATAATGATGATGTAGTCCCTGCTGAGCGCATGAAAAAGGGCCCCACCCACCTTCGCCCAGGGGGACGTTACCAACTCATGGGGCTGAAGCGTCTCAGGGGGTTGCGCCGGAAGAAACCTTTGGCAGGTGGGGCAGTTGAGCACCATGTTGGCAATGTCGTCGCTGATGCCCGGCTAGTATACAGCTTCTTGGGCCTCCGCCTGCACTTCTCAATCCCGAGATGGCTTTTGTGTAATTGTTCGAGGACCAGCTTGTGCATGCTGTGTGGAATCACAATCCGGTCCAACTTTAGGAGGACACCGTCGATGATGGCCAAGTCGTCCCAGACATTGTAGAATTGTGGGCACTGTCCTTTGAGCCACCCTCCCGTCATGTGGCGCATCACACGTTGTAGAAGGGGGTCAGCCGCAGTCTCCCGGCGAATACGGGCCAGACTTGAATCATTAGCTGGCAGATTGGCCAATGTGAAGGCCACATGCGCTTCGACCTGACATACGAACCCCTCCGAATCGGGCGGTGTGCTCACTGCTCTGGACAGGGCATCCGCGATGATGAGGTCCTTTCCCGGGGTATAGACCAGTTGGAAGTCGTACCTCCGGAGCTTGAGCAGAATGCGCTGAAGGCGAGGGTCATCTCATTCAGGTCCTTTTGTATGATGCTGACCAGGGGGCGATGGTCGGTATCCACGGTAAACTGAGGGAGACCATACACGTAGTCGTGGAACTTATCTATGCCGGTTAACAAACCCAGGCATTCCTTCTCGATCTGCGCATAGCGCTGTTCTGTGGGGGTCATGGCCCGCGAAGCATAGGCGACCGGGGCCCATGATGCAGTGTCGTCCCGTTGCAGGAGTACCACCCCAATGCCGGACTGGATGGCATCAGTCGAGATCTTCGTATCTCGAGAGGTGTCGAAGAACGCCAATACCGGGGCTGTGGTGAGCTTAATCTTGAGCTCCTCCCATTCCTTCTGGTATGCGGGCAGCCACTGGAACTCCGTGGTCTTCTTCACTAGGTGGCGAAGAGCCGTTGTGTGGGAGGCAAGGTTGGGAATGAACTTCCCCAGGAAGTTGACCATCCCGAGAAAGCATGGCACTGCCTCCTTGTCTGCTGGCTGCGGCATGGCTGTAATGGCGCTCACTTTGTCTACATCCGGACGCACTCCTGACCGGGATATGGGGTCCCCCAGAAACTTTAACTCAGTTTGGCCAAATGAACACTTGGCTTGGTTGAGGCGCAGGCCGTGTTCTCGTATCCAAGCAAAGACACGCTGGAGACGACTGATGTGCTCCTGTGGTGTGGTGGACCAGATGATGACGTCATCAACATAGGCGCGCACCCTTTTGATGCCCTCCATAATCTGTTCCATGATTCTATGAAATACCTCGGATGCCGAGATGATGCCAAACGGCATTCTGCTGTAGCAGTACCTGCCAAAGGGAGTGTTGAAGGTGCACAGCTTCCTGCTGGACTGATCCAGTTGAATCTGCTGGGTTCCAATCCTGGTACTATGTCGTGTTGGGTGTTCCGCTATACAGACGAACCAACACGGTTGCAGATGGTACAACTCTGTTTTATTACTATCAATAACAACATCTGTAAACTTATGACTGTGGTTCGTTCTTTACCCTTTAACCTGTGGACCCAGCCCATACACTATCTTAGAGAGGTACTCAGCACACGGTGTATGTCTGAGTGGCTTGCTGTGAGTTCTGTGCCCTGAGCTGTCTCCTGCTGGAATGAGCGGGAACTGTGGTGTTCCCCGTTTTGTAGTGCGTGTGCTCTTGCTTGTGATTGGCTGTGATGTTGCGTGTGTGTTGATTGGTCCGTTGATCTGTTCATCAGTGTGTATGTGTGTTTGCACCATGATGTTCATCTGAATATCATGACAATACCATGTTGGGAGAGGGAGGCAGCTCTTCCCGAACATTAGGAGGGTATTGAACGTGATTATGACACTGGCGGAAGAGAAGGAAATAGAGGTGGTTGTGGCATTGGATGCCGAGAAAATGTTTGACCGGGTGGATGATCTGATATTGCAATTGCCGAGTACTCCGACCCCATTAACCCCAGCCAGCAGCGCCTTCCCCACAATGAAAAACTCGATCCGCGAGTACACGTTATGGACCTCTGAGAAAAACGAGTACTCCCGCTCCCTCGGGTGCAGAAACCTCCAAGGATCCACCCCTCCCATTTCCACCATTGGCCCAGCCAACGCCTTTGCTCCCCCTGACGGGACCAGTGAGCGCGGCCATGACCTGACCAACCTTGGCTCCCGCACCAAGTTCCAGTCCACCCCACTATCAGTTCGCGTGTGTCCAAGTCAGGGATGGCCCCACACACCTTCTTCGCTACATCGTCTCAATTGGGACAATATACACCTACCAGCATCCACTAGTCTCCCCTCCAGCGCCCCTGTCACACTCACATACCGGGTGGGGACTTGACCCTCCCCCATCAACTTCGCCAGTTGGCCTTGAGCCCTCTGCCCCTTTGGGCAAGCCCACAATTCTCAGATTGTACCGCCTCGAGCAGTGCACCAAGTCCTCGAGCTTTGCTCAGAGTCCTCTGTTGACCTCCACCATCTTCCACAGCTCGTCCCCCACCAAGGTGAGCTGGTTGCTGTGCTGCGACACGGCATCCCCCACTTCCTTCATCTTTTCACCTTGTTCTCTCATCTCAGCAGATGTCTTTGCTACAGCTACCCTCACAGGGGCGATTGCCTCCTTCACCAATGATTTCAGGGCTACCGCCATCTCCTTCCTCAACGCCTCCATGTACCTCAGAAATGGCTTCTCCAGCTCCACAGCCATCACCTCGGTCATCTTTTCCACTGTAAGCAGTGCGGCCCCACCACACGGTCTGGCATCCGCCATCTTGTCAGCGCTTTTGCTGGTCATCTCATTTGACGGCGAACCTGCGTTTTCTACCTTTTTCACAGCTGTTTTTGGCATCCTTTAATGATTTATTATTTTTCCCCTTCTTTCTTCAATCTTAAAATAAATTTTTAAAAAATAATAATAATAAATGACAAAAAATATAATTAAACAAAATTCAAAAATCAAAATATCTCTTCCCCTGGGACCGGACTTCAAACATCCATTATCAGCGGGGGCCACCCGATGTGCTCTGCTCCCACTCTACATTCGTCCTGGATTCGGGCTTCGCCTCGTGCCAAGCTCCGTCCCCGCCGCTCACTTCGGGCTCGATGCCCCCTGCTCCTCCGGCAGCCGGACACTCCCGCGGGGCTCCTCACTGGCTCCAAACCAGCCCGAAAAAGGCCGAAATGTCTCAGACCGGCGGGAGCCTCTCCTCAACACTGCAGCTCCACTCGCGCGCGCCACCGGTAGTTGTGGTTTTGGCATGTTGACAATTGGTTGGATTTTGTCCTCGTCAGGTTCAATGTCATGTGATGAGAGGTTGTCACCTATGAATGTGAACTCTACTCCAATTTGGCACTTTTCACCTGACGTTCGTTAGAAGCTCGTATTGTGCTCTTCTATAGTTGAGCCCCAAATAATTATATCATCCACGTACACATGAACACCTTCGATTGCTTTATGTGCTCCATAACAAGTGAAAACATTTCTGATGCCTAAACTATTCCAAACGATATTCTCAGAAAGCAGTGCCGTCCAAATGGCATATTAAAAGTAATAAGCAAAAAGTAAAGAGTGCACCTGCCAGGCACGGCGAATGGTGATGGGTGCCAGACTCCTTCCTGGGCCGGGGTACAGGGTGGCATTCCTCTCCTCCACCGCGCCCAGGAGGGTCTCCAGCTCGGTGTTCGTAAATCATGGTACTGCACTCCTCATTGTTGTTGGCTGGGTCTGTGTGGGGAGTGCAGCCTCCTGAGTGTCAATCGTGAATCCAGCAAATCGCACATGATGTCTCATTGGAATCAATTGTGTTCCACGTGAAGCTAGCCCATCAACAGGTCCAGGAGGGGTGACAATTTTGCTGTCGTGGAACTCCACGACTCCTGTCCTGGTGTCAACATTTAGTCTCACGAACGGAGAATCCAGCCCCAAATCTTTCAGTATATGAGCTGCTCTGCTTGGTGTTCTCATCATACAGTCCCACGGTGCCCAAATTGCCCACCATTTTGATTATGGAAAGGACATCTGTAAGCCCAAGTGCTACAAAGGGTTTAGCGCTACCTTGCTTCTTTTTTCAAAGAAGGTACCCAAGAGCCCAGCCTGCTTCCTTCCAGGTTTTGGAACACCCCCAGCTCTAGCAGGGTACTTGCTAATCACAGTACTCCCTGTACTGTTCCAGATCTTTCCAGGTGAGCTTCTTTATGATGTGGTTTCCTCCAAAATCTATGTTTAAACTTTGGCTCCTCCGATGGCTGCTACTGATACTTGGCTCCATTGTCAGTTTGGTGTTGCAATGTTTTTAGCTTCTAAAAATCCTTTTTAGATGTCTGCATATGGATCAACAATTTTTCTATTTTCCTTTACTTCTCCAGGAGTGGTTCCAACCTCCTCTTCGCCAGTTTTGTTTGTGTTATTTTTAAAGGATAGGTTTGCAGACCACGAAGGTACAAACAAACAAAAGCTTTATTGGAAAGGTATTCTCTACTCCTAAACTGGGAGGGAAATCAGCCAGAGGTTGTTGTCCACATTGGCATGAATGATGTAGGTAGAAAGACTAGCAAGGTCCTGCACCGGCAATTTAGGGAGTTAGGTAGAAGATTGAAAAGCAGACCTCTAGAGTAGTAATCTCAGGATTACTCCCCATGCCATGTGCTAGAGAGGCTAGCAACATGCTAGAGAGTGCAGCTGGTGCAGGAGGGAGGGCTTCAGTTTTTTTGATCACTGGGATCAAAAACTTCCAGGGAAGGTGGGGACTGTACAAGAAGGACGGGTTACACCTGAACTGGAGAGGCACCAATATCCTGGCTGGGAGATTTGCTAGTATGGGTCGGGTGGGTTTAAACTAAATGTGGCAGGGGAGTGGGAATCAGAACAGTAAGCCAGCAAGCGTAGAGGCTGGGGATGAGCATGGTACCAGGCCATGCTGGCTAAGAGGAAGGGCAGTCTGAGGGAGATCAAACTCAGTGAGCCTGGAGGTCTGGAGTGTATCTGCTTCAATGCATGGAGTGTAACAGGTAAGACAGATGAATTTAGAGCCTTGATTCATGCACCAAACTTGAATATGGTTGCGGTAACGGAGACTTGGTTAAAAAAAGGGTCAGGATTGACAGCTACATATAGGTGTTTTAGGCAAGACAGGGGGAGAGGTAAAAGAGGTGGCGGAGTTGCAAAACTGGTCAGAGAACATATTACAGCTGTGTAGAGGGAGGACACCTTGCAAGAATCAAGTAATGAGGCACTGTGGGTAGAACTCAGAAACAGGAAGGGGCAGTCACTTTGATGGGGATGTATTGCAGGCCTCCCAACCACCCATGGGAAGTTGAAGAGCAGATATGTAAACAGATTCTGGATAGATGTAGAAATAATAGGGTTGTTGTAGTGGGAGACTTTAATTTTCCTCATATTGACTGGAAATCTCTTAGTGCTAGGAGTCTGGATTGTGAGGAATTTGTTAAGCGTGTCCAGGAAGGTTTTTTGGAACAATATGTGGATAGTCTGACTGGAGAGGGGGCTTTGGGCAGCACAAGTGATTAGCACTGTGGTTTCACAGCGCCAGGGTCCCAGGTTCGATTCTCCACTGGGTCACTGTCTGCACATTCTCCCCGTGTCTGCGTGGGCTTCCTCCGGGTGCTCCGGTTTCCTCCCAAAGTCCAAAGACGTGCAGGTTAGGTGGAGTGGCCATGATAAATTGCCCTTGGTGTCCAAAAAGGTTAGGAGGGGTTGCGGAGATAGGGTGGAAATGGGGGCTTGAGTGGGTCGGTGCAGACTCGGTGGGCCGGGTGGCCTTCTTCTGCACTGTATGTTCTATGTTATTGGACCTAGTATTTGGGAACGAGCCCGGGTTACGGCCAGGTCATCAAAGTTGCAGTGGGGGAACATGTGGCGCACAATGACCACAATTCCGTAAGCTTTCGGATACTCATGGAAAAAGATGAGTGTTGTCCTCGGGTTAAGATGCTAACTTGGGGGAAAGCTAACTACAACCCGATTAGACAGGATTTGGAGGCTGTTGTTTGGAAGAGGCTGTTTCGGGGTAAATCCACATTTGGCATGAGGGAGTCTTTTAAGGCAGTTGATGGGAGTGCATGTGCCGGTGAAAGGAAAAGACAGGAAAGGCAGGATTCAAGAACTGTGGATGACCAGAGAAATTGAGAGTCTAGTCAAAAAGAAAAAGGATGTATACGTGAGGGGTTGGCACAGATGCACTTGAAGAATACAAGGAAAGTAGAAAAGAGCTCAAGCAGGGAGTTAGGAGGGAAAAAAGTGGTCACGAAATGTCCTTGACAAACAGGATTAATGAGAATCCCAAGGCATTTTATACGTATACACTAGAGAACGTAGAACATACAGTGCAGAAGGGGGCCATTCGGCCCATCGAGTCTGCACTGGCCCACTTAAGCCCTTACTTCCACCTTATCACCGTAACCCAATAACCCCTCCTAACCTTTTTGGATGCTAAGGGAAATTTACCATGGCCAATCCACCTAACCTGCACATCTTTGGACTGTGGGAGGAAACTGGAGCACCCGGAGGAAACCCACGCAGACACAGGGAGACGTGCAGACTCCGCACAGACAATGACCCAGCGGGGAATCAAACCTGGGACCCTGGTGCTGTGAAGCCACAGTGCTATCCACTTGCACTACCGTGCTGCCCTCAGTTGGTCTACTCAAGGACAAAGAGTTGGTCTACTCAAGGACAAAGGAGGGAAATTATGTGTAGAAGCAAAGGCAGTAGGTGAGATCCTAAATGAATATTTTGTATCGGTAGTCACAAAGGAGGTGGTGTCTCAAGAGGCATGTGTAAACACTTTAGAACAGGTTGTTATTACGAGGGAGGAAGTGTTAAGGTGTGTTAAAAGCATTAAGGCAGACAAATTCCCAGGGCCAAATGGCATCTATACCAGATTACTGATGGAGACAAGAAAATAAATCGTGCTTCTATCAGAAATGTTTATTTCCGTGTTGGCCACAGGTGAGATCCCAGAGAATTGGAGCATAGCCAATGTTGTCCCATTATTTAAGAAGGATAGTACAGAAAGCCCAGGTAATTATGGGCCAGTGAGCTTGACATCAGTGATAGTGAAATTGTTGGAAAAGATTCTCAAGAGTTCAGAAGAATGAGGGGGATCTCATAGAGACTTATAAAATTCGAACAGGACTAGACAGGGTAGATGCAGGGAAGGTATTACCAATGATGGATGTGTCACAGTCTGAGGATTTAGGGTGAACCATTTTGGACAGAGATAAGAAGACATTTCTTCACCCAAAGAGTGGTGAGCCTGTGGAATTCATTACCACAGGAAGTAGTCGATGCTAAAACATTGAATATATTCAAGAGGCGGTTAGATAATTACCTGGGTTATCCTTGCTGCCCTTCTTAAATAACAGGACAACATTGGCTATACTCTGGGCGGCTAGATATATCACTTGGGGGAATGGGATCAAAGGCTATGGGGAGAAAGCAGGATTAGCCATGTATCGGCTTTTAACACACCTTAACACTTCCTCCCTCGTAATAACAACCTGTTCTAAAGTGTTTACACATGCCTCTTGAGACACCACCTCCTTTGTGACTACCGATACAAGATGATCAGCCATGATCGTGATGAATGGTGGAGCAGGCTCGAAGAGCCAAAAGGCCTCCTTCTGCTCCTATCTTCTATGTATCTATGAGATAGGGGGCTGGATTCTCCTTTTCTGAGGCTAAGTGTTGATGTCAGTGCAGGATCTGTGCCGTTTTACGACAGAAAAATCGGCGTAATACCTGCACTGATTCAGCAACTTTTAATGGACTAGACAGACGCCACATGGAACGCAATCAAAACGTGCCGGATTCGTAGGGTCCATGATTGACACTCATGAGGCTCACATGCCGCAGCCGCACTTAAATGGTCCTTTCTCCCACACTTCATCCCAGCCAACAAGATGGCTGGAAGGAGAGCAGCGCCACGGTTCAGGGACGCTGAGCTGCAGACCCTCCTGGACGGCGTGGAGGAGAGAAGGATGACAGAGCTGTGACCATCTCACAGGGTGGCCACCATTGCTAGTTGAACTCCAAACGCAGGGGTGAAAGGCCAACATATTAGCATGGTACATACTCCTGTGTCCAACTAGGTTTCATGGGCTACACGGTGGCCCCGGTTGGCAGTGCGTGTTCCCGCCCCGCATGCCCCACCCCAGGCTCGCTAGTGATATGCCAACGGTACTTAAACGCTGCGTGGCGAGCAACGCATTTACGCCATTTTCGGGGTGGCGGAGCATCCCGATTTGGCGTTAAACCGGCACCTACTGCGGTTTTGGCGTCGGAGGCTATTCTCCACCCAATCATGTTTCACGAATTCAGCATCGCCCGGCGGCGAATCCCGCCCAGGATCAGGTGTAGGTCAGGTGAACTCCATGATATACTTTGTACAGCACATTAAATAACTTTTTGCGCAAACATTATGATGCCTCTGTCACTTTCGTCCACAATGTGTGCAACCCCTCCTCCCTGTAGCACCCACTCACCCTCCGGGCGTGGTTGTGTCCCGGGAGCTGTGTCCCATCTCCTGGGTGTTCGGATGTTGGCATCAAAGTGCAATCGGAATTCTAGACAATGACTCTCACATGCTACATGGCCCGTCTACCCACAGGAATACACTTGACATGTGTCAAGTGCTCACTTAACCATTATTGCCAATTCCCTATTAGCAATAGGCTTCAACACCGCAGCCAGAGGCCTCAGCAGTCGGTGGGGATTATGGGTGATCGGTGTGGCAGACGGGCAGGGAGAAAGGTTGCCCATAGAGATGGGGTTGCCTCCAGTTGCCCCCCCCCCCCCCCCAGTGTCACCCTCCCATGGCGGTCCAGCTCTGCGGAGGGTCCCTCCACCACCTCCCTGATCACTGGGGTGACAAGACCAGTGCCCCTCGTCTCTTTGCCAGTGAGCAAAGATTTCTACTCCCCTCCTCGGCTCAACACGGAAGCCCTTCCGCCAGGTTTATTTTTTCAAAAGGAGTACTAATCAGAGCCAGCTTGGTGGGGAGGCCTTTGAATAACAGGAGGGCATTGGATGATCGGTGACTTCCGTTAATTGTATGGAAATGGAGCTTAAGTGGTGATAATTGGATTCTCGCCACGCTAAGGCGAGATTTTGATTTTACCCGCGGGAGCAAGTTGGTTGTGTTTGGCGCCTGGCGCGGTTCCCGTTTTTGGCCTGTCCCGCTATTCGTCAGCCTGGTTACGCTCGAACGTGAGCGTAATGAGACTGGAAGATCGTGCACTAAGTGTGCGATTCAACGGTCTCATCATGCCCGACTTGGGGTCGAGACAAGACCGTTGAATCTTGAGAGGCCGCTCGCGAGATTTATGATCCTCGAAACGTCTCTTGAGATCCTTGCGGAACGTCCCAATCTGGATCATGCCCTCACTAGGAGTGATCCAAATCCGCATATTTAAATGAACCATATAGCTCATTTAAATACCTGAACACCGGATTCACATGGTGCCTAGACTCAACGGCCGCGCTTGAGATACGTCGCCAAGATGCCGCTTAATGCTGGTACACATAAATGTTGACCAGGCGTAATGGCACCTGGGGAGTCACCAGGACATTGGAGACACAGATTGTCAGGGACAGAGCAGGGTGACACCCTGACACTCCCTTTGGCACCAGGGCACCTTGGTACTGCCAGCCTCGCACTCTGGAAGTGCTGATGGCATTGACATGTGTCAAGTTGGCAGTGCCAGGTTGCCCAGATGCCAACTTGGCACTTCCAGGAATTGGGCCTGGGGGGGGGGGGCTTTGCCAGGTGGAGCGGGCAGTGAGGGGTGTCACAAACAAGGGGGGCCTAACCTGACCTGCGAGGACCCTTTCCTGTTGGTGAGCTAGTGCAGCCTTGGCGGAGAGAAGCTGCCTGACGCCAAAAACGGCAAAGTGCCACTGAATAGCAGGATGTTTCTTGGCACTGCAGGCGCCAAGAAACACCCCATTAAAAGCACCATTCAGTGGACTTTAACTCAAGTCCGTGGAATCGCGCCATAAGTGTGGTTGCTGGGACTGGATAGCGTGCGATTCACACCTCCACTTGGCACGCTATGTGGTAAGCGAGTCAGGACATGCAAATGGGCCAGCGCTCTGCCGGCGCAAATTCAGGGTAATTCCCGGCCTATTGGGTGTTGTAACCGCTGAGGCCAGAATTAGCACCAAAGAGCCTGACAGCCGGAGCGGTTTATAAACGCTCCACTTACCACACACTCACTTCAGCAACGAAGATGGTTCACAGAGGACCTGCCCATCAATTTTGGGAATCGGAGGTGTACCAGCAGCTCCATATGCCAGTGAGGGGAGGAGGAACACCCTCTTTCCCAGGGTGAGCCGCAAACTCAAGCCTGCCCTCAAGAACTGTGCCTGGGAGGTGATGGCAGAGGCAATCAGCATTGCCAGCCTCATCAAGAGGAGACAACTGGTAATCTGGAGGGGTGGGGGTCACTGGTGAGGCCTTTTCCAACAGAGGGTCAAATAACCAGGGAGGGTTCCAAAGACGCTTGGTTGGGGTGAGCTCTGCTGATCTGCTGCTTTCTCTGCAGTGGGGCAGTGCTCCTGAAGAGTGCCAGCACCTGGTGGGCCTCTGAGCTTGACCACGTCCATCCCCTTGATGAAGCTGGGGTATGATGGTGTCCAGAGGGAATGCCTGGGTGGACTCCCAGATGACCAGATTCTCTCAGCATTCAAAGGACACAGTGAGCACTCGGCAGTGTGAGCAGCCAGTAGCCTGTAAATAGCACATAAGGAGTGCATTTAAAAGGCAGACTGCAGCAATGGCGGTCTGAGCCAGTCCACCTGATCCCGAAAAGGACATCCCGAGTCCACAGACCTGGTCACTCCCTGCTATTGCACTGACCCAGACAGCCACATCCCAGCAATGTTTGGGGGTTTTTCAGTATTTTTTTTAGCCTCTGCAGCCAGGCCACCCAAGACTCGCTTCTAAATACTTGCACTAATTTGCACCTGCAAGACTTCCACTTAAGAGGGGCGCAGCATTGCATGAAGTGTCCAAGCCGCTAATGATATTGAAATCCTTGCAAATGACTGTTTTGTATGGATCCGGCAGCACAGGGTGCAAACATCGATTTTGCCGCCAGCAAGGAACCAGAGTATGGCATCAGAATTGGCACCGGGCGCAAATCTTAATTTTTGGATAACCTACGATTATCCGCCCGATCACGATTCATGTTTTCGGCGTCGCAAAGCAGAGAATCCAGACCATGAATTCAAATCCCATAATAGCAATCGTGCAGCTTAATTTCTGTTAATTCAATAAAATCTGGAATGAAAAGCTGGAATCTGTAATGGTGAGCATGAAAATATTGGATTGTCACAAAAACCTATTTGCTTCATTAATGTCCTTTCCCAGTCTGGCCTGGAAGGGATTTCATACACATGCCCTCAAATGGCCCAGCCATTTGTATTATCAAAACTGGTACACAGGGACAATTAGAGATGGGCAATAAATGCTGGCCTTGCCGGAAATACACACATCCTAGGAACGAGAAAAGAAAAAGAACTGTCCTCAAATGGGAATAATTCAAAGGCTACAAGTATACAATATTTTTTATAAAAGCTGTGATATCCATAACTCATTCACAATTTAGAACACACAAAAGCCATGATACTTTACATTTCTAGGCCAGAGGGCACAGCCGTTAATCAAACATTCATCACTGGGGTGAGCTGCAACAAGGGATATTGGGATAAAAGCCCACTCCGCTCAGTGCTGTTCAGGGTTCCATAACTCTGCATCAAGCCCCGTCGCTTCAAGCTGTCCAAACCAATTGAGTTGCTTGATGCCAAACTCACTCGGGTCCTGGAAAAGTCCACATTAAAGATTGATCATTTCTGTCGCTGTCATAGAGGCATATCTCGTCTGTTCCAGCTCTTTCAAAGAGCTATCCAATTAGTCCTCTCTAATTAGTCCATCTAATTAGTCCTACTCCCATATTCTTCCCTCCCGGCCCTGAACGTTTTTACATCTCCAATTCTCTTTTGAAAATTAGAATTAAATCTGCTTCCATCATCCTTTCAGGCAGCGAATTCCAGGAATAAGCTAGTTTCAGTAATGGTGAACCTGTATCGACTGTCAAAACCAATCTGGTTCATTCATGTCCCTTAGGGAAGGAAATCTGCCACTCATATTTATTCTTAACTATGTGCAACAGCCTGGGCGTGTCCCTCTCACCCTGGGGCTTCTACTTACCTGTACGCCCTTGGCGGGTTCCCTCTGCCTGGTCCCTATTTTTAAAAACCTGTTGTTAACCTCGCTGATGTTGCGGGGAGATCCCAATGTGGAGGAACATGCCGTGGGAAGCTCTTTCGTCATATCATAATTTATTTAAATGAGGTTCCCAACCTTTTTGGGCACACCTCATTACATCACTGGCAGAGGGTGTAGAAAGTCTGAAAACGAGATCTCATCGGCGAGATTCTTGTATTCTGACTCTCATGGGATTTTGTGCCCATGTCGCCGTTTGTCGTGGCAAATGCAGGCGCAAAATCCCAACCTCTATCTCTCTGACTGCTGGTGGGCCTACATTTTTTTAGTTCCTCTGTTCAACTCATCTGGTTTCATTTAATGATCTTTCTAGCATATCATCCCAAGCACAGTGGTGACTTTCTTTTACCGATATTTCTTCCACTTTTTATCTTCCTCTACATCCTGCCGGAAAATCTTTGAGTGCTGAGCTGCCATTCCTGTAATAGTAATATGATATTTTCAAGTGTCTATCTTGCTCCACTTCATTCCCTAAAACTAGGTCCAACACTGTTTCTTCCACATTGAGCAGGAACACACCGATCGAGAAAGTTCTCCATACGCGTATACCTTCCTTGTTTTCCTTAATACTATTACTCCCCAGTCTTTATTGGGATAATTGAACCCACATTATCATATTGGCAAAGTTATTGAGGGGGGGATTTTCTGCCCCCATTTTCAATTGGCGGGAATGGGGCAGGATTGAAATTTCCCGTTCCGGTTGGCGCCCCCCCCCCCCCAACTCCCCACCGATGACATAATAGGGTTCCTGCCATTAGCATGCACTGTGATAACATTAGTTGGCTTCCCCTCCCTATGCACACACATTGGATAATCCCCCCTTCCCCTCTCGTTGGTGTGATTTACAACAGCTTATTCCCTGGTGCCTGGGCACTGCCAGGGAGAACTCCATGGAGGAGGGTTTCCAATGGGGAGGTCTGTGGGGGTTCGTTGTGTCCATTGGCAGGGAATTTCCTGGGGAGGGGCTGTGTGCATGGCAGGGAAGGGTTCCCTGTGTCCATGAGGGGATGGATTACCTCAAGGGGGGCTGCGTGCGTGGGAGTGGGGAACCCTTCAAAGCGGGGGGCAGTATCTATGGGGGGGGGGGAATGCTCCCTGGGGGGAATGCTCCCTATGTCTATGGGGGAATTCCCGGCAGGGGGGGGGCATATGCATGGTGGGGCTGCATTCCTGGGACCCTTTTGTTTAGATTGGCGTGGTCTTTAAAATTCTCATGAAGACTGAAGTTGCTGGCTGAGTGGTTCATTCAGAGGTTCATGCTGTCCCGCCAACATGACATTGTGGGACCCACCTTCAGGACTTTGACAAGGTGTCAAAAATGTGACCAGAAAAGTCAGCAGTGGAGCCCACAGGCTTTTCCTGCCTGAGTTGACACTTCGTCAAAAGAACAGAACATTTTGCTCCTTGTGTTTCTGTAATGGGCTTGTATATTTCCTTGCTTATTTCCTTCTCACAATTAATTGGAAAATAATTAGACTTGATTTATATAACACCTTTCAAATCTCAGGAAGTCCCAATGTGGTTTACAGCCACATTTTAGAATGTGGTCACTGTTCCAATGTCAGAAACACGGCAGCCATTGTCACACAGCAAGGTCCCACAAACAACAATGTGATCACGACCCGAGAATCTGTTTTTGATTATGTTGTCCGTCAGTCAGGTCCCTGACTCCAGCGAGACCCTTCCAATCTCGCCACAGTGGCATCCCTTCTGATCCCGACCCCAGTGGGACCCCTCAGTTTCAGACTCCCTGAATACTCACCGTGGTGAATCGATACCACTATCGCCAGTAATGCTGTGGTTCTCCAGCACCTCCAGATGAGTGTTCTCGTCATGACTTGTTTGTAATAGTGCATTATTGTGGGAGTGAAGAAATCCCAGGTTTCGCTCCAAGTTTCTCATCAGTTGAGCTTTCATTCCTTGGTGCACAGCCCAGTTTTCCTGGTTGGCATGGCTTCTGATGCCTTTATTCCTCATGTTTCGGGGACTCTCTGGTCCAGAGTCAGGGCCTGTTGCATCACAGTAATCAAATATACTGTTCACCAGGAGCTCTGTGCAGAACTCCTTCCCACAGAAAGGCTTGGATTGCCCCAAACTGTTATTGTTCACTTCTACCCAGCTGGCCACTTGCTGTTCACTAAACGCACAGGTTTCAGTTTGCTGTTCTTGCAGCAGAATTTTGGTTAAAAGCCAGCTCTCATTAGACAGCACTGCTGGCACACCTTCACTACCAGGATTATTGGAACAGCCGAGGCCAGGCAGGGTTGTGGGTAACTGGTTGCACACTGTGAACTCAGCATCATCATTGAGGTAAAGTGAGCTGCACGCATCATCCTCATCAAGCTCTCTTTGGTACAGGGTCTGGTCCTCATCAGTAAAGGTTGCGCTCTGTCCTCCATCAGTATCTGATTGTCTGACTGCTCCATTCTCTGACTGGCAGGCTTCCACTTGGTACATTAGCTGTGTCCTGGGTGGATGAGACTGGTTCAGGAGCATCTCCACACTCCCAGAGTTCGCTGTGGTAGGGATAGCAGGATTCCAGGCCTGTTTGAGAGGCCAATCTCGCCAGATTTGAGGCACAGAATCATCCCCATAGTTGTGGCTTACTTCGTGCTCTGTCACATTGACACATTCCTCTCTCTCCTGCAGGTCAGATTTCCTTGCAGCCTGGCCAGGAGAATGTGTGTGGTTTGAAATGTGATCACCTGTGGATGAGACAGGGGTTTGGCTTTTGCTTGGGTAATCATGTGTTTGACAGCTAGCGGGGATATGATGGCGTCTGTAAGTCCGGTCTTGGCTTTCTGTCGTAACAGCACAGCTTTGAGGCTGGTCTTTAGAATCTGCTTCACTTGGCCTGATATTGCAAACAGCATTGATTTGGATCCTGTCCTTAGCTCTCTCCCTCACTGAGACTGCACCACATACCCGGGTAGAGGAGTCTCGGGACTGTGACCTCCTCCCCACCCTGTGATACCCCTCAGTCCCCAGGCTATTGATGATAGTATATTGAGCGTGATGGTGTTCGACTGAGGATACTTTGGATAAAGAATTGTTGACTCTGTTCTTGTAGAAATGTCGGGTTGGGTTGCTACTCCTGCAGGGCTGGATATTTGGTTTTTCAGGCAGCTTTTGCTCTCCCTCATTCCTTCTGGGATTGGCCATCTCCTTCGTCCTTGGGTCACTCTTAGTTTTCAGCAGACCCTCACTCGTTTGCAGTGAACCCCTATGCTTCAGCCTCTTCTTTTCCCTGCTGGACTGTGCTCTCCGCTGCTGCTGTGGTCCAACCAGTGCCTTTTGCCAGCTGCTTTTAGAATGATGCCTGTGTTTGCTGATCAGCTGTTCCATTGAGCTTGTGTTGTGATACAGGTCAGTGTTCTCTCTGCCCAGTTTCTTCATCAGCAGAGTATGCCTGACCAAGTTTTCGACAGTGAGCTCAGGATTGATGCGTTTGATGAGTTGGTGCTCCACATCCCGGGGAATGTTGCCCAGGCTGCTCTCGTCACGAACGGGCCATTCCTCTGGCGGGAACTGAGCTGAGAAAGTCCCATACGTTCTCTTGGTGCCCTCATTCTTTGTCTTGCGCCGGAATAGGCTGAGGCCAAACTTTCGGATGTGATTTTGTTTCTCTTTAATCCTGCCTCGCTCACTCCCCTGGGGCCCAACCGATGTAGAGGTAGCCCTGTGTTGAATTGAGGGCTTGTGCTCCTTGCAGTTCCTCTGGCCTGGGATCTCTTTCATGGAGAGCCACTGCTCTGACTGCTGTTTCTCCACCTCTTGCTGACGGAAGCAGTGGCAGGACTTGCAGTGAGGGGCTCCATCAGGAAGGAATTTCTCCTCCTTCACTGGCTCATCATAGTTCTTCACACTCACCAGGTATGTCACAGGAGCAAGTGCGGTGGCATGCTCCTCACACAGCACCCATGGGTAATTCTGTTCCCCCCTGTTACCAGCAATGAAATAAGTGTGTGGAGTGACAATGAAATAGCCTTCTCCAGTGTGATAAATCTTCCTCTCCTGAATTAACGAGCCCAGAGCATTATGTAGAATTTCCTGAGATGGTGTAGCTATACCTACAATATTAAAAGCATGAATTAGGAAGACAATGTGGTACTGGAAACATGCTGACAAGGGGAAAAACACATAGGCCAGAAACAGAAACTGCCAAATGAGGCACTGGCTGGAATCGATATTGGCTGTCTGCAAGAGCACTCAAGGCAACATAGAAACTCATTATCACTATCTGGACTTTGTGATTACCCACTCACAATAGGTATCACATTTACTCAAAAGGACAAAGACCATGCTATGAATATGTAACCATCTTCCGGATACAGGTGATCAACTTTTCAGCAGGGCATAAGGCAAACAAAGAGACCATTAGACTCCATAATGGGCTAATAGCTGGCCATACAAGAGTGTTTCAGAGAACAATGGATCTTTTTCTTTCATAAATTTAGAGTACCCCATTAATTTGTTCCAATTAAGGGGCAATTTAGCGTGGCCAATCCACCTACCCTGCACATCTTTGGGTCGTGGGGGAGATACCCACGCAAACACGGGGAGAATGTGCAAACTCCACACGGACAGTGACCCAGAACCGGGATCAAACCTGGGATCTCGGCGCCGTGAGGCAGCAGTGCTAACCACTACACCACATAGGGGACAATGGATCTCAATTAAATCACCCTGGTTAAATAGGAGTATCCTGTTTATTCCCATTAATGAGTTTAAGTCTGGATGGGACAATAGAACTCTGGCCAGATATAGGCGTGTACGTATGACTCAGTGCTCGCATAACCAGTCTAAAAGAAGGAACATTAGAACAGATAATCAACAATAGCCTGGGTGTCTCTCAGGCAAACCAGCGCAAGAAGAAGCTCTTGGCTCAGAGAAGGTATCCGCATCGAGTGATTATAGCCTGGCCAGCCACCTTCACTAGGTTCGGGTAATACCTAAAGCCCAGCTGTAAGTCTGAAACATGTTTTGTGGGAGTAATGTTGAAGCTCGTAATACCCAAATAAATTAGTTACCCAAAAGGCAGCATGGCCAGCAGATGCCGGGATATCCCTCTACCAGGATCTACAGGATTGGAGTATTGCGTACAGTTCTGGTCACCTCATTTTGGAAGGACGTGGAAGCTTTGGAACGGGTGCAGAGGAGATTTACCAGGATGTTGCCTGGTATGGAGGGAAAATCTTATGAGGAAAGGCTGATGGACTTGAGGTTGTTTTCGTTAGAGAGAAGAAGGTTAAGAGGAGACTTAATAGAGGCATACAAAATGATCAGGGGGTTAGATAGGGTGGACAGTGAGAGCCTTCTCCCGCGGATGGAAATGGCTAGCACGAGGGGACATAGCCTTAAACTGAGGGGTAATAGATATAGGACAGAGGTCAGAGGTAGGTTCTTTACGCAAAGAGTGGTGAGGCCGTGGAATGCCCTACCTGCAACAGTAGTGAACTCGCCAACATTGAGGGCATTTAAAAGTTTATTGGATAAGCATATGGATGATAATGGCATAGTGTAGGTTAGATGGCTTTTGTTTTTTGACTTCCCATGTCGGTGCAACATCGTGGGCCGAAAGGCCTGTACTGCGCTGTATCGTTCTATGTTCTAACCTGGCTTGCCATGCCTCAGAAGATTTAATGCGATCTTGCAAGATGTCACGATCTGAATCACGAATAATATAGGTGGGATCAGTATTTTGCAGATCTGCATATTACAGTAATTCAGCTGGTCTCACTCTAATATGCACTCCCCAAATCTACCAGAGGTGTTGGGCTCTAACCCCTTCACCTTGGAGACCTTGGACAAGCGCTTGTGGGGGTCACCAAGGGGATTGGAGGCTCCTAGGTGCTTCCCTCTAGGCAGTGTGGCGCTCTGGCACTGCTGGTGTCACCTGGGCACCCTGGAATTGCCAGCCTGACCTGAGTGCCAACCTGGCACTGCTAGGGTGTCCAGGTGGCATGCAACGGTGCTAGGCTGGCAGTGCAAAGGTGCCCAGATGGCAACTTGCCCGCAGCAGGGATCAGGCCGAGGAGTGTCCTGTACACGTGAGGTGTGGTGCATGGCGGCCCCTTATTGATGAGTTGAGGCATTGTGGGGGTTCGGGTGTCGTGCGGGGGGCGGGGGGGGTTGAGAGATCATTTAAAAACGGGATCCCAATCTCTTCCTGCACTGAGGAGTTCTGGCAAGCGGAGCTCCTCAGTGCAGGAAACAGAGCTAAGTGCAGCCTCTGTGGGAGATCCCCGCTGAGGCCCTGAATTGAAACAGAGATCCAATATATAGCGTAGTGTTTCCCAGCGCTGCGAGCGTCGTGAAACACCTGGTTAAATGACTGTCACGGGTCTCTGTTCCAACTTGGTTAGATCGCGCCCACAGTAAAAGGCAGCATAGTGTCAGTGGTTAGCAATGCTGCCTCACAGCACCAGGGATCCAGATTCAATTCCAGCCTTGGGTGACTGTGTGGAGTTTGCACATTCTCCCTATGGGTGCATGGGTTTCTTCCAGGTGCTCCGGTTTCCTTCCACAGTGCAAAGATGTGCAGGTAAGGTGGGTTGGCCATGCTAAATTGCCCCTTAGTATGCAAAGATGTATAGGTTAGGTTATGGGGTTGCGGCGGGGAGTGGGGCTCTTTCAGAAGGTTGGTGCAGACTTGATGCGCCGAATGGCCTCCTCCTGCGCTGCAGGCATTCTACAAAAAGAATCAGAGAATTGTGAATAAACTGCAAACCTGTTTTGCCCTTTGTTCATCTCATAAGTAAAGGAATATTAGCACCTGGGTAAAACTTTCTGCTTATAAACTGGTTGAAGTGTCTGATAGTTTACAGAGAACAGGAACAGCAGCAGACCTGGGGCTCGGGTCAAGGAAGAGTTAAGTTGGTGAGAGGTTGAGAAGTGAGGGAAAGGTAGGGGAGGAATGGAGTGGGGTGATGAAGGGAGGGCATGGTGGGCTGGCAGAGGTGAGGGAGAGATGGGGCATGAGGGAAGGACAGTGTTTCAATGGAGGAGTGGGGGTGACAGGAGTGGGGAAGGGCGAGGGAGGGTTGGGGCTGTGGGGACATGGAAGGGCAGGGGGTGAGGGCGGGATTGGGGTCTGGGATTTGGGGACAGGGTGGTGTGGGGACATGGGAGAAACAGGATGGGGTTGTGGGGGATTGAGGGGTAGGGGGTGGGATGCAAGGAGAGGCGATTGTGGGGAAGTGAGAGATAGAGAGACTGGGGGACAACTGAGGTAAAGGTGGAGTGAAGGAATAGCAGGGTGGTGGGGAGGAGTGATAGAGAGTTAGGCGGAAGAATTGCCAAGAACCAGGCAAGAGGGAAATTAACTTTGGGGACTGGGCAGGATTTGAAGGAGAGAGGAACATGAAGCAGTAACCCCCATAGGCCCAGAGAGGAACATGAAGCAATAAGCCCCATAAACCTACCCCAAAAGGGGTGCAGCAGAGTATGCTGAGAAAGAGAAAACAGCTGGAACAGGCATGTGGTGCAAAGCCTTTAAAATGATTAAAGTGACCCTATTAACACATGGTTTGTTTGCAGAAATTGACACTCAAGTGATCTTTATGGTCCTGCTGTCTTGATTCTCAGCTGTGCAACTCAGATTTGTATTGATATGATCTGGTGGAACATTTGCAAAGCTAAAATACTGTTTAAACTGTGCAAACCCTGAGTTAACCTACAAGGTGCTGAACACGAATCGGAGAACCGGAACTCAAGACTGAGGATCAGAAGCTTGGGCTGACCTAGGTTGGGATGCAACTCATTTTCCGAGCGAGGGGAAGAATCAGGAGTGCAGCTTGGAAATCAGGAAGGTGATTAAACTTACACCCAGGTTCCAGCGTCCTTCATTTCCGGGATCGGAAGAGAGAGAGCCGGAGTGCAGCTCGGGAATCAGGAAGGAGTCCAGCGGCCTTCATTTCCGGGAACGGGAGAGAGAGAGAGCCGGATTGCAGCTCGGGAATCAGGTAGGTGATTAAACTTACCCCCAGGTTCCAGCGGCCTTCATTTCCAGGAGCGGGAGAGAGCCGGACTACCGATCGGGAATCAGGTCGGTGATTAAACTTACCCCCAGGTTCCAGCGGCCTTCATTTCCGGGAGAGAAAGAGAGGCAGAGTACAGCTCGGGAATCAGGTAGGTGATTAAACTTACTTCCAGGTTCCAGCGGCCTTCATTTCCGGGAGCAGGAGAGAGAGAGCCGGAGTACCGATCAGGAATCAGGTAGGTGATTAAACTTACCCCCAGGTTTCAGCGGCCTTCATTTTTGGGAACGGGAGAGAGAGAGAGCCTGATTGCAGCTTGGAAATCAGGTATGTGATTAAACTTACCCCCAGGTTCCAGCGGCCTTCATTTCCGGGAGCGGGAGAGAGAGAGCCGGGGAACAGCTTGGGAATCAGGTCGGTGATTAAACTCACCCCCAGGTTCCAGCGGCCTTCATTTCCGGGAACGGGAGAGAGAGCCGGATTGCAGCTTGGAAATCAGGTATGTGATGAAACTTACCCCCATGTTCCAGCGGCCTTCATTTCCGGGAGCGGGAGAGAGAGCCGGAGTACAGCTTGGGAATCAGGTAGATGATATAAACTTAGCTCCAAGGTTCCAGCGGTCTTCATTTCCGGGAGAGACAGAAAGAGAGCCAGAGTACAGCTCGGGAATCAGGTAGGTGATATAAACTTACCCCCAAGTTCCAGTGGCCGTCATTTCCAGGAGCGGGCGAGAGGGAGCCGGAATGCAGCTCGGGAATCAGGTAGGTGATTAAACTTACCCCCAGGTTCCAGCGGCCTAAATTTCCAGGAGCGGGACAGGGATAGCAGCTCGGGAATCAGGTAGATGATTCAACTTACTTTCAGGTTCCAGCGGCCTTCATTTCCGGGAGCAGGAGAGAGAGAGCCGGAGTACTGATCAGGAATCAGGTAGGTGATTAAACTTACCCCCAGGTTTCAGCGGGCTTCATTTCCGGGAACGGAAGAGAGAGAGAGCCGGTTTGCAGCTTGGAAATCAGGTATGTGATTAAACTTACCCCCAGGTTCCAGCGGCCTTCATTTCCGGGAGCGGGAGAGAGAGAGGGAGCTGGAGTGCAGCTTGGGAATCAAGTCGGTGATCAAACTCACCCCCCCCCCCCCCCCCCCCCCCCCCCACCCCCCCCGGTTCCAGTGGCCTTCATTTCTGGGAGAGAGAGAGCCGGATTGCAGCTCGGGAATCAGGTCGGTGATTAAACTTACCCCCAGGTTCCAGCGGCCTTCATTTCCAGGAGCGGGAGAGAGAGAGGGAGCAGGAGTGCAGCTCATGAATCAGGTTGGTGATTAAACTTACCCCCAGGTTCCAGCGACCTTCATTTCCGGGAGCGGGAGAGAGAGAGCCGGGGAACAGCTTGGGAATCAGGTCGGTGATTAAACTCACCCCCAGGTTCCAGCGGTCTTCATTTCCGGGAGTGGGAGAGAGAGAGCCGGAGTACAGCTTGGGAATCATAGAACATAGAACATATAGAACAATACAGCGCAGTACAGGCCCTTCGGCTCACGATGTTGCACCGAAACAAAAGCCATCTAACCTACACTATGCCATTATCATCCATATGTTTATCCAATAAACTTTTAAATGCCCTCAATGTTGGCGAGTTCACTACTGTAGCAGGTAGGGCATTCCACGGCCTCACTACTCTTTGCGTAAAGAACCTACCTCTGACCTCTGTCCTATATCTATTACCCCTCAGTTTAAAGTTATGTCCCCTCGTGCCAGCCATTTCCATCCGCGGGAGAAGGCTTTCACTGTCCACCCTATCCAACCCCGATCATTTTGTATGCCTCTATTAAGTCTCCTCTTAACCTTCTTCTCTCCAACGAAAACAACCTCAAGTCCATCAGCCTTTCTTCATAAGATTTTCCCTCCATACCAGGCAACATCCTGGTAAATCTCCTCTGCACCCGCTCCAAAGCCTCCACGTCCTTCCTATAATGCGGTGACCAGAACTGTACGCAATACTCCAAATGCGGCCGTACCAGAGTTCTGTACAGCTGCAACATGACCTCCCGACTCCGGAACTCAATCCCTCTACCAATAAAGGCCAACACTCCATAGGCCTTCTTCACAACCCTATCAATCTGGGTGGCAACTTTCAGGGATCTATGTACATGGACACCTAGATCCCTCTGCTCATCCACACTTTCAAGAACTTTACCATTAGCCAAATATTCCGCATTCCTGTTATTCCTTCCAAAGTGAATCACCTCACACTTCTCTACATTAAACTCCATTTGCCACCTCTCAGCCCAGCTCTGCAGCTTATCTATATCCCTCTGTAACCTGCTACATCCTTCCACACTACCGACAACACCACCGACTTTAGTATCGTCTGCAAATTTACTCACCCACCCTTCTGCGCCTTCCTCTAGGTCATTGATAAAAATGACAAACAGCAACGGCCCCAGAACAGATCCTTGTGGTACTCCACTTGTGACTGTACTCCATTCTGAACATTTCCCATCAACCACCACCCTCTGTCTTCTTTCAGCTAGCCAATTTCTGATCCACATCTCTAAATCACCCTCAATCCCCAGCCTCCGTATTTTCTGCAATAGCCTACCGCGGGGAACCTTATCAAACGCTTTGCTGAAATCCATATACACCACATCAACTGCTCTACCCTCATCTACCTGTTCAGTCACCTTCTCAAAGAACTCAATAAGGTTTGTGAGGCATGACCTACCCTTCACAAAGCCATGCTGACTATCCCTGATCATATTATTCCTATCTAGATGATTATAAATCTTGTCTCTTATAATCCCCTCCAAGACTTTACCCACTACAGACGTGAGGCTCACTGGTCTATAGTTGCCGGGGTTGTCTCTGCTCCCCTTTTTGAACAAAGGGACCACATTTGCTGTCCTCCAGTCCTCTGGCACTATTCCTGTAGCCAATGATGACATAAAAATCAAAGCCAAAGGTCCAGCAATCTCTTCCCTGGCCTCCCAGAGAATCCTAGGATAAATCCCATCAGGTCCCGGGGACTTATCTATTTTCAGCCTGTCCAGAATTGCCAACACCTCTTCCCTACGCACCTCAATGCCATCTATTCTATTAGCCTGGGGCTCAGCATTCTCCTCCACAATATTATCTTTTTCCTGAGTGAATACTGACGAAAAATATTCATTTAGTATCTCGCCTATCTCTTCAGACTCCACACACAATTTCCCATTCCTGTCCTTGACTGGTCCTACTCTTTCCCTAGTCATTCGCTTATTCCTGACATACCTATAGAAAGCTTTTGGGTTTTCCTTCATCCTTCCTGCCGAATACTTCTCATGTCCCCTCCTTGCTCGTCTTAGCTCTCTCTTTAGATCCTTCCTCGCTACCTTGTAACTATCCATCGCCCCAACTGAAACTTCACACCTCATCTTCACATAGGCCTCCTTCTTCCTCTTAACAAGAGATTCCACTTCCTTGGTAAACCACGGTTCCCTCGCTCGACGCCTTCCTCCCTGCCTGACCGGTACATACTTATCAAGAACACGCAGTAGCTGATCCTTGAACAAGCCCCACTTATCCAGTGTGCCCAACACTTGCAGCCTACTTCTCCACCTTATCCCCCCCAAGTCACGTCTAATGGCATCATAATTGCCCTTCCCCCAGCTATAACTCTTGCCCTGCGGTGTATACTTATCCCTTTGCATCATTAACGTAAACGTCACCGAATTGTGGTCACTGTCCCCAAAGTGCTCTCCTACCTCCAAATCCAACACCTGGCCTGGTTCATTACCCAAAACCAAATCCAACGTGGCCTCGCCTCTTGTTGGCCTGTCAACATATTGTTTCAGGAAACCCTCCTGCACACACTGTACAATAAACGACCCATCTATTGTACTCGAACTATATCTTTTCCAGTCAATATTTGGAAAGTTAAAGTCTCCCATAATAACTACCCTGTTACTTTCGCTCTTATCCAGAATCATCTTCGCCATCCTTTCCTCTACATCCCTAGAACTATTAGGAGGCCTATAAAAAACTCCCAACAGGGTGACCTCTCCTTTCCTGTTTCTAACTTCAGCCCATACTACCTCGGAAGAAGAGTCCCCATCTAGCATCCTCTCCGCCACCGTAATACTGCTCTTGACTAGCAGCGCCACACCTCCCCCTCTTTTGCCTCCTTCTCTGAGCTTACTAAAACACCTAAACCCCGGAACCTGCAACATCCATTCCTGTCCCTGCTCTATCCATGTCTCCGAAATGGCCACAACATCGAAGTCCCAGGTACCAACCCATGCTGCCAGTTCCCCTACCTTGTTTCGTATACTCCTGGCATTGAAGTAGACACACTTCAAACCACCTACCTGAACACTGGCCCCCTCCTGCGACGTCAAATCTGTGCTCCTGACCTCTATACTCTCATTCTCCCTTACCCTAAAACTACAATCCAGGTTCCCATGCCCCTGCTGCAGGTAGGTGATATAAACGTACACCCCCCGGTTCCAGCGGCCTTCATTTCTGGGAGAGAGAGAGAGAGAGAGAGCCGGATTGCAGCTGGGGAATCAGGTCGGTGATTAAACTTACCCCCAGGTTCCAGCGGCCATCATTTCCAGGAGAGAGAGAGAGCAGGAGTACAGCTTGGGAATCAGTTAGGTGATATAAACGTACCCCCCCGGTTCCAGCGGCCTTCATTTCTGGGAGAGAGAGACAGAGAGAGAGAGAGAGCAGGATTGCAGCTCGGGAATCAGGTCGGTGATTAAACTTACCCCCAGATTCCAGCGGCCAACATTTCCGGGAGCGGGAGAGAGCTGGAGTACAGCTTGGGAATCAAGTCAGTGATCAAACTCACCCCCCCCCCCCCCCCCCCCCCGGTTCCAACGGCCTTCATTTCTGGGAGAGAGAGAGCCGGATTGCAGCTCGGGAATCAGGTCGGTGATTAAACTTACCCCCAGGTTCCAGCGGCCTTCATTTCCAGAAGCGGGAGAGAGAGAGGGAGCTGGAGTGCAGCTCATGAATCAGGTTGGTGATTAAACTTACCCCCAGGTTCCAGCGGCCTTCATTTCCGGGAGCGGGAGAGAGGGAGCCGGAGTACAGATTGGGAATCAGGTAGGTGATATAAACATACCCCCCCACGTTTCCAGCGGGCTTCATTTCTGGGAGAGAGAGAGCCGGATTGCAGCTCGGGAATCAGGTCGGTGATTAAACTTACCCCCAGGTTCCAGCGGCCTTCATTTCCAGAAGCGGGAGAGAGAGAGGGAGCTGGAGTGCAGCTCATGAATCAGGTTGGTGATTAAACTTACCCCCAGGTTCCAGCGGCCTGCATTTCCGGGAGCGGGAGAGAGGGAGCCGGAGTACAGATTGGGAATCAGGTAGGTGATATAAACATACCCCCCCACGTTTCCAGCGGGCTTCATTTCTGGGAGAGAGAGAGCCGGATTGCAGCTCGGGAATCAGGTCGGTGATTAAACTTACCCCCAGGTTCCAGCGGCCATCATTTCCAGGAGCGGGAGAGAGAGAGAGGCGGAGTACAGCTTGGGAGTCAGGTAGGTGATATAAACGTACCCCCGCCCCCCGGTTCCAGCGGCCTTCATTTCTGGGAGAGAGAGAGAGAGCCGGATTGCAGCTCGGGAATCAGGTCGGTGATTAAACTTACCCCCAGGTTCCAGCGGCCTTCATTTCTGGGAGAGACAGCCGGATTGCAGCTCGGGAATCAGGTCAGTGATTAAACTTACCCCCAGTTTCCAGCGGCCTTCATTTCCAGGAGCGGGAGAGAGAGAGGGAGCTGGAGTGCAGCTCAGGAATCAGGTCGGTGATTAAACTTACCCCCAGGTTCCAGCGGCCTTCATTTCCGGGAGCGGGAGAGAGAGAGCCGGAGTACAGCTTGGGAATCAGGTAGGTGATATAAACTTACCCCCAGGTTCCGGCGGCCATCATTTCCAGGAGTGGGAGAGAGAGAGGGCCGGAGTACTGTTCGGGAATCAGGTTGGTGGTTAAACTTACCCCCAGGTTCCAGCGGCCTTCATTTCCGGGAGCGGGAGAGAGAGAGCCGGAGTACTGCTTGGGAATCAGGTAGGTGATATAAACTTACCCCCAGGTTCCGGCGGCCATCATTTCCAGGAGTGGGAGAGAGAGAGGGCCGGAGTACTGTTCGGGAATCAGGTTGGTGGTTAAACATGCCCCCAGGTTCCAGCGGCCTTCATTTCCGGCAGCGGGAGAGAGCCGGAGTACCGCTCGGGAATCAGGTCGGTGATTAAACTTACCTTATAGATATTCTGAGTGTTCCGGCTGGGGGAGAAATAACTGAAAAGTGACATCACAGGAAAGCAGTGACCTGATTGGCTGGTAGGGAATCTGCACTAAATTTAAAAATTAAACATTGTTAAACATAATTAATTAATTATTTAATCAGAATTTAGAGGGGTATTTAAGCCAGGGACCGGAGAGTACTGTATTTAGCATTTACATTTATCATAGAAATCTCGTGCTCGGAAACATAGAGTAACTTTTAAAAAATATATTTTTGAATTTAATTTATTAATGGTGCAGTGCTCGGACTGTGAGATGTGGCAGGTCCGGGGGGCTTCCAGCGTCCCGGATGGCTACATCTGCAGAAAGTGCACCCAACTGGGGCTCCTCACAGACTGCATGGTTCGATTGGAGCAGCAGTTGGAGGCAATTCGGAGCAGGTGGCGGAAAGCGTAATAGATAGGAGTTATATAGATGTGGTCACACCCAAGGTGCAGGCAGAGAGATGGGTGACCACCAGAAGGGGCAGGCAGTCAGTGCAGGAATCCCCTAGGGTTGTCCCCCTCTCAAACAGGCATACCCCTTTGGATACTGTTGGGGTGAATAGCCTATCAGGGGAAAACAGCAGCAGCCAGAGCAGTGGCACCACGGCTGGCTCTGATGTTCAGCAGGGAGGGTCAAAGCGCAGAAGAGCAATAGTCACAGGGGACTCTATAGTCAGGGGCACTTCTGTGGACGTGAAAGAGACTCCAGGATGGTATGTTGCCTCCCTGGTCCCAGGGTCCAGGATGTCTCTGAACGAGTAGCGGGCATCCTGAAGGGGGAGGGCAAACAGGCAACGGTTGTGGTACTAACGACATAGGCAGGAAAAGGAATGAGGTCTTGCAGCAGGAGTTAAGGGAGCTAGGCAGAAAATTAAAAGACAGGACCTCTAGGTTTGTAACCTCGGGATTACTCCCTGTGCCACGTGCCAGTGAGGCTAGAAATAGGAAGATCGAGCAGCTAAACACATGACGAAACAACTTGTGTCGGAGGGAGGGTTTCAGTTATCTGGACCACTGGGAGCTCTTCCAGGGAAGGTGTGACCTATAGAAGAAGGACGGGTTGCATCTAAACTCGAGTGCCTTAAGTATCCTGGCCGTGAGGTTTGCTGGTGTCACACGGGAAGGTTTAAACTAGTATGGCAGGAGGGTGGGCACCGGAGCAATAGGTCAGAAGGTGAAAAAAGAGAGGGAGAACTAGGGAATAGGGCCAGTATGGCTCTGAGGAAGAGCAGACAGGGAGATGTTGCTGAAAACAGCGGGACTGGTAGCCTGAAGTGCATATGTTTTAAAACAGGTAAGGCAGATGAACCTAGCCCTTGGATTAGTACTTAGAACTATGATGTTGTTGCCATTACAGAGACCTGGTTGAGGGAAGGACAGGATTGCCACCTAAACATTCCAGGATTTAGATGTTTCAGGCAGGATACAGGGGGATGTAAAAGGGGTGGAGGAGTTGCGTTACTGGTTAGGGAGAGCATCACAGCTGTACTGCGGGAAGACACCTCAGAGGGCAGCGAGGCTATGTGGGTAGAGATCAGGAATAAGAAGGGTGCAGTCACAATGTTGGGGATTTACTACAGGCTACCCAACAGCCAGCGGGAGATAGAGGAGCAGATAGGTAGACAGGTTTTGGAAAGGAGTAAAAGCAACAGGGTTGTTGTGATGGGAGACTTTAACTTCCCAAATATTGACTGGGACTCACTTAGTACTAGGGGCTTAGACGGGGCAGTTTGAAAGGAGCATCCAGGAGGGCTTCTTAAAACAATATGTAGATAGTCCAACTAGGGAAGGGGCGATACTGGACCTGATATTGGGGAATGAGCCCGGTCAGGTGGTAGAAGTTTCAGTCGGGGAGCATTTCGGGAACAGTGACCGCAATTCAGTAAGTTTTAAAGTGCTGGTGGACAAGGATAAGAGTGATCCTTGGGTGAATGTGCTAAATTGGGGGAAGGCGAATTATAACAATATTAGGTGGGAACTGAAGAACCTAGATTGGGGGTGGATATTTGAGGGTAAATCAACATTTGATATGTGGGAGGCTTTCAAATGTCAGTTGAAAGGAATTCAGGACCGGCATGTTCCTGTGCGGAAGAAGGATAAATGTGGCAAATTTCGGGAACCTTGGATAGCGAAAGATATTGTAGGTCTCGCCAAAAAGAAAAAGGAGGCATTTGTCAGGGCTAGAAGGCTGGGAACAGACGAAGCCTATGTGGAATATCAGGAAAGTAGGAAGGTACTTAAGCAAGGGTCAGGAGGGTAAAAGGGGCCACGAAAAGTCATTGGCAAATAGGGTTAAGGAAAATCCCAAGGCTTTTTACACATACATAAAAAGCAAGAGGGTAGCCAGGGAAAAGGTTGGCCCATTGAAAGACAGGGGAGGGAACCTATGTGTGGCGCCAATAGAAATGTGCGAGGTACTAAATGGATACTTTGCATCAGTGTTCACCAAAGCGACGGAATTGGTGGATGTTAGCATAGTGGTTAGCACTATGGCTTCACAGCTCCAGGGTCCCAGGTTCGATTCCGGCTTGGGTCAATGTCTGTGCATAGTCTGTACATCCTCCCCGTGTGTGCGTGGGTTTCCTCCATGTGCTCCGGTTTCCTCCCACAGTCCAAAGATGTGCAGGTTAGGTAGATTGGTCATGATAAATTGCCCTTAGTGTCCAAAATTGCCCTTAGTGTTGGGTGGGGTTACTGGGTTATGGGGATAGGGTGGAGTTGTTGACCTTGGGTAGGGTGCTCTTTCCAAGAGCCGGTGCAGATTCGATGGGCCGAATGGCCTCCTTCTGCACTGTAAATTCTATGGCAGACTGGTACAAACGGTGAAGTCACACGGGCTCAAGAGGTGAGCTGGCAAGATGGATACAGGACTGGCTAGATCATAGAAGGCAGAGAGTAGCAATGGAAGGGTGCTTTTCTGATTGGAGGGCTGTGAGGAGTAGTGTTCCGCAGGGATCAGTGCTGGGACCTTTGCTGTTCGTAGTATATATAAATGATTTGGAGGCAAATGTAACTGGTCTGATTAGTGAGTTTTGCGGACGACACAAAGGTTGGTGGAATTGCGGATAGCGATGAGGACTGTCAGATGATACAGTAGGATTTAGATTGTTTGGAGACTTGGGCGGAGCGATGGCAGATGGAGTTTAATCCGGACAAATGTGAGGTAATACATTTTGGAAGGTCTAATACAGGTAGGGAATATACAGTGAATGATAGAACCCTCAAGAGTATTGACAGTCAGAGAGAACTAAGTGTACAGGTCCACAGGTCACTGAAAGGGGCAACGTAGGTGGAGAAGGTAGTCAAGAAGGCATATGGCATACTTGCCTTCATTGGCCGGGGCATTGAGTATAAAAATTGGCAAGTCATGTTGCAGCTGTGGAGAACCTTAGTTAGGCCATACTTGGAGCATAGTGTTCAATTCTGGTCGCCACTCTCCCAGAAGGAAGTGGAGGCTTTAAAGAGGGTGCAGAAGAGATTTACCAGGTTGTTGCCTGGTATGGAGGGCATTAGCTATGGGGAGCGGTTGAATAAACTCGGTTTGTTCTCATTGGAATGTCGGAGGTTGAGGGACGACCTGATAGAGGTCTACAAAATTAGAGGAGCATAGTGGATATTCAGAGGCTTTTTCCCAGGGTAGAGGGGTCAATTACTAGGGGGCATAGGTTTAAGGTGTGAGGGGAAGGTTTCGAGGAGATGTATGTGGCAAGTTTTTTTACGCAGAGGGTAGAGGGTGCCTGGAACTCGCTACCGGAGGAGGTGGTGGAAGCAGGGACGATAGTGATGTTTAAGGGGCACCTTGACAAATACATGAATAGGTTGGGAATAGAGGGATACGGACTCCAGACGTGCAGGTTTTAGTTTAGACGGGCAGCATGGTCGGCGCAGGCTTGGAGGGCCGAAGGGCCTGTTCCTGTGCTGTACTTTTCTTTGTTCTTTGAATTGAGTGACTCTGAATGGAGGACCGATCTGGTGGTTGCGTTCTGAGCCTGGCTGATCATCAGATTGTAGTGATCTTTACATGGGTATGTACATAAAGGGTTAATAAGAAGCATAGATCTAGCTCAGGGCTACTAGTGTGGTCAGACATAGCTACTGTACATAAACCTTGTAACCTTTCTACTAGTATTGATCTTAAAGTAAGAACTCACGCAGTTGTTAAATTCTGTTACTCAATAAACCTTTCAATACCTCTGGATGACTTTGAGTCTTCTTCATCAAGGTGCAGAAAGCCTCTGCCGCAACTGGATTGAGTAACGCATGTTACATACAGTAGTGCTACTAAACACAAGAGGGTAGTGGGTGCCTGGAACTCACTACAGGAAGAGGTGTTGGAAGCACGGACGATAGTGACGTTTAAGGGGCATCTTGACAAATACATGAATAGGATGGGAAGAGGGATACGGACCCCGGAAGTGCAGAAGATTTTAGTTTAGACGGGCAGCATGGTCAGCACAGGCTTGGAGGGCCGAAGGGCCTGTTCCTGTGCTGTACTTTTCTTTGTTCTTTGAATCGAGCGACTCTGAATCGAGGACAGATCTGGTGGTTGGGTTCTGAGCCTGACTGATCATCAGATGTCTCGGGGTTGACTGACAGAGTATGGAACTGTTTATTAGTTCAGGGTTCCCAGGAGTTTTAGTAGATTTGCGTTTGAGTATAAAAACTGGCAAGTCATGCTACAGTTGTATAGAACCTTGGTAAGGCCGCACTTGGAATACTGCGCACAATTCTGGTCACCACACTACCAGAATGATGTGGAGGCTTTGGAGAAGGTGCAGAGGAAGTTTACCAGGATGTTGCCTGGTCTGGAGTGTGTTAGCTATGCGGAGAGGCTAAATAGACTCGGACTGTTTTCATGAGAACGATGGAGGTTGAGGGGTGACCTGATAGAGGTCTACAAGATTATGAGGGGCATGGATAGAATGGATGGGCAAGCATTCTCTCCCAGGGTGGAGGGGTCAGTTACCAGGGAGCATAGGTTTAAAGTTTGTGGGGAAATATTTAGAGGAGATGTGCGAGGCAGACAGAGGGTGGTGAGTGCCTGAAACGCGCTGCCAGGGGAGGTTGTGGAAGCAGATACACTAACGCCGTTCAAAAGGCATCTCAACATATACATGGATAGGATGGGTATGGAGGAAGTGCTGAGGGTTTTGGCCAAGGGTGGTATCATGACCGATACAGGCTTGGAGGGATGAAGGGCCTGTTGTGTATTGTTCTTTGTTTTTTCTTCAACCACAGGAAAACAGCAGGAGAGTGTACATACTAGTCCAGGAGGACACTGAGATATTGGCTGGGATAATCATTATGAGGGGAAGAGATAGAGTGGACAGGGTAAAATCATAGAATCCCTACAGTGCAGAAGGAGGCCATTCCGTCCATTGAGTATTCGAAGGGCTAGAATCCTTGAAATTTGAAAAGTCACCGGGCCCAGATGGATTGTTTCCAAGGAGGTAAGGGAGGAGAAAGCAGATGCTTTGAGGCTAATTTTCCAATCCTCATTAGACACAGGGGAGATACCATAGGACTGGAGAAATGCAAACGTGGTTCCATTGTTTAAAAAGGGATCAAAGGAAATGCCAAACAATTATAGGCCAATTACTCTTATGTTAGTGGTGGGCAAATTAGTAGAATCAATCCTGACTCATACTGTCACACAGAAACGCATAACCTAGTCAGGGACCGTCAGCATGGATTTGTCTTACCTCACAAATTTGATTGAATTTTTTAAGGAAGTGCCAAGAAGGTTGATGAAGGTAGTGCAGTGGATGTTGTGTACATGGATTTTAGCAAGGCGTTTGACAAAGTCCCACATGGCAGATTGGTCAAAAAAGTAAAAGCTAATGGGATTCAGGGCAATATGGCAAACTGGATAGAAAGTTGGCTTAGTAACAGGAAACAAAGGGTAATGGTCGATGGGTGGCTTTGCAATTGCAAAGTTATTACAAGTGGCGTTCCACAGGGCTCGGTGTTGGGACTCTTACTGTTTGCATTAAAGGCAGCAGTTCAATTAGATAATGTTGTTAAGAAAGCATATGGAATGCTCGCCTTCCTTGGCAGAGGTATAGAATATGTTAGAGTTATATAAAACACTGGTGAGGCCATAACTGGAGTATTGTGTGCAGTTCTGGTCACCAAATTACAGGAAGGACATAATTGCTCTGGAGAGTGCAGAAGAGGTTTACAAGAATGTTGCCAGGGCTAGAAAAGTGTAGCTGCAAAGAGAGACTGGGTATGATGGAGTTACATTCCTTGGGACATAGAAAGCTAAAAGGTGACTTAATTAAGGTGTACAAAATTATCAGGGGAAGAGATAAGACAGGATAAAATCATAGAATCCCTACAGTGCAGAAGGAGGCCATTCGGTCCATTGAGTATGCACCAATCCTCCAAAAGAACACCCACCTCGGCAAATGCTATCCCTATAATCTCACTTAACCTTTAGACACTAAGGGGCAATTTACCATGTCCAATGTGGGAGGAAACCGGAGTACCCAGAGGAAACTCACGCAGACACGGGGAGAATATGCAAACTCAACACAGTCACCCAAGGCTGAGATCGAAAATGGGTCCCTGGCGCTGTGAGGCAGCAGTGCTAATCAATGTGCCGTCCTTCTTTCCCTTGCGGAGAATTCTAGAACCAAGGGATATAGTTTCAAGATAAGTGGCGGAAGGTGTAGGGAAGACATGAGGAAGCGCTTTTTTTACACAGAGAGTAGTGGGAGTCTGGAATTCGCTGCCCGAGTTGGTGGCGGAGGCAGAGGTCTTTTAAAAATTAATGGATCTGCACCTTAAGTGCTGTAAGTTACAGTGCTATGGACTGGGTGCAGGAAGGTGGGATCAGAAGGGGCATCTCGGTGTCCTCGGACTGGCAAGGATAAGATGGGATGAATGGCCTCCTTCTGTGCTGTAACATTTCTATGGTTCTACGCTTTGAGTGTGGGTGTTCGACAGTAGCTCACCATTTCTCCCAATTTTCCTCTCTCTCCCCTCTGGAATTATAATGTGGTGTGTGCAGCCGAGTGGAAAAGAGAACATAACAAAACAAAGCTGACTGAAGCTTGAAAGGTCTGGTTGAAGGGAGGTAAATAAGCAGAAGGCAAAAGGGCCTTCGGCCCTCCAAGCCTCCCCCGACCATGCTGCCCATCTAACCTAAAATCTTCTATACTTCCAGGACCCATATCCCTCTATTCCCATCCTTTTCACATATTTGTCAAGACGCCCCTTAAACGTCACTATCTTCCACCATCTCCTCCGGCAAAAAGTTCCAGGCACCCACTACCCACTGTGTAAAAATTTCCCCCTCACATCTCCTCTGAACTTTGCCTCTCGCACCTTAAACCTATGTCCCTGAGTAATTGACTCTTCTACCCTGGGAAAAAGCTTCTGACTATCCACTCTGTCCATGCCCCTCCTAATTTTGTAGGTTTCTATCAGGTCACCGCTTAACCTCCCTCGTTCTAGTGAGAACAAACTGAGTTTATCCAACCCCACCTCATAGCTAATGCCATCCATACCAGGGAACACTAAACCTCTTCTGTACTCTCTCAAAACCCTCCACATCCTTCTGGCAGTGTGGCGAGCAGAATTGAACACTATATTCCAAGTGTGGCCTAACTAAGGTTCTATATACCTGCAGCATGACTTGCTAATTTTTATACTCAATGCCCTGGCCGATGAAGGCAAGCATGTCTTCTTGACTACCTTCTCCACCTGCGTTGCCACTTTCAGTGACATGTGGACCTGTACAACCAGATGCCTCTGCCTGTCAATACTGCCTGTCAAGAAATCTGCCATTTACTATATATTTCCCACCTGTTTTAGACCTTCCAAAATGCATTACCTCACATTTGTCCTGATTAAACGCCATCTACCATTTATCCGTGCAAGTCTCTAACCGATTTATATTCTGCTGTATCCTCTGACTGTCCTCATCGCTCCCTGCAATTCCACCAACCTTTGTGTCGGCTATGAGGAGTGGTTGAATAAACTCGGTTTGTTCTCACTGGAACGACGGAGGTTGAGGGGCGACCTGATAGAGGACTACAAAATTATGAGGGGCATAGACAGAGTGGATAGTCAGAGGCTTTTCCCCAGGGTAGAGGGGTCAATTACTAGGGGGCATAGGTTTAAGGTGAGAGGGGCAAGGTTTAGGGTAGATGTACGAGGCAAGTTTTTTTTACACAGAGGGTAGTGGGTGCCTGGACCTCGCTACCGGAGGTGGTGGTGGAAGCAGGGACGATAGTGACATTTAAGGGGCATCTTGACAAATACATGAATAGGATGGGAATAGAGGGATACGGACCCAGGAAGTGTAGAAGATTGTAGTTTAGTCGGGCAGCATGGTCGGCACGGGCTTGGAGGGCCGAAGGGCCTGTTCCTGTACATTTCTTTGTTCTTTGTAAATGGAGCGGGTGTTGGGGAGGAGAGGAAAATAATCTGCTGAGAATATGGTTTTGAAGGGCCTGGAGTCTAGCTGAAGTATATGGAACCAGTTACTGGCCTGATTCAAGATATGCCTGAGAATCAAGTTACCTGAATAGCACTTGACTAAATATTCCATCAGGGCTTCTTGCGTTACGATTTTATGACTCGCGTTCATCTCAGAGATAACACAGCAAAGCACTTCTGCCAAGGGAACAAACTGGGATTGAGCAATGGGCATCATTGGTATTGGGGACACATCACCTACAACACAAAACATAATGCAAACATAAAAACAAAATACTGTGGTTGCTGGAGTGTGCGATGGAAACAATATGTTGGAAATACTCGGCAGGTCTAGAAGCCTTTGTGGAGAGAGAAACAAAGTTAATATTTTGAGTCAAATCTGACTCTTTGGGGCTGTTTGAGCTCCGCATAGTCCTTGATTCCCACAGAGATCAAAATCCCATCCTAGCCTTAAATATATTCAACAATGGAACATCCACAACCCTCTGGGGTAAAGAATTTCAAAATTTACAACTCTTAAAGTCAATTAATTTCTCATCTCAGTCATAAAAGTTTGGATCCTTATCCTGAGACTGTGACCCTGTGTTTTAGACTCCCCGACCACAGAATCATAGAATCTATGGCACAGAACAGACCCTTCGGCCCAAACTGGTCTATGCCAACCAAAAAGCAAACCCCATATTCCATCTAACCTTTGCTATCCATGTATCTGTCCAAATGCCTTTTAAATGTTGTCAATGTCACTGCCTCAACCACTTCCTCCGGCAGTCACCCAAGGTGGATTTTTTCACCTCCTTCTACGTCCCAGATATTTCTTCTGATAGGGATGCACAACACTTCACTAGCTCCACCTACCAACTTTGTTTGTACATGGCCACATGTACTATGGCCATTTCATTTGTTTAGCTACCTTCTCAAATGAAATGAAAAAGGCTTCTACCTCCTTCTCATCAAACTTTGACAATGCTTGGACATTTAGATCTCCACCAAGCCTTCGACTATGATGCTCTTTCTCACTATCCTCATACTGTACGTTTCTCTTTACATCCGCCAATTTTAACTGACTGTCATGTTTCATGGCCATTTTCTGAAGTTCAAAGTCTCTCTCTTTTTCCCTTTCTTCTCTCTCCTTTTCTTTTTCCCTGATCTGTACCTCCCTTTCTCTTTCTTGTTCCCCATGTCGGATTCAATCTGCTTTAATTCTTTTTCATGTTCTCAAGCTGCTTGATCTGTAATTAAATTCTTGCCATTTCCAATGATTCTGACTGTGTCTCAGGCAATTTTAAATGCTCAGCTATCACTGCAATTTCCTCTTCTTTTTGAAGTTTATCAGGCAATATTAACTGCAATATTTTTGCCAAATCTAAGAGCCTTTTTTTAGTCTCTGTTTGTAAGGTACTGTATGTGACCGGCTCCACCACAAAAATCTCTGAGCCTCTGAAAGAGCCATTGTCCACAACATTGTCCACACCCTACTTAAACTGGAATACACCACCTAAAAATCAAAAAAAATATGCTCACCCCTCACTGTTTTTAAGTTCACTAAGCCAACCCAATCAAGAAAGATAGACTTTTATCCCAGAAGAGCCCCCAATTTGCTATGGGCCAGGGTTCAGAAAACTCCAAAGTTCACCTGGAGTTCACCTGACCTACAACTGTTTATTTATTTTGGTTACGAGCACAAGGGCCTGCCTTTCAGGTGTTATTCAACAGAGGCCTTAAGCATTTTTAATCAAAACAAAGTTTATTCTACGAATTTAGTTACCATTTTTATAAACACACAGTAAGCATTTTTATCAATTACAAACATAAATACCCCACACAGCTACAGTACTCTATGTATAACCCTCAATAAATTTTCCCCTTAAGCTGTTCCAACTTAATAACAAGATTGCATAAACCAGAAACTCTTTTCAAAGGTGTGGCCCAGCACATGGCACTCTTACTATCTTTAAGACTTGGTATGGATACTTCTTGTTTCCTTCCCAAAACAGCAGGTTTGAATTCCTTACAGAAAACAGCTATTTCTTTTCAAGTTAAAATGCAGATATAGAAAAAAAACCTTCTTTCAAACTTCGTTGTACAAACCAATTCAAACTCAAAGTGAAAGTAAAACCAACTTAAAAACAACAGTAAAAACACAGGGCCACAGCTCAGCTCCACCCACACAATGACATCACTGAACCCATGTCATCAGACAAAAAAAATTCTTATAGGAACCCTCACATGACACTCCCACCTCCCAGTCCTCGCTCTCGCTCGCTCCTCCCTGTTCGCGCTCTCTCGTCTTCTACATTCTCTGTCTCTCCCCTTCCTCCCCATTCTCTCTCCCACCTCCCCATTCTCTCTCCCACCTCCCCATTCTGCCTCTCTCTCCCTCCTCCCCATTCTCTCTCTCCTCCCCATTTTTTTTCTCTCGCTCTCTCCACCCCTTTCACTCTCGATCTCCCCTCCCTACCCCATTCATGCTCTCTCTCTGCCTCATTCTCTCTCGCTCGTCCATTCTCTCTCCCTGCACCCCAATCTCTCTCTCCCCTTCCTCCCAATTCCCTCCCTCCTCCTGTCTCTTTCTCTTCCTCTCCCCATTCACTCTCTCTGCCTCCCCACTCACTATCTCTCTCCCTCCCTATTTTCTCCCGATCTCTCTCTCCGTCCTCCCCTAGCCCTCTTTCTCCCTCCTCCCCATTTTTTCTCTCTCCCCCTCTTCCCCATCCTCTCTCCCTCCTCCCCATTCCCTCGCTCTTCCCCATTCTCTCCCTCCATCCCATTCCCACTCTCTCCCTCCTCCCCATTCCCTCTCCCTCACCCTCCCCAATCCCTCTCTCTCGCTCCTCCCCATTCCCCCTCTCTCTCTCTCCCTCCTCCCCATTCCATCTCTCTCACACTCTCCTCCGTCTCTCACTCTCTCTCCCTCTTCCCCGTTCCCTCTCTCTCGCTCTCTATCCCGCCTTCCTGTTCCCTCTCTCTCACTCTCTATCCCGCTTCCCTGTTCCCTCTCTCTCGCTCCCTATCCCGCCTCCCTGTTCCCTCTCTCTTGCTCTCTATCCTGCCTTCCTGTTCCCTCTCTCTCTATCCCACCTCCCTGTTCCCTCTCTCTCGCTCTCTATCCCACCTTCCCGTTCCCTCTCTCTCCCTCCTCCCCTTTCTTTCTCCCACTCCCTCCTCCCCTTTCTTTCTCTCTCTCTCCCTCCTCCCCATTCTTTCTCTCTCTCCCTCCTCCCCATTCTTTCTCTCTCCCTCCTCCCCATTCTTTCTCTCCCTCTCTCTCCCTTCCTCTCCCCACTCACTATCTCTCTCCCTCCCTCTCCCCATTCACTATCTCGCTCTCTCCCTCCTCCCGGTTCTCACTTTCCCTCGCTCCTCCCATTCTCGCACTCTCTCGTATTCCCCATTCTCTCTCTCCGCCTCTATCCTCCTCATTCTCTCTCTCTCCTCTTAATTCCCTCTATCTATCTATCTCTCCCTCCTCTCAATTCTCTCTCCTCTCAATTCTCTCTCTCCCCCTCCTCTCAATTCTCTCTCTGTCTCTCCCTCCCTCCTACCTCTCTGCCTCCATCTTCCCCATTCTCTCTCCCTCCTCTCAATTCTCTCTCTCGATCTCTCCCTCCTCTCAATTCTCTCTCTCTCCCTCTTCTCAATTCTCACTCTTGTCTCTATCCCCATTCTTTGTCTCTCTCTCTGGCTCCTCCTCGTTCTCGCTCGTCGTCCCTATTCTCGCTCTCTCTCGTCTTCCCCATTCTCTCTCTCTCTCTCCTCCCCATTCTCTCTCCCTCGTCCCCATTCTCTCTCCCTCGTCCCCATTTTCTCTCCCTCGTCCCCATTCTCTCTCCCTCGTCCCCATTCTCTCTCCCTCGTCCCCATTCTGACTCTCTCCCCTCCCCATTCTCTCTCTCTCTCTCTCGACCTCCTCCCCATTCTCTTTCTTTCCCTCACTCTCTCCACTCCTTTCACTCTCTATCTCCTGATGCAACCATCAATTCACACGAGACGGAGAGTTGAAGTGAACAGTGGTTTTAATCAGCCAGAACTGTACCTGCCTGCGATTGCTCTGAGTGCCACCTACAGGCTGCAGATCTATATACCTCCCCCGAGGGGTCGGAGCCAGGGGCGGAGCCCACAAGGGCACCAACATAATACAATGTAATGTACCGTAATACAATGTAATGTAATACAATGGTGATCCATAGGTGGAGCCCACAGGGCATCAACACAATACAATGTAATGTAATGGAATACATTCACCACATTCACCGCCTGTTAAAAATTGAAGTCCAGCGGGGGTGAAGTGGGCTCACAGGTTCTATCCGGCGCCTTGACCGTTCGCTGAGATCGTCTTGAGCTCTGGTTTCGCTGCGGGCGCAGGAGTTGAACTCGTCGCTGCGGGCATGGGTGTTGACTCCAGGACTTCCGGTTGCGGTGATGCCGAGCTAGCCGCACGTTTCGGCGGCTCCAGCTCCGACGGACCTTCGGGCTCTTTTAAGAGTCCCAACGGGGAATTTTTTGTCGACCCAACCCGGTGTGGGGTGTGGGAGAAAGGAGTCCCCCGCAAACGAAGGAGGAAAAAACCGGCGGCGGCGGCTGCAGCCCGAGGAATCGTCGACCAAAAGGTCAGAGGGAGAGACCTACAAGGCGACATGGGGGCCTGAGCAGGATGAAATCGTGAGGCGGTGCGTGGAGCTGCTGAAGAGGGAGGTGCTGACCCCGATGCTACAGGCAATTGAGGGGCTCAAGGAGACATTAAAGACCCAGGAGACAGAGCTTCGCGTGGTGGAGCAGAAGGTGACAGATATTGAGGACGAGATCCTGGGCCTGGCGGTTATGACTCAGACGCACGAGGCACTTCATAAAAAGTGCACTGAAAGGATCGAGGCCCTAGAAAACGGAGCGCGAAGGAAGAACCTTCGGATACTTGGTCTCCCTGAGGGTGTGGAAGGAGTGGACTGTGGAGCGTACGCAAGTACGATGCTGAGCTCACTGATGGGTGCTGAGGCCCCTACGGGCCCCATGGAGGTGGAGTGGGCAAATCGGATTCCGTCGAGAAGACCAAAAGCGGGAGAACCACCGAGGGCGATAATCGTGCGATTTTACCGCCTTAAGGACAGAGAAGAGGTCCTGAGATGGGCTAAAAAGGTGCGGAGTAGCAGATGGGAGAACGCTGTGGTACAGATATACCAGGATTGGAGTGCGGAGGTGGCGAGAAGGAGGGCGAGCTTCAACCGAGCCAAAGAGGTGTTGCATAAAAGGCAGGTGAAGTTCGGGATGCTGCAGCCGGCAAGACTATGGGTCACGTATCAGGAGAGACACCATTATTTCGAGATGGCGGAGGAAGCATGGTCCTTCATCAAAGAAGAGAAATTGGATCGGAACTGAGGGACTGATGCTGCAGGAAATGTTATTGTTATTGATTTTGTTAATGTTATGGGTGAAGTTAATTGAGAAGCAAACTGGGAAGGGGCGAGACATTGGGGAAATGTGGGCGCCAGTGAGGGGGGAAAGACGGGACATAGTCGGAGAATGGGGAAGGGGAGGGGGAGGGGAAAGGGAGCTGCGCCATAAGAGGCGGGTCAGGTAAACGGATGTTCCCGCGCCAGAAAGAATAAGGCGGGAAGACAGGCGCAAGGCGGATTGGAGTTCCCCCACACGGGGGGGGTCGAGGAGTGAGCAGGAGTAGCCGGGGTCAGTTGAAGTCAGCTGACTTACGGAAGTGATATGGGGGGAGCAAACATGCTAGATAGGGATCTAGCGGGGGGGGGGGGGGGGGACAACTGGGTTGCTGCTGCGGAATTCCAAAAGGAAATGGCTAAAGAGTGGGTGGGCGGGGATGGTGTGCAACGCTGGGGGAGCGAGCGGGAGCGCGGAGGCGGGATATGGGACTGGCCTAGAGAAGGTAATGGCTAGTCGACACGGGAGGGGGGCAGGTAGCCCCCTAGTGAGGCTGATCACGTGGAACGTGAGAGGCCTGAACGGACCGATAAAAAGGGCCCGAGTGCTCGCGCATTTGAAAGGACTAAGGGCAGACGTGGTTATGCTCCAAGAGACGCACCTAAAGGTGGCGGACCAAGTTAGGCTAAGGAAAGGATGGGTGGGACAGGTGTTCCACTCAGGACTGGACGCAAAGAACAGAGGGGTGGCCATTTTGGTGGGGAAACGGGTAGCATTTGAAGCAAAGAACATCGTAGCAGATAGCGGAGGTAGATATGTAATGGTGAGTGGTAGGCTGGAGGGAATGGAGGTCGTGTTGGTTAATGTGTATGCCCCAAATTGGGACGATGCGGGATTTATGAGACGGATGCTAGGGCGTATACCGGACCTGGAGGTAGGAAACTTGATTTTAGGAGGGGACTTTAATACGGTGCTGGACCCGGGGCTAGATAGATCCAGCTCAAGGACCGGAAGAAGGCCGGCAGCGGCCAAGGTACTTAAGGGGTTTATGGACCAAATGGGGGGAGTGGATCCATGGCGATTTCTTAGACCTAGGGCTAGGGAGTTTTCCTTCTTCTCCCATGTCCATAAAGTGTACTCCCGGATAGATTTTTTTGTGTTGGGAAGGTCGTTGATCTCTAGGGTGGGAGAAGCTGAGTACTCAATCATAGCGGTTTCGGATCATGCCCCACATTGGGTGGAACTGGAATTAGGAGAGGGCAGGGAGCAGAGAACACTCTGGCGATTAGATGTGGGACTGATGGCGGATGAGGGAGTGTGTGCAAGAGTGCGGGGGTGTATTGAGAGATACCTGGAGGTCAATGACGACGGCGAGGTCCCTGTGGGAGTGGTTTGGGAAGCACTAAAAGCGGTGGTCAGAGGAGAGCTGATCTCTATTGGAGCCCACAAAAGGAAAACAGAGGCCAAGGAAAGGGAAAGATTACTGGGGGAGATTTTAAGGGTGGACAGGGAATTTGCAGAGACCCTGGAGGAGGAATTGTACAGGGAGAGGAGACGACTCCAAACGGAGTTTGACCTTCTGACCACCAGAAAGGCGGAGGTACTGTGGAGGAAGGCACAGGGGAGGAGGTATGAATATGGGGAAAAGGCTAGCCGCCTGTTGGCTCACCAATTGCGAAAGAGGGCAGCAGCGAGGGAGATAGGAGGAATTAGAGACGAAAGGGGAGACACGGTGCGAAGGGCAGGAAAGATAAATGAGGTGTTCAAGACCTTTTATGAGGAACTGTATAGGTCTCAACCCCCAGAGGGAGAGGAGGGGATGCGGCAGTTCCTGGACCAATTGAGGTTCCCGAAAGTGGAGGAGCAGGAGGTGGTAGGCCTGGGGGCACCGATTGAGGTGGACGAGGTCATTAAGGGACTGGGAAGCATGCAAGCAGGGAAGGCCCCGGGGCCAGACAGGTTCCCGGTGGAATATTACAGAAAATATGTGGACTTGTTGGCCCCGTTGATGGCGAGGACATTCAATGAGGCCAGGGAAGGGGGGCTCTACCCCCGACGATGTCGGAGGCGACGATATCGCTAATTTTGAAGAGGGACAAAGATCCGTTGCAGTGCGGGTCCTATAGACCTATTTCACTATTGAACGTGGACGCCAAATTGCTGGCAAAGGTACTGGCATCGAGGATAGAGGACTGTGTCCCGGGGGTGGTGCACGAAGACCAGACAGGGTTCGTAAAAGGGAGACAACTGAATGTTAACGTGCGACGACTATTAGGGGTGATAATGATGCCCCCAGTGGAGGGGGAGGCAGAGATAGTGGCGGCAATGGACGCAGAGAAGGCATTTGATAGGGTGGAGTGGGAGTATTTATGGGAAGTGTTAAGGAGGTTTGGGTTTGGGAACGGGTTTATTAGCTGGGTTAGACTTCTTTATGGGGCTCCAACGGCAAGCGTAGTTACAGGTCGACATAGATCGGAGTATTTCCGACTAAATAGGGGAACAAGACAGGGATGCCCGCTGTCTCCATTGTTGTTCGCGTTGGCAATTGAACCTCTGGCCATGGCGTTGAGAGATTCCAGGAAATGGAGAGGGGTGATTAGAGGGGGAGAAGAACACCGAGTCTCATTATACGCGGATGACCCATTGTTATACGTGTCGGACCCAGCGGGAGGGATGATAGAGGTTATGCGAATTTTGAGGGGGTTCGGGGAATTACATAGAACATAGAACAATACAGCGCAGTACAGGCCCTTCGGCCCACGATGTTGCACCGAAACAAAAGCCATCTAACCTACACTATGCCATTATCATCCATATGTTTATCCAATAAACTTTTAAATGCCCTCAATGTTGGCGAGTTCACTACTGTAGCAGGTAGGGCATTCCACGGCCTCACTACTCTTTGCGTAAAGAACCTACCTCTGACCTTCGTACTATATCTATTACCCCTCAGTTTAAAGTTATGTCCCCTCGTGCCAGCCATATCCATCCGCGGGAGAAGGCTCTCACTGTCCACCCTATCCAACCCCCTGATCATTTTGTATGCCTCTATTAAGTCTCCTCTTAACCTTCTTCTCTCCAACGAAAACAACCTCAAGTCCGTCAGCCTTTCCTCATAAGATTTTCCCTCCATACCAGGCAACATCCTGGTAAATCTCCTCTGCACCCGCTCCAAAGCCTCCACGTCCTTCCTATAATGCGGTGACCAGAACTGTACGCAATACTCCAAATGCGGCCGGACCAGAGTTCTGTACAGCTGCAACATGACCTCCCGACTCCGGAACTCAATCCCTCTACCAATAAAGGCCAACACTCCATAGGCCTTCTTCACAACCCTATCAACCTGGGTGGCAACTTTCAGGGATCTATGTACATGGACACCTAGATCCCTCTGCTCAGCCACACTTTCAAGAACTTTACCATTAGCCAAATATTCCGCATTCCTGTTATTCCTTCCAAAGTGAATCACCTCACACTTCTCTACATTAAACTCCATTTGCCACCTCTCAGCCCAGCTCTGCAGCTTATCTATATCCCTCTGTAACCTGCTACATCCTTCCACACTATCGACAACACCACCGACTTTAGTATCGTCTGCAAATTTACTCACCCACCCTTCTGCGCCTTCCTCTAGGTCATTGATAAAAATGACAAACAGCAACGGCCCCAGAACAGATCCTTGTGGTACTCCACTTGTGACTGTACTCCATTCTGAACATTTCCCATCAACCACCACCCTCTGTCTTCTTTCAGCTAGCCAATTTCTGATCCACATCTCTAAATCACCCTCAATCCCCAGCCTCCGTATTTTTTGCAATAGCCTACCGTGGGGAACCTTATCAAACGCTTTGCTGAAATCCATATACACCACATCAACTGCTCTACCCTCGTCTACCTGTTCAGTCACCTTCTCAAAGAACTCAATAAGGTTTGTGAGGCATGACCTACCCTTCACAAAGCCATGCTGACTATCCCTGATCATATTATTCCTATCTAGATGATTATAAATCTTGTCCCTTATAATCCCCTCCAAGACTTTACCCACTACAGACGTGAGGCTCACCGGTCTATAGTTGCCGGGGTTGTCTCTGCTCCCCTTTTTGAACAAAGGGACCACATTTGCTGTCCTCCAGTCCTCTGGCACTATTCCTGTAGCCAATGATGACATAAAAATCAAAGCCAAAGGTCCAGCAATCTCTTCCCTGGCCTCCCATAGAATCCTAGGATAAATCCCATCAGGTCCCGGGGACTTATCTATTTTCAGCCTGTCCAGAATTGCCAACACCTCTTCCCTACGTACCTCAATGCCATCTATTCTATTAGCCTGGGGCTCAGCATTCTCCTCCACAACATTATCTTTTTCCTGAGTGAATACTGACGAAAAATATTCATTTAGTATCTCGCCTATCTCTTCAGACTCCACACACAATTTCCCATCCCTGTCCTTGACTATACCCCGATTCTCGGGGTATAGGCTAAACATGGGGAAGAGTGAATTATTTGTGATACATCCAGGGGACCAGAGTAGAGAGATAGAAGGCTTGCCGCTAAGGAAAGTGGAAAGAAACGTCCGATACCTGGGGATTCAGATCGCTAGGAGCTGGGGAACCTTGCACAGACTTAATCTGACACGGCTGGTAGAACAAATGGAGGAGGACTTCAAGAGGTGGGACATGCAGCCTCTATCGCTGGTGGGCAGGGTGCAAGCAATTAAGATGATGGTCCTCCCGAGGTTCTTATTTGTATTTCAATGTCTCCCTATATTAATCACCAAGACCTTTTTTAATAAAATAGACAGGAGCATCACGAGCTTCGTGTGGGCAGGGAAAGTCCCGAGAGTAAGGAGGGGGTTCCTTCAGCATAGCAGGGACAGAGGAGGATTGGCACTACCGAACTTGGGCGATTATTATTGGGCCGCCAATGTGGCAATGATACGTAGATGGATGATGGAGGGTGAGGGAGCGGCGTGGAAAAGACTGGAGAGAAAGTCCTGTAAAGGGACGAGTTTAGAGGCGCTGGTGACGGCGCCGCTACCGTTCTCACCTAAAAGGTTTACCACGAACCCAGTGGTGGCGGCAACACTGAATATCTGGGGACAGTGGAGGCAACAGAGAGAGGTGCGGGGAGACCTGGTGGGGTCCCCTATCAGGAACAACCATAGGTTCGCCCCAGGAAGAATGGATGGAGGATTTCAGAGCTGGTACCAGTTGGGAATTAGGAGGGTGGGAGTTTATTTATAGATGGGAATTTTGCGAGCTTGGGAGCATTGGAGGAAAAGTATAAGTTGCCCCGGGGAAGTTTCTTGAGATATATGCAGGGAGGGCGTTTACTAGACAACAGGTGAGGGAATTTCCGTTGCTCCCGACACAGGGGATACAGGACAGGGTGCTCTCAGGGGTGTGGGTCGGAGAGGGCAAGGTGTCAGAGATTTATCGAGAGATGAGGGAAGAGGGGGAGGAGTCGGTGGGCGAACTAAAAGGAAAGTGGGAAGAAGAATTAGGGGAGGAGATAGAGGAGGGTATGTGGGCTGATGCCCGAAGCAGGGTGAATTCCTCTTCCTCATGCGCCAGGCTTAGCCTGATTCAATTTAAGGTGCTACATAGAGCACACATAACGGGAGCAAGATTGAGCAGGTTCTTTGGAGTGGAGGACAAATGTGGGAGGTGTGGCGGGAGCCCGGCAAATCACGCACATATGTTTTGGGCGTGCCCGGCACTGGAAGGGTATTGGAAGTGAGTGACGGGAGTGATTTCGCAGGTGGTGAAGGCCCGGGTCAAACCAGGCTGGGGGTTAGCTCTATATGGAGTTGCGGAAGAGCCGGGAGTGCAGGAGGCGAAAGAGGCCGACGTTGTGGCCTTTGCGTCCCTAGTAGCCCGGCGTAGGATCCTACTCATGTGGAAGGAGGCGAAACCCCCCGGACTGGAGGCCTGGGTAAACGATATGGCGGGGTTCATTAAACTGGAGCAGATAAAGTTTGCCCTGAGAGGATCGGCTCAAGGGTTCACCAAGTGGTGGCAGCCATTTCTCGACTACCTAGGGGAACGTTAGAGGGAAGACAGATGACCAGCAGCAGCAACCCAGGGGGAGTGGGGTTTAGTTTAGTTTAGGTCAATAGATAAGGGGGTTTTGTTACTTGTGTATTGTTAACAATTTCTGTATTGTTACTGTTGCGTTTGTTTTGTAAGAGGAAAAATTGTTGTTTGGGAAAAAAAATTTCAATAAAATATATTTTTTTAAATGGGTGTTGACTCCAGGAGCGTGTCTTCTGGAGCTTCATCCCTGTAGGTCGGCGATGGGGGAGGGGGTTTAGGAGGGGGGGGGTGTAGGCCATGTAGGGGCGGGGGCGGTGTTCGGTGTAGGGTGATAGGTGATGGTCGCAGGGGAACCGGCGGGTGCCAGGTCCCAGAGGGAGACTGTATCTTGTCGGCCGTCGTGGTGCGCCACGTGGGCCAAACTGGAATTGGCGTGAAGGAGCTGGACCCTCTCGACCAGGGGGTCGGACTTATGGTTCCTCATGTGTTTTCGGAGGAGGACAGGCACCAGTGTCGTCAGCCAGGACGGAAGCGAGGCCCCGGAGGTGGATTTCCTAGGGAAAACAAATAGGCAGTCATGAGGGGTCTCGTTCGTGGCTGTGCAAAGGAGTGACCTAATGGAGTGGAGCGCGTCGGGGAGGGCCTCCTGCCAGCGGGAAACTGGGAGACTCCTAGACCATAGGGCCAGAAGGATGGCCTTCCATACCATTGCGTTCTCCGTCTCCACCTGTCCATTTCCCCGGGGGTTGTAGCTGGTAGTCCTGCTCGAGGCGATGCCCTAACCAAGCAGGTACTGGCGCAGTTGGTCGCTCATAAACGAGGAGCCCCGGTCACTGTGGACGTAAGTGGGGAAACCGAACAGGGTGAAGATGACAGTGGCCGCGGTCATGTCGGGGCACAAGGGATTGAAAAGGGGAAACGGGAGTACTCGTCAACGACGTTAAGAAAATACGCGCTGCGGTCGGTGGAGGTGAGTGGCCCTTTGAAATCAATGCTGAGGCGCTCAAAGGGCCGGGATGCCTTCACCAGGTGGGCCTTATCTGGTCGATAGATGTGCGGCTTACACTCCACGCAGATTTGGCAGTCCCTGGTCATGGCCCTGACCTCCTCGGTGGAGTAGGGCTGGTTGCGGGCCTTGATGTAGTGGAGAAGCCGGGTGACCCCTGGGTGAGAGAGGTCGTTGTGGATGGCCCGGAGTCGGTCATCGTGCGCGCTGGCGCATGTGCATCTGGGGGCTCGTTGAGCTTCCCTGGACGATAGACAATATCGTAGTTATAGGTAGAGAGTTCGATCCTCCACCTCAAGATTTTATCATTCTTGATCTTGCCCTGCTGTGTACTGTTGAACATGAAGGCTACCGACCGTTGGTCAGTGACGAGGGTGAACCCCCTACCAGCCTCCAATGCCGCACAGCTTCCACAATGGCTTGAGCTTCTTTTTCGACTGAGGAGTGTCGAATCTCGGAGGCGTTGTGGGTACGGGAAAAAAAGGCTACGGGCCTGCCTGCCTGGTTAAGAGTAGCGGTGAGGGTGACCTCTGACGCGTCACTCTCCACGTGGAAGGGGATGCTTTGGCAATATCTGCCTTGATGCGGCTGACGGCCTGGCGGGCCTCAGCCGTCAGCGGGAAGATGGTGGCTTTGATCAGTGGGCAGGATTTGTCCACAGAGTTGGGGACCCACTGGGCACAATACAAAAAGAACCCGAGGCATCTTTTCAGGGCCTTGGGGCAGTGGGGGAGGGGGAGCTGCAGGAGGGGGCGCATGCGGTCGGGATCGGGCCCTAGGACTCCGTTTTCCACGATATAGCCGAGGATGGCCAGTCGGGTTGTGCGGAAAACGCATTTCTCCTTGTTCGAGGTCAGATTGAGGGCTTGGGCGGTTTGGAGAAATTTCTGAAGGTTGGCGTCATGGTCCTGCTGATCATGGCCGCAGATGGTGACGTTGTCCAAGTACGGAAATGTGGCCCACAGCCCGTACTGGTCCACCATTCGGTCCATTGTTCTTTGGAAGACCGAGACCCCGTTGGTGACGCCGGAGGAAGTGGAAGAGGCGGCCGTCTGCCTCAAAGGCCGTGTAGTGGCGATCTTCCGGGCGGATAGGGAGCTGGTGATATGCGGACTTCAGATCTACCGTGGAGAACACCCGGTAGTGTGCAATCTGATTCACCATGTCCGCTATCCGGGGAAGGGGGTACACATTGAGTTGCGTGTACCGGTTTATGGTTTGGCTGTAATCTATAACCATCCGGTTCTTCTCCCCGGGCCTGACGACCACCACTTGGGCTCTCCAGGGGCTATTACTGGCCTCGATGATCCCCTCCCTCAAGAGCCGCTGCACGTCGGACTTGATAAAAGTCCTGTCCTGGGCACTGTACCGCCTGCTCCTGGTGGCGACGGGTTTACAGTCAGCGGTGAGGTTCGCGAAGAGCGGGGGAGGGTCGACCTTAAGGATCGCGAGGCTACATACGGGGGTAGGGGCCCGCCGAACTTCAGGGTCAGGCTCCTGAGGTTGCACTGGAAGTCCAGTCCCAACACGAGAGGAGCGCAGAGGTAGGGGAGGACATTTAGTTTGAAATTGGCGTACTCGGCCCCCTTATCGCGAGGTTCGCGACACAGTACCCCTGGATCTGCACCGAATGTGATCCGGAAGCGAGGGAGATTGTTTGGAATGCGGGGGAAATTTGGAGAGAACAGCGCCTTACCGTGTCTGGATGTACAAAGCTCTCCGTGCACCCAGAGTCAAACAGGCAGGGCGTTTCATGCCCATTGACCCGGACGGTCATCATCGAGTTCCTGAGATGCTTGGGCCGTGACTGGTCGAGGGTGACAGCGCCGAGCTGCGGGTAGCCAGCGTGATCGGAGGTGGTGGGTGGTCCCAAGATGGCTACCCCCGTCGGTCGCACATGTCGGGCGGCGTTGAAGATGGCGGCCAGAAGTCGCACATGTTGGGTAGGGTTAAAGATGGCTGCCCCACGGACAGCACGAGGCTGATGACGCGTCTGAAGGGAGTGGTACCGGCACACACGCAGCCACGCTGCGGGGTCTGCGGGCCTGTGAGTCTGAAAGTCAGGCCTGTGATTTAGCAGTTTTGTATCTGGCCAGGCAGACTTTGGCAAAGTGTCCGTTCTTGCCGCAGTCACTACAGGCCGCATTCCGAGACGGGCAACGCTGCCTGAGGTGCTGGTTCTGGCCGCAGAAATAGCAGGGCAGCCCCCCGGGTTGAGCGGGCAGCCACGCGGCGCAGGCCTGGGCACCCTCTGATCGGGTGTCCACGAGGGGATCACGTGGTCGGCGGGGAAAGCATTCAGGCTCTGAAACGCTACTTCTAAGGAGGTCGATAGTTTTACCGTCTCTTCTAGGTCGAGGGCGCCCTTTTCGAGCAAGCGCTGTCTGACGTACTTGGACCGGACTCCAGCCACATAGGTGTCCCGGATGGCGAGTTCCATGTGCTGCGAGGCCGTGACGTCCTAGTGGTTGCAATTTCTAGCGAGTACCTTCAGGTCGCGTAGGTATTCCTCCAGCGATTCCCCGGGGCGTTGATGGCGCGTGGTGAGGAGATGCCGTGCGAACACTTCGTTCACCGGCCTCAGGTACTGCGTTTTCAGGATTGCGACCGCGTCTGCGTACGTGGTCGCTTCCTCGATCTGCACAGAGATTCTGTGGCTCACCCGGGCATGGAGGAGACTCAGTTTCTGTTCCTCAGTGACGGTGGGCGAGGAGGAGGCAGCGAGGTAGGCCTCAAAACAGCATAGCCAGTGCGAAAAAATTCCTTTGGCTTCAGCTGCCTGTGGGTCGCGTTCCAGTCAATCAGGTTTGAGGGCTGCTTCCATAGCGATATTGTAGATGATTAAATTGACGCAACCATCAATTCACACGAGACGGAGCGTTGAAGGGAACAGTGGTTTTAATCAGCTAGGGCTGTGCCTGCCTGCGACTGCTCTGCACTGAGTGCCACCTACAGGCTGCAGATCTATATACCTCCCCGAGGGGGCAGAGCCCACAAGGGCACCAACATAATACAATGTAATACAATGGTGGTCCATAGGTGGAGCCCACAAGGGCATCAACATAATACAATGTAATGTAATGTAATACAATGGTGAATGGTCGCAGTAATACATTCACCACATTTCCTCTCCTCTCTACCCCATTCACGCTCCCTCTGACAATCTCTCTGCCCCATTCTCTCTCTTCCTGTCCATCCTCCCCATTCTCTCAATCTCACCCTCCTCCCCATTCCCTCTCTCTCCCTCCCTCCACCCCATTCTTTCGCTCTCTCCCTCCTCCCCAATCCCTCTCTCTCTGCACCCCAATCTCTCTTTCCCTCCTCCCCATTCCCTCTCTCTCTGCACCCCAATCTCTTTCCCTCCTCCCCATTCCCTCTCTCTCCCTCCTCCCCAGTCTCTTTCTCGCCCTCCTCCCCATTTCCTCCTTCTCTCCCACCTCCCCACCCCCTCTCACTCCTCCCCATTCCCTCTCTCTCCCTCCTCCCCAGTCTCTTTCTCGCCCTCCTCCCCATTCCCTCCCTCTCTCTCCTGCATCCCCATTCGCTCTTTCGCTCTCCCTCATCCCCATTCCCTTTTTCTCTATCCCTCATCCCCATTCCCTCTTTCTCTCTCCCTCATCCCCATTCCCTTTCTCTCTCCCTCATCCCCATTCCCTTTTTCTCTCTCCCTCATCCACATTCCCTCTTTCTCCCTCATCCCCATTCCCCTTTTCTCTCCCTCATCCGCATTCCCTCTTTCTCTCTCCCTCATCCCCATTCCCACCTTCTCCCTCATCCCCATTCCCTTTCTCTCTCCTGCAACCCCATTCCCTCCTTCTCCCTCATCCCCATTCCCTTTCTCTCACCTGCATCCCCATTCCCTCTTTCTCTCTCCTTCATCCCCATTCCCTCTTTCTCTCTCCTTCATCCCCATTCCCTTTCTCTCTCCTTCATCCCCATTCCCTCCTTCTCTCTCCCTCATCCCCATTACGTTCTCTCTCTCGCATCCCCATTCCCTCCTTCTCTCCCCATCCCCATTCCCCCTTTCTCTCCCTCATCCCCATTTCCTTTCTCTCAAGCTCATCCCCATTCCCTTTCTCTCTCCTGCATCCCCATTCCCTCTTTCTCTCTCACTCATCCCCATTCCCTCTTTCTCTCTCCCTCATCCCCATTCCCTTTCTCTCTCCATCATTCCCATTCCCTCTTTCTCTCTCACTCATCCCCATTCCCTCTTTCTCTCTCCCTCCTCCCCATTCTTTCTCTCTCCCTCCTCCCCATTCTCTCTCTCACCTTCCTTCGCATTCTTTCTCTCTCACCTGCCTTCCCATTCTTTCTCTCTCACCTTCCTTCCCATTCTTTCTCTCTCTCCCTCCTCCCCATTCTTTATCTCTCTCCCTCCTCCCCATTCTTTCTCTCTCTCTCCTTCCTCCCCATTCTTTCTCTCTCTCTTCCTCCTTCCCATGCTTTCTCTCTCCCTCCTTCCCATTCTTTCTCTCTCTCCCTCCTTCCCATTCTTTCTCTCTCTCCTTCCTCCCCATTCTTTCTCTCTCTCTCCCTCCTCCCCAATCTTTCTCTCTCTCCCTGCTGCCCATTCTTTCTCTCTCTCCCTCCTCCCCATCTCTCTCTCTCCCCTCCCCATTCTCTCTCTCTCGCCCTCCGCCCCATTCTATCTTTACCTCAGTCTCCACTCCTTTAACTCTCTATCTCCCCTCCTCTCAACCCCATTCACGCTCTCTCTCTGTGACAATCTCTCTACCCCATTCTCTCTCTCGTTCTTCGATTCTCTCTATCCCTCCTCCCCATTCTCTCAATCTCACCAACATCCACATTCTCTCAACCTCACCCTCCTCACCATTCTCTCTCTCTCCTCCCTATTCCCTCTCTCTCCTCCCCATTCACTGTCTTTCTCCCTCCTCCCCATTCTCTCAATCTCTCCCTCCTCCCCATTCTCTCTCTCCATCCACCCCATTCCCTCTCTCTACCTCCTTCCCTTTCCCTCCCTCTCCTTCTCCTCCCCATTCTTTCGCTCCCTTCCCTCCTCCCCATTCCCTCTCCCCTCCCCATTCCCTCTCCCTCAACCACTCTTTCTCTCTCCCTCATCCCCATTCCCGCTTTCTCTCTCCCTCATCCCCATTCCCTCCTTCTCCCTCACCCCCATTCCCTCCTTCTCTCCCCATCCCCATTCCCCCGTTCTCTCTCCGTCATCCCAATTTCCTTTCTCTCTAGCTCATCCCCATTCCCTTTCTCTCTCCTGCATCCCCATTCCCTCTTTCCCTCTCTCATCCCCATTCCCACTTTCTCTCTCCCTTATCCCCATTTCCTCTTTCTCTCTCCCTCATCCCCATTCCCTTTCTCTCTCCCGCATCCCCATTCCACCTTTCTTTCTCCCTCATCCCATTCCCTCTTTCTCTCTCCCTCATCCTCATTCTCTTTCTCTCTCCCTCATCCGCATTCCCTTTTCTCTCTCCCTCATCCCCATTCCCTCTTTCTCTCCCCCTCATCCCCATTCCCTTTCTCTCCCTCATCCCCATTTCCTTTCTCTCTAGCTCATCCCCATTGCCTTTCTCTCTCTCGCATCCCCATTCCCTCTTTCTCTCTCCCCCATCCCCATTCCCTCTTTCTCTCTCCCTCATCCCCTCTTTCTCTCTCCCCCTCATCGCCATTCCCTTTCTCTCCCTCATCCCCATTCCCTTTCTCTACCCCTCATCCCCATTCCCTCTTTCTCTCTCCCTCATCCCCATTCCCTCTTTCTCTCTCCCTCATCCCCATTCCCTCTTTCTCTCTCCCTCATCCCCATTCCCTCTTTCTCTCTCCCTCATCCCCATTCCCTCTTTCTCTCTCCCTCATCCCCATTCCCTCTCTCTCTCTCTCCCTCATCCCCATTCCCCCTCTCTCTCTCTCCCTCATCCCCATTCCCTCTCTCTCTCCCTCATCCCCATTCCATCCTTCTGTCTCATAGAATATGGAACATAGAAAATACAGCACAGAACTGGCCCTTCGGCCCACGATGTTGTGCCGAATCTTTGTCCTAGATTAATCATAGATTATCATTGAATTTACAGTGCAGAAGGAGGACATTCGGCCCCCTGAGTCTGCACCGGTTCTTGGAAAGAGCACCCTACCCAAACTCAACACCTCCACCGAACACCAAGGGCAATTTTGGACACTAAGGGCAATTTATCATGGCCAATCCACCCAACCTGCACATCTTTGGACTGTGGGAGGAAACCGGAGCACCCGGAGGAAACCCACGCAGACACGGGGAGGACGTGCAGACTCCGCACAGACAGCGACCCAAGCCGGAATCGAACCCGGGACCCTGGAGCTGTGAAGCAATTGTGCTATCCACAATGCTACCGTGCTGCCCTTAAGAACAAATAAATCTACACTATCATTTTACCGTAATCCATGTACCTATCCAATAGCTGCTTGAAGGTCCCGAATGTTTCCGACTCAACTACTTCCACAGGCAGTGCATTCCATGCCCCCACTACTCTCTGGGTAAAGAACCTACCTCTGATATCCCTCCAATATCTTCCACCTTTCACCTTAAATTTATGTCCCCTTGTAATGGTTTGTTCCACCCGGGGAAAAAGTCTCTGACTGTCTACTCTATCTATTCCCCTGATCATCTTATCAACCTCTATCAAGTCGCCCCTCGTCTTTCTCCGTTCTAATGAGAAAAGGCCTAGCACCCTCAACCTTTCCTCGTAAGACCTACTCTCCATTCCAGGTAACTTCCTGGTAAATCTTCTTTGCACCTTTTCCAAAGCTTCCACATCCTTCCTAAAATGAGGTGACCAGAACTGTACACAGTACTCCAAATGTGGCCTTACCAAAGTTTTGTACAGCTGCATCATCACCTCACGGCTCCCGCATCACCATTCCCTCTTTCTCTCTCCCTCATCCCCATTTCCTTTCTCTCTAGCTCACCGCCTTTGCCTTTCACTCTCCCGCATCCACATTCCCTCTATCTCTCTCCCTCATCCCCATTCCCGTTCTCTCTCCCTCATGCCATTCCCTCTTTCTCTCTCCCTCATCCCCATTCCCTCTTTCTCTCTCCCTCATCCCCATTCCCTCTTTCTCTCTCCCTTATCCCCATTCCCTTTCTCTCATCCCCATTCCCTCTCTTTCTCCCTCCTCCCCATTCCCCCTCTCTCGCCCTCCTCCCCATTCCCTCTCTCTCGCCCTCCTCCCCATTCCCTTTCTCTCTCCCTCTGCCCCATTCTTTCTCTCACTCCCTCCTCCCCATTCTTTCTCTCTCCCTCCTCCCCATTCTTTCTCTCTCTCCCTCCTCCCCATTCTGTCTCTCTCTCCCTCCTTACTCCCCATTCTTTCTCTCCCTCCCAATTTTTTCTCTCACTCCCTCCTCCCCATTCTTTCTCTCACTCCCTCCTCTCCATTTTTTCCTCTCCCTCCCCCATTCTCTCTCCCCTCCCCATTCTCTCTCTCGCCATCCCCCCCAGTCTTTCTTTACCTCACTGTCTCCACTCCTTTAACTCTCTATCTGCCCTCCTCTCTACCCCAATCACGCTCTCTCTCTGACAATCTCTCTACCCCATTCTCTCTCTCGTTCCTCGATTCTCTCTCTGTCCCTCCTACCCATTCTCTCAATCTCACCCTCCTCTTCCCTATTCCCTCTCTCTCCTCCCCATTCACTATCTTTCTCCCTCCTCTCCATTCTCTCCCTCCTCCCCATTCTTTCTCTCACTACCTCCTCACCATTTTTTTTCTCACTCCCTCCTCCCCATTCTTTCTCTCACTCCCTCTTCCCCATTCTTTCTCTCTCTCCCTCCTCCATTTTTTCTCTCTCCCTCCCCATTCTCTCTCTCCCCTCCCTATTCTCTCACTCCCCTCCCCATTCTCTCTCTCCCCTCCCCATTCTCCCTCTAGCCCTCCTCCCCAGACTTTCTTTACCTCACTGACTCCACTCCTTTAACTCTGTCTCCCCTCCTCTCTACCCCATTCACGCTCTCTCTCTGACAATCTCTCTACCCCATTCTCTCTCTCGTTCCTCGATTCTCTCTCTGTCCCTCCTGCCCATTCTCTCTCTCTCCCTCCTCCCCTTTCCCTCCCTCTCCCTCCCCATTCTTTTGCTCCCTCCCTCCTCCCCATTCTCTCTCTCCCTCAACCACTCTTTCTATCTCCCTCATCCCCATTCCCTCTTTCACTCTCGCTCATCTCCATTCCCTTTCTCTCTCCCTCATCCCCATTCCCTCTTTCTCTCTCCCTCATCCCCATTTACTCTTTCTCTCTCCCTCATCCCCATTTACTCTTTCTCTCTCCCTCATCCCTTCCCTCTTTCTCTCTCCCTCAACCCCATTCCCTCCTTCCCTCTCCCTCATCCCCATTCCCTCCTTCTCTCTCCCTCATCCCCATTCCCTTTCTCTCTCCCTCATCCCCATTCCCTCTTTCTCTCTTTCCTTATCCCCATTCCCTCTTTCTCTATCCCTCATCCCCATTCCCTTTCTCTCTCCTGCATCCCCATTCCCTTTTTCTCTCTCCTGCATCCCCATTCCCTCCTTCGCTCTCTTTCATCCCAATCCCACTTTCTCTCTCCCTCATCTCCATTCCCTCTTTCTCTCCCCCTCATCCCCATTCCCGCTCTCTCCCCCTCATCCCCATTCCCTCTCTCTCACCCTCATCCCCATTCCCTCTCTCTCTCCCTCATCCCCACTTTATCTCTCCCTCATCCCCATTGCCTTTCTCTCTCCTGCATCTCCATTCTCCCTCTCTCTCCCTCATCCCAATTCCCTTTTTCTCTCTCCCTCATCCCCATTTGTTCTTTCTCTCTCCCTCATCCCCATTCCCTTACTCTCTCCCTCATCCCCATTCCCTCTTTCTCTCTCCCTCAGCCCCATTCCCTCTTTCTCCCTCTCCTTCCTCCCCATTCTTTCTCTCTCTCCTTCCTCTCCATTCTTTCTCTCTCACCTTCCTCCCCATTCTTTCTCTCTCTCCCTCCTCCCCATTCTTTCTCTCTCCCTTCTCCCCATTCTTTCTCTCTCTCCCTCCTCCCCATTCTTTCTCTCTCTCCCTCCTCCCCATTCTTTCTCTCTCTCCCTCCTCCCCATTCTTTCTCTCTCTCCCTCCTCCCCATTCTTTCTCTCTCTCCCTCCTCCCCATTCTTTCTCTCTCCCTCCTCCACATTCTTTCTCTCTCTCCCTCCCCCATTCTCTCTCTCTCCCCATCCCCCCCCAGTCTTTCTTTAACTCACTGTCTCCACTCCTTTAACTCTCTATCTCCCCCCCTCTCTACCCTATTCACGTTCTCTCTCTGACAATCTCTCTACCCCATTCTCTCTCTCGTTCCTCGATTCTCTCTGTCCCTCCTCCCCATTCTCTCAATCTCACCCTCCTCACCATTCTCTGCCTGTCCCTCCTCCCCATTCCCTCTCTCTCCCTCCTCCCCTTTCCCTCCCTCTCCCTCCCCCCTCCCCATTCTTTTGCTCCCTCCCTCCTCCCCATTCCCTCTCTCCTCCCCATTCTCTCTCTCTCCCTCAACCTCATCCACTCTTTCTCTCTCCCTCATCCCCATTCCATCTTTCACTCTCCCTCATCTCCATTCCCTTTCTCTCTCCCTCACCCCCATTCCCTCTTTCTCTCCCTCATCCCCATTTCCTCTTTCTCTCTCCCTCATCCCCATTCCCTCTCCCTCATCCCATTCCCTTTCTCCCTCCCTCAACCCCATTCCCTCCTTCTCTCTCCCTCATCACCATTCCCTTTCTCTCTCCTCCATCCCCTTTCTTTCTCCTTCATCCCCATTCCCTCCTTCTCTCTCCCTCATCCCCATTCCCCTTCTCTCTCACACATCCCCATTCCCTCTTTCTCTCTCCCTCATCCCAATTCCCTTTTTCTCTCTCCCTCATCCCCATTCCCACTCCCTCATCCCCATTCCCTTTTTCTTTCTCCCTCATCCCCATTCCCTCTTTCTCTCTCCCTCATCCTCATTCCCCCTTTCTCTCTCCCTCATCCCCATTCCCCCTCTCTCTCTCCCTCATCCCCATTCCCTCTTTCTCTCTCCCGCATCCCCATTCCCTCCTTCTCTCTCTCGCATCCCCTTTCCCTCTTTCTCTCTCCCTCATCCTCATTTCCTTTCTCTCTAGCTCATTCCCATTGCCTTTCTCTCTCCCGCATCCCCATTCCCTCTTTCTCTCTCCCTCATCCCCATTCCCTTTTTTTCTCTCCCTCATCCCCTTTCCCTTTTTCTCTCTCCCTCATCCCCGTTTCCTCTTTCTCTCTCCCTCATCCCCATTCCCTTTCTCTCTCCCGCATCCACATTCCCTCTTTCGCTCTCCCTCATCCATATTCCCTTTCTCTCTCCCTCATCCCCATTCCCTTTTTCTCTCTCCCTCATCCCCATTCCCTCTCTCTCTCCCTCCTCCCCATTTCCTCTCTCTCGCCCTCCTCCCCATTCTCTCTCTCTCCCTTCTCCCCATTATTTCTCTCTCTCCCTCCTCCCCATTCTTTCTCTCTCTTTCCTTCCAACCCATTCTTTCTCTCTCTCTCTCTCCTTCCTTCCCATGCTTTCTCCCTCTCCTTCCTCTCCATTCTTTCTCTCTCTCCCTCCTCCCCATTCTTTCTCTCTCTCCCTCCTCCCCATTCTTTCTCTCTCTCCCTCCCCATTCTCTCTCTCCCCTCCCCATTCTCTCTCTCCCCTCCCCATTCTCTCTCCCCCCTCCCCATTCTCCCTCTAGCCCTCCTCCCCAGTCTTTCTTTACCTCACTGACTCCACTCCTTTAACTCTCTGTCTCCCCTCCTCTCTACCCCATTCACGCTCTCTCTGACAATCTCTCTACCCCATTCTCACACTCGTTCCTCGATTCTCTCTCTGTCCCTCCTCCCCATTCTCTCAATCTCACCCTCCTCACCATTCTCTCCCTGTCCCTCCTGCCCATTCTCTCTCTCTCCGTCCACCCCATTCCCTCTCTCTCCCTCCTCCCCTTTCCCTCCCTCTCCCTCCCCATTTTTTTGCTCCCTCTCTCCTCCCCATTCCCTCTCTCCTCCCCATTCTCTCTCTCCCTCAACCACTCTTTCTATCTCTCTCATCCCCATTCCCTCTTTCTCTATCCCTCATCCCCATTCCCTTTCTCTCTCCCTCATCCCCATTCCCTCTTTCTCTCTCCCTCATCCCTTCCCTCTTTCTCTCTCCCTCAACCCCATTCCCTCCTTCTCTCTCCCTCATCACCATTCCCTTTCTCTCTCCTGCATCCCCACTCCCTTTCTCTTTCCTTCATCCCCAGTCCCTCCTTCTCTCTCCCTCATCCCCATTCTCTTTCTCACTCCCTCATCCCCATTCCCTTTCTCTCTCCCTCATCCCCATTCCCTCTTTCTCTATCCCTCATCCCCATTCCCTTTTTCTCTCTCCCGCATCCCCATTCCCTCTTTCGCTCTCCCTCATCCCATTCCCTCTTTCTCTCTCCCTCATCCCCATTCCCTTTTTCTCTCTCCCTCATCTCCATTCCCACTTTCTCTCTCCCTCATATCCATTCCCTCTTTCTCTCTCCCTCATATCCATTCCCTCTTTCTCTCTCCCTCATCCCCATTCCCTCTCTCTCCCCCTCATCCCCATTCCTCTCTCTTCCCCTCATCCCCATTCCCTCTCTCTCTCACTCATCCCCACTTTCTCTCTCCCTCATCCCCATTGCCTTTCTCTCTCCCGCATCCCCATTCCCTCTCTCTCTCCCTCATCCCAATTCCCTTTTTCTCTCTCCCTCATCCCCATTTGCCCTTTCTCTCTCCCTCATCCCCATTCCCTTACTCTCTCCCTCATCCCCATTCCCTCTTTCTCTCTCCCTCATCCCCATTCCCTCCTCTCTCGCGCATCCCCTTTCCCTCTTTCTCTCTCCCTCATCCCCATTTCCTTTCTCTCTAGCTCATTCCCATTGCCTTTCTCTCTCCCGCATCCCCATTCCCTCTTTCTCTCTCCCTCATCCCAATTCCCTTTTTCTCTCTCCCTCATCCCCATTCCCTTTTTCTCTCTCCCTCATCCCCATTCCCTCTTTCTCTCTCCCTCATCCCCGTTCCCTTTCTCTCTCCCGCATCCCCATTCCCTCTTTCGCTCTCCCTCATCCACATTCCCTTTCTCTCTCCCTCATCCCCATTCCCTTTTTCTCTCTCCCTCATCCCCATTCCCTCTCTCTCGCCCTCCTCCCCATTCTCTCTCTCTCTCCCTCCTCCCCATTATTTCTCTCTCTCCCTCCTCCCCCTTCTTTCTCTCTCTTTCCTTCCAACCGATTCTTTATCTCTCTCTCTCCATCCTTCCCAAGCTTTCTCTCGCTCCTTCCTCCCCATTCTTTCTCTCTCTCCTTCCTTCCCATTCTTTCTCTCTCCCTCCTCCCCATTCTTTCTCTCTCCCTCCTCCCCATTCTCTCTCTCTCTCCCTCCTCCCCATTCTTTCTCTCCCTCCCCATTCTTTCTCTCACTCCCTCCTCCCCATTCTTTCTCTCTCTCCCTCCTCTCCATTTTTTCTCTCTCCCTCCCTCATCCCCATCCCCTCCCTCTCTCCCTCATCCCCATTCCCTCTTTCTCCCTCCCGCATCCCCATTCCCTCATCCCCATTCCCTTTCTCTCTCCCTCATCCCCATTCCCTTTCTCTCTCCCTCATCCCCTTTCCCCCTTTCTCTCTCCCTCATCCCCATTCCCCTTTTCTCTCTCCCTCATCCCCATTCCCTTTTTCTCTCTCCCTCATCCCCGTTTCCTCTTTCTCTCTCCCTCATCCCCATTCCCTTTCTCTCTCCCGCATCCACATTCCCTCTTTCGCTCTCCCTCATCCACATTCCCTTTCTCTCTCCCTCATCCCCATTCCCTTTTTCTCTCTCCCTCATCCCCATTCACTCTCTCTCCCTCCTCCCCATTATTTCTCTCTCCCTCCTCCCCATTATTTCTCTCTCTCCCTCCTCCCCATTCTTTCTCTCTCTTTCCTTCCAACCCATTCTTTCTCTCTCTCTCTCCTTCCTTCCCATGCTTTCTCCCTCTCCTTCCTCTCCATTCTTTCTCTCACCTTCCTTCCCATTCTTTCTCTCTCCCCCCTCCCCATTCTTTCTCTCTCTCCCCCCTCCCCATTCTTTCTCTCTCTCCCTCCTCCCCATTCTTTCTCTCTCTCCCCTCCCCATTCTCCCTCTAGCCCTCCTCCCCAGTCTTTCGTTACCTCACTGACTCCACTCCTTTAACTCTCTGTCTCCCCTCCTCTCTACCCCATTCACGCTCTCTCTCTGACAATCTCTCTACCCCATTCTCACACTCGTTCCTCGATTCTCTCTGTCCCTCCTCCCCATTCTCTCAATCTCACCCTCCTCACCATTCTCTCCCTGTCCCTCCTGCCCATTCTCTCTCTCTCCGTCCACCCCATTCCCTCTCTCTCCCTCCTCCCCTTTCCCTCCCTCTCCCACCCCATTTTTTTGCTCCCTCCCTCCTCCCCATTCCCTCTCTCCTCCCCATTCTCTCTCACCCTTCTCCCCATTCTCTCTCTCCCTCAACCACTCTTTCTATCTCTCTCATCCCCATTCCCTCTTTCACTCTCGCTCATCTCCATTCCCTCTCTCCCTCATCCCCATTCCCTCTTTCTCTCTCCCTCATCCCCATTTACTCTTTCTCTCTCCCTCATCCCCATTTACTCTTTCTCTCCCTCATCCCCATTCCCTCTTTCTCTCTCCCTCATCCCGATTCCCTTTCTCTCTCCCTCATCCCCATTCCCTCTTTCTCTCTCCCTCATCCCTTCCCTCTTTCTCTCTCCCTCAACCCCATTCCCTCCTTCTCTCTCCCTCATCACCATTCCCTTTCTCTCTCCTGCATCCCCACTCCCTTTCTCTTTCCTTCATCCCGAGTCCCTCCTTCTCTCTCCCTCATCCCCATTCTCTTTCTCACTCCCTCATCCCCATTCCCTTTCTCACTCCCTCATCCCCATTCCCTTTCTCTCTCCCTCATCCCCATTCCCTCTTTCTCTATCCCTCATCCCCATTCCCTTTTTCTCTCTCCCGCATCCCCATTCCCTCTTTCGCTCTCCCTCATCCCATTCCCTCTTTCTCTCTCCCTCATCCACATTCCCTTTCTCTCTCCCTCATCCCCATTCCCTTTTTCTCTCTCCCTCATCTCCATTCCCACTTTCTCTCTCCCTCATATCCATTCCCTCTTTCTCTCTCCCTCATCCCCATTCCCTCTCTCTCCCCCTCATCCCCATTCCTCTCTCTCCCCCTCATCCCCATTCCTCTCTCTCCCCCTCATCCCCATTCCCTCTCTCTCTCCCTCATCCCCACTTTCTCTCTCCCTCATCCCCATTGCCTTTCTCTCTCCCGCATCCCCATTCCCTCTCTCTCTCCCTCATCCCAATTCCCTTTTTCTCTCTCCCTCATCCCCATTTGCTCTTTCTCTCTCCCTCATCCCCATTCCCTTACTCTCTCCCTCATCCCCATTCCCTCTTTCTCTCTCCCTCATCCCCATTCCCTCCTCTCTCTCGCATCCCCTTTCCCTCTTTCTCTCTCCCTCATCCCCATTTCCTTTCTCTCTAGCTCATTCCCATTGCCTTTCTCTCTCCCGCATCCCCATTCCCTCTTTCTCTCTCCCTCATCCCAATTCCCTTTTTCTCTCTCCCTCATCCCCATTCCCTTTTTCTCTCTCCCTCATCCCCATTCCCTCTTTCTCTCTCCCTCATCCCCGTTCCCTTTCTCTCTCCCGCATCCCCATGCCCTCTTTCGCTCTCCCTCATCCACATTCCCTTTCTCTCTCCCTCATCCCCATTCCCTTTTTCTCTCTCCCTCATCCCCATTCCCTCTCTCTCGCCCTCCTCCCCATTCTCTCTCTCTCTCCCTCCTCCCCATTATTTCTCTCTCTCCCTCCTCGCCCTTCTTTCTCTCTTTCCTTCCAACCGATTCTTTTTCTCTCTCTCTCCATCCTTCCCATGCTTTCTCTCGCTCCTTCCTCCCCATTCTTTCTCTCTCTCCTTCCTTCCCATTCTTTCTCTCTCCCTCCTCCCCATTCTTTCTCTCTCCCTCCTCCCCATTCTCTCTCTCTCTCCCTCCTCCCCATTCTTTCTCTCCCTCCCCATTCTTTCTCTCACTCCCTCCTCCCCATTCTTTCTCTCTCTCCCTCCTCTCCATTTTTTCTCTCTCCCTCCCTCATCCCCATCCCCTCCCTCTCTCCCTCATCCCCATTCCCTCTTTCTCCCTCCCGCATCCCCATTCCCTCATCCCCTTTCTCTCTCCCTCATCCTCAATCCCTTTCTCTCTCCCTCATCCCCATTTCCTCTTTCTCTCTTTCCTTATCCCCACTCCCTCTTTCTCTATCCCTCATCCCCATTCCCTTTCTCTCTCCCTCTTCCCCATTCCCTCTTACTCTCTCCCTCATCCCCATTCCCTCTTTCTCTCTCCCTCATCCCCATTCCCTCTTTCTCTCCCTCATCCCCATTCCCTTTCTCCCTCCCTCAATCCCATTCCCTCCTTCTCTCTCCCTCATCACCATTCCCTTTCTCTCTCCTCCATCCCCATTCCCTTTCTTTCTCCTTCATCCCCATTCCCTCCTTCTCTCTCCCTCATCCCCATTCCCCTTCTCTCTCACATATCCCCATTCCCTCCTCTCACCCCCATCCCCATTCCCTCTTTCTCACTCCCTCATCCCCATTCCCTCTTTCTCTCTCCCTCATCCCCATTCCCTCTTTCTCTCTCCCTCATCCCCATTCCCTCTTTCTCTCTCCCTCATCCCCATTCCCTTTCTCTCTCCCTCATCCCCATTCCCTTTCTCTCCCCCTCATCCCCATTACCTTTCTCTCTCCCTCATCCCCATTCCCCCTTTCTCTCTCCCTCATCCCCATTCCCCCTCTCTCTCGCCCTCATCCCCATTCCCTCTTTCTCTCTCCCGCATCCCCATTCCCTCCTTCTCTCTCTCTCGCATCCCCTTTCCCTCTCCCTCATCCCCATTTCCTTTCTCTCTAGCTCATTCCCACTGCCTTTCTCTCTCCTACATCCCCATTCCCTCTTTCTCTCTCCCTCATCCCAATTCCCTTTTTCTCTCTCCCTCATCCCCATTCCCCCTTTCTCTCCCTCATCTCCATTCCCTTTTTCTCTCTCCCTCATCCCCATTCCCTTTTTCTCTCTCCCTCATCCCCATTCCCTCTTTCTCTCTCCCTCATCCCCACTCCCTCTTTCTCTCTCCCTCATCCCCGTTTCCTCTTTCTCTCTCCCTCATCCCCATTCCCTTTCTCTCTCCCGCATCCCCATTCCCTCTTTCGCTCTCCCTCATCCACATTCCCTTTCTCTCTCCCTCATCCCCATTCCCTTTTTCTCTCTCCCTCATCCCCATTTCCTCTCTCTCGCCCTCCTCCCCATTCTTTCTCTCTTTCCTTCCAACCCATTCTTTCTCTCTCTCTCTCTCCTTCCTTCCCATGCTTTCTCCCTCTCCTTCCTCTCCATTCTTTCTCTCACCTTCCTTCCCATTCTTTCTCTCTCCCCCCTCCCCATTCTTTCTCTCTCTCCCCCCTCCCCATTCTTTCTCTCTCTCCCTCCTCCCCATTCTTTCTCTCTCTCCCCTCCCCATTCTCTCTCTCCCCTCCCCATTCTCCCTCTAGCCCTCCTCCCCAGTCTTTCGTTACCTCACTGACTCCACTCCTTTAACTCTCTGTCTCCCCTCCTCTCTACCCCATTCACGCTCTCTCTCTGACAATCTCTCTACCCCATTCTCACACTCGTTCCTCGATTCTCTCTGTCCCTCCTCCCCATTCTCTCAATCTCACCCTCCTCACCATTCTCTCCCTGTCCCTCCTGCCCATTCTCTCTCTCTCCGTCCACCCCATTCCCTCTCTCACCCTCCTCCCCTTTCCCTCCCTCTCCCACCCCATTTTTTTGCTCCCTCCCTCCTCCCCATTCCCTCTCTCCTCCCCATTCTCTCTCACCCTTCTCCCCATTCTCTCTCTCCCTCAACCACTCTTTCTATCTCTCTCATCCCCATTCCCTCTTTCACTCTCGCTCATCTCCATTCCCTTTCTCTCTCCCTCATCCCCATTCCCTCTTTCTCTCTCCCTCATCCCCATTTACTCTTTCTCTCTCCCTCATCCCCATTTACTCTTTCTCTCCCTCATCCCCATTCCCTCTTTCTCTCTCCCTCATCCCGATTCCCTTTCTCTCTCCCTCATCCCCATTCCCTCTTTCTCTCTCCCTCATCCCTTCCCTCTTTCTCTCTCCCTCAACCCCATTCCCTCCTTCTCTCTCCCTCATCACCATTCCCTTTCTCTCTCCTGCATCCCCACTCCCTTTCTCTTTCCTTCATCCCGAGTCCCTCCTTCTCTCTCCCTCATCCCCATTCTCTTTCTCACTCCCTCATCCCCATTCCCTTTCTCTCTCCCTCATCCCCATTCCCTCTTTCTCTATCCCTCATCCCCATTCCCTTTTTCTCTCTCCCGCATCCCCATTCCCTCTTTCGCTCTCCCTCATCCCATTCCCTCTTTCTCTCTCCCTCATCCACATTCCCTTTCTCTCTCCCTCATCCCCATTCCCTTTTTCTCTCTCCCTCATCTCCATTCCCACTTTCTCTCTCCCTCATATCCATTCCCTCTTTCTCTCTCCCTCATCCCCATTCCCTCTCTCTCCCCCTCATCCCCATTCCTCTCTCTCCCCCTCATCCCCATTCCTCTCTCTCCCCCTCATCCCCATTCCCTCTCTCTCTCCCTCATCCCCACTTTCTCTCTCCCTCATCCCCATTGCCTTTCTCTCTCCCGCATCCCCATTCCCTCTCTCTCTCCCTCATCCCAATTCCCTTTTTCTCTCTCCCTCATCCCCATTTGCTCTTTCTCTCTCCCTCATCCCCATTCCCTTACTCTCTCCCTCATCCCCATTCCCTCTTTCTCTCTCCCTCATCCCCATTCCCTCCTCTCTCTCGCATCCCCTTTCCCTCTTTCTCTCTCCCTCATCCCCATTTCCTTTCTCTCTAGCTCATTCCCATTGCCTTTCTCTCTCCCGCATCCCCATTCCCTCTTTCTCTCTCCCTCATCCCAATTCCCTTTTTCTCTCTCCCTCATCCCCATTCCCTTTTTCTCTCTCCCTCATCCCCATTCCCTCTTTCTCTCTCCCTCATCCCCGTTCCCTTTCTCTCTCCCGCATCCCCATGCCCTCTTTCGCTCTCCCTCATCCACATTCCCTTTCTCTCTCCCTCATCCCCATTCCCTTTTTCTCTCTCCCTCATCCCCATTCCCTCTCTCTCGCCCTCCTCCCCATTCTCTCTCTCTCTCCCTCCTCCCCATTATTTCTCTCTCTCCCTCCTCGCCCTTCTTTCTCTCTTTCCTTCCAACCGATTCTTTTTCTCTCTCGCTCCTTCCTCCCCATTCTTTCTCTCTCTCCTTCCTTCCCATTCTTTCTCTCTCCCTCCTCCCCATTCTTTCTCTCTCCCTCCTCCCCATTCTCTCTCTCTCTCCCTCCTCCCCATTCTTTCTCTCCCTCCCCATTCTTTCTCTCACTCCCTCCTCCCCATTCTTTCTCTCTCTCCCTCCTCTCCATTTTTTCTCTCTCCCTCCCTCATCCCCATCCCCTCCCTCTCTCCCTCATCCCCATTCCCTCTTTCTCCCTCCCGCATCCCCATTCCCTCATCCCCTTTCTCTCTCCCTCATCCTCAATCCCTTTCTCTCTCCCTCATCCCCATTTCCTCTTTCTCTCTTTCCTTATCCCCACTCCCTCTTTCTCTATCCCTCATCCCCATTCCCTTTCTCTCTTCCTCATCCCCAGTCCCTCTTTCTCTCTCCCTCTTCCCCATTCCCTCTTTCTCTCTCCCTCATCCCCATTCCCTCTTTCTCTCTCCCTCATCCCCATTCCCTCTTTCTCTCCCTCATCCCCATTCCCTTTCTCCCTCCCTCAATCCCATTCCCTCCTTCTCTCTCCCTCATCACCATTCCCTTTCTCTCTCCTCCATCCCCATTCCCTTTCTTTCTCCTTCATCCCCATTCCCTCCTTCTCTCTCCCTCATCCCCATTCCCCTTCTCTCTCACATATCCCCATTCCCTCCTCTCACCCCCATCCCCATTCCCTCTTTCTCACTCCCTCATCCCCATTCCCTCTTTCTCTCTCCCTCATCCCCATTCCCTCTTTCTCTCTCCCTCATCCCCATTCCCTCTTTCTCTCTCCCTCATCCCCATTCCCTTTCTCTCTCCCTCATCCCCATTCCCTTTCTCTCCCCCTCATCCCCATTACCTTTCTCTCTCCCTCATCCCCATTCCCCCTTTCTCTCTCCCTCATCCCCATTCCCCCTCTCTCTCGCCCTCATCCCCATTCCCTCTTTCTCTCTCCCGCATCCCCATTCCCTCCTTCTCTCTCTCTCGCATCCCCTTTCCCTCTCCCTCATCCCCATTTCCTTTCTCTCTAGCTCATTCCCACTGCCTTTCTCTCTCCTACATCCCCATTCCCTCTTTCTCTCTCCCTCATCCCAATTCCCTTTTTCTCTCTCCCTCATCCCCATTCCCCCTTTCTCTCCCTCATCTCCATTCCCTTTTTCTCTCTCCCTCATCCCCATTCCCTTTTTCTCTCTCCCTCATCCCCATTCCCTCTTTCTCTCTCCCTCATCCCCACTCCCTCTTTCTCTCTCCCTCGTCCCCGTTTCCTCTTTCTCTCTCCCTCATCCCCATTCCCTTTCTCTCTCCCGCATCCCCATTCCCTCTTTCGCTCTCCCTCATCCACATTCCCTTTCTCTCTCCCTCATCCCCATTCCCTTTTTCTCTCTCCCTCATCCCCATTTCCTCTCTCTCGCCCTCCTCCCCATTCTTTCTCTCTTTCCTTCCAACCCATTCTTTCTCTCTCTCTCTCTCCTTCCTTCCCATGCTTTCTCGCTCTCCTTCCTCCCCATTCGTTCTCTCTCTCCTTCCTTCCCATTCTTTCTCTCTCCCTCCTCCCCATTCTTTCTTTCACTCCCTCCTCCCCATTCTTTCTCTCTCTCCCTCCTCTCCATTTTTTCTCTCTCCCTCCCCATTCTCTCTCTCTCTCCCCTCCCCATTCTCTCGCTCGCTCTCCCCCCCAGTGTTTCTTTACCTCACTGTCTCCACTCCTTTAACTCTCTATCTCCCCTCCTCTCTACCCCATTCACGCTCTCTCTCTGACAATCTCTCTACCCCATTCTCTCTCTCGTTCCTCGATTCTCTGTGCCTCCTCCCCATTCTCTCAATCTCACCCTCCTCACCATTCTCTCCCTGTCCCTCCTCCCCATTCTCTTTCTCTCCGTCCACCCCATTCCCTCTCTCTCTCTCCCTCCTCCCCTTTCCCTCCCTCTCCCTCCCCCTCCTTTCACTCCCTCCTCCCCCTTCCCTCTCACCCTTCTCCCCATTCTCTCTCTCCCTCAACTTCATCCACTCTCTCTCTCCCTCATCCCCATTCCCTCTTTCTCTCTCCCTCATCCCCATTCCCTCTTTCTCTCTCCCTCATCCCCATTCCCCCTTTCCCTCTCCCTCATCCCCATTCGCTCTTTCTCTCTCCCTCAACCCCATTCCCTCCTTCTCTCTCCCTTATCCCCATTCCCTTTCTCTCTCCTGCATCCCCATTCCCTTTCTCTCTCCTTCATCCCCATTTCCTCCTTCTCTCTCCCTCATCCCCATTCCCCTTCTCTCTCACACATCCCCATTCCCTCCTTCTCTCTCCCGCATCCCCATTCCCTCTTTCTCTCTCCCTCATCCCCATTCCCATTCTCTCTCCCGCATCCCCATTCCCTCTTTCTCTCTTCCTCTTCCCCATTCCCTCTTTCTTACTCCCTCATCCGCATTCCCTCTTTCTCTCTCCCTCATCCAAATTCCCTTTTTCTCTCTCCCTCATCCCCATTCTCACTCCCTCATCCCCATTCCCTTTTTCTTTCTCCCTCATCCCCATTCCCTCTTTCTTTCTCCCTCATCCTCATTCCCCCTTTCTCTCTCCCTCATCCTCATTCCCCCTTTCTCTCTCCCTCATCCCCATTCCCCCTCTCTCTCTCCCTCATCCCCATTCCCTCTTTCTCTCTCCCGCATCCCCTTTCCCCCTTTCTCTCTCCCTCATCCCCATTCCCCTTTTCTCTCGCCCTCATCACCATTCCCTTTTTCTCTCTCCCTCATCCCCATTTCCTCTTTCTCTCTCCCTCATCCCCATTCCCTTTCTCTCTCCCGCATCCACATTCCCTCTTTCGCTCTCCCTCATCCACATTCCCTTTCTCTCTCCCTCATCCCCATTCCCTTTTTCTCTCTCCCTCATCCCCATTCACTCTCTCTCTCCCTCCTCCCCATTTCCTCTCTCTCTCCCTCCTCCCCATTATTTCTCTCTCTCCCTCCTCCCCATTCTTTCTCTCTCTTTCCTTCCAACCCATTCTTTCTCTCTCTCTCTCTCCTTCCTTCCCATGCTTTCTCCCTCTCCTTTCTCTCACCTTCCTTCCCATTCTTTCTCTCTCTCCCTCCTCCCCATTCTTTCTCTCTCTCCCTCCCCATTCTCTCTCTCCCCTCCCCATTCTCTCTCTCCCCTCCCCATTCTCCCTCTAGCCCTCCTCCCCAGTCTTTCTTTACCTCACTGACTCCACTCCTTTAACTCTCTGTCTCCCCTCCTCTCTACCCCATTCACGCTCTCTCTCTGACAATCTCTCTACCCCATTCTCACACTCGTTCCTCGATTCTCTCTCTGTCCCTCCTCCCCATTCTCTCAATCTCACCCTCCTCACCATTCTCTCCCTGTCCCTCCTGCCCATTCTCTCTCTCTCCGTCCACCCCATTCCCTCTCTCTCCCTCCTCCCCTTTCCCTCCCTCTCCCTCCCCATTTTTTTGCTCCCTCTCTCCTCCCCATTCCCTCTCTCCTCCCCATTCTCTCTCTCCCTCAACCACTCTTTCTATCTCTCTCATCCCCATTCCCTCTTTCTCTATCCCTCATCCCCATTCCCTTTCTCTCTCCCGCATCCCCATTCCCTCTTTCTCTCTCCCTCTTCCCCATTCCCTCTTTCTCTCTCCCTCATCCCCATTCCCTTTCTCTCTCCCTCATCCCCATTCCCTTTCTCTCCCCCTCATCCCCATTACCTTTCTCTCTCCCTCATCCCCATTCCCCCTTTCTCTCTCCCTCATCCCCATTCCCCCTCTCTCTCGCCCTCATCCCCATTCCCTCTTTCTCTCTCCCGCATCCCCATTCCCTCCTTCTCTCTCGCATCCCCTTTCCCTCTCCCTCATCCCCATTTCCTTTCTCTCTAGCTCATTCCCACTGCCTTTCTCTCTCCTACATCCCCATTCCCTCTTTCTCTCTCCCTCATCCCAATTCCCTTTTTCTCTCTCCCTCATCCCCATTCCCCCTTTCTCTCCCTCATCTCCATTCCCTTTTTCTCTCTCCCTCATCCCCATTCCCTTTTTCTCTCTCCCTCATCCCCATTCCCTCTTTCTCTCTCCCTCATCCCCACTCCCTCTTTCTCTCTCCCTCATCCCCGTTTCCTCTTTCTCTCTCCCTCATCCCCATTCCCTTTCTCTCTCCCGCATCCCCATTCCCTCTTTCGCTCTCCCTCATCCACATTCCCTTTCTCTCTCCCTCATCCCCATTCCCTTTTTCTCTCTCCCTCATCCCCATTTCCTCTCTCTCGCCCTCCTCCCCATTCTTTCTCTCTTTCCTTCCAACCCATTCTTTCTCTCTCTCTCTCTCCTTCCTTCCCATGCTTTCTCGCTCTCCTTCCTCCCCATTCGTTCTCTCTCTCCTTCCTTCCCATTCTTTCTCTCTCCCTCCTCCCCATTCTTTCTTTCACTCCCTCCTCCCCATTCTTTCTCTCTCTCCCTCCTCTCCATTTTTTCTCTCTCCCTCCCCATTCTCTCTCTCTCTCCCCTCCCCATTCTCTCGCTCGCTCTCCCCCCCAGTGTTTCTTTACCTCACTGTCTCCACTCCTTTAACTCTCTATCTCCCCTCCTCTCTACCCCATTCACGCTCTCTCTCTGACAATCTCTCTACCCCATTCTCTCTCTCGTTCCTCGATTCTCTGTGCCTCCTCCCCATTCTCTCAATCTCACCCTCCTCACCATTCTCTCCCTGTCCCTCCTCCCCATTCTCTTTCTCTCCGTCCACCCCATTCCCTCTCTCTCTCTCCCTCCTCCCCTTTCCCTCCCTCTCCCTCCCCCTCCTTTCACTCCCTCCTCCCCCTTCCCTCTCACCCTTCTCCCCATTCTCTCTCTCCCTCAACTTCATCCACTCTCTCTCTCCCTCATCCCCATTCCCTCTTTCTCTCTCCCTCATCCCCATTCCCTCTTTCTCTCTCCCTCATCCCCATTCCCCCTTTCCCTCTCCCTCATCCCCATTCGCTCTTTCTCTCTCCCTCAACCCCATTCCCTCCTTCTCTCTCCCTCATCCCCATTCCCTTTCTCTCTCCTGCATCCCCATTCCCTTTCTCTCTCCTTCATCCCCATTTCCTCCTTCTCTCTCCCTCATCCCCATTCCCCTTCTCTCTCACACATCCCCATTCCCTCCTTCTCTCTCCCGCATCCCCATTCCCTCTTTCTCTCTCCCTCATCCCCATTCCCATTCTCTCTCCCGCATCCCCATTCCCTCTTTCTCTCTTCCTCTTCCCCATTCCCTCTTTCTTACTCCCTCATCCGCATTCCCTCTTTCTCTCTCCCTCATCCCAATTCCCTTTTTCTCTCTCCCTCATCCCCATTCTCACTCCCTCATCCCCATTCCCTTTTTCTTTCTCCCTCATCCCCATTCCCTCTTTCTTTCTCCCTCATCCTCATTCCCCCTTTCTCTCTCCCTCATCCTCATTCCCCCTTTCTCTCTCCCTCATCCCCATTCCCCCTCTCTCTCTCCCTCATCCCCATTCCCTCGTTCTCTCTCCCGCATCCCCTTTCCCCCTTTCTCTCTCCCTCATCCCCATTCCCCTTTTCTCTCGCCCTCATCACCATTCCCTTTTTCTCTCTCCCTCATCCCCATTTCCTCTTTCTCTCTCCCTCATCCCCATTCCCTTTCTCTCTCCCGCATCCACATTCCCTCTTTCGCTCTCCCTCATCCACATTCCCTTTCTCTCTCCCTCATCCCCATTCCCTTTTTCTCTCTCCCTCATCCCCATTCACTCTCTCTCTCCCTCCTCCCCATTTCCTCTCTCTCTCCCTCCTCCCCATTATTTCTCTCTCTCCCTCCTCCCCATTCTTTCTCTCTCTTTCCTTCCAACCCATTCTTTCTCTCTCTCTCTCTCCTTCCTTCCCATGCTTTCTCCCTCTCCTTTCTCTCACCTTCCTTCCCATTCTTTCTCTCTCTCCCTCCTCCCCATTCTTTCTCTCTCTCCCTCCCCATTCTCTCTCTCCCCTCCCCATTCTCTCTCTCCCCTCCCCATTCTCCCTCTAGCCCTCCTCCCCAGTCTTTCTTTACCTCACTGACTCCACTCCTTTAACTCTCTGTCTCCCCTCCTCTCTACCCCATTCACGCTCTCTCTCTGACAATCTCTCTACCCCATTCTCACACTCGTTCCTCGATTCTCTCTCTGTCCCTCCTCCCCATTCTCTCAATCTCACCCTCCTCACCATTCTCTCCCTGTCCCTCCTGCCCATTCTCTCTCTCTCCGTCCACCCCATTCCCTCTCTCTCCCTCCTCCCCTTTCCCTCCCTCTCCCTCCCCATTTTTTTGCTCCCTCTCTCCTCCCCATTCCCTCTCTCCTCCCCATTCTCTCTCTCCCTCAACCACTCTTTCTATCTCTCTCATCCCCATTCCCTCTTTCTCTATCCCTCATCCCCATTCCCTTTCTCTCTCCCGCATCCCCATTCCCTCTTTCTCTCTCCCTCTTCCCCATTCCCTCTTCCTCTCTCCCTCTTCCCCATTCCCTCTTTCTCTCTCCCTCTTCCCCATTCCCTCTCTCTCTCTCCCCCCTCCCCATTTCCTCTCTCTCGCCCTCCTCCCCATTCTCTCTCTCTCGCCCTCCCCCCCATTATTTCTCTCTCTCTCTCCCTCCTCCCCATTATTTCTCTCTTTCCTTCCAACCCATTCTTTCTCTCTCTCTCTCTCCTTCCTTCCCATGCTTTCTCTCTCTCCTTCCTCCCCATTCTTTCTCTCTCTCCTTCCTTCCCATTCTTTCTCTCTCCCTCCTCCCCATTATTTCTCTCTCTCCCTCCTCCCCATTCTTTCTCTCACTCCCTCCTCCCCATTCTTTCTCTCTCTCCCTCCTCTCCATTTTTTCTCTCTCCCTCCACATTCTCTCTCTCTTCCCTCCCCATTTAAAAGCACTTGTCTTTGCAGGGGCAGGCCAGTCGATTTCGGCGTGAGAACAGCTGGTGAGTCAGTTTCAGCGGGAGCAGTGCGGAAGTGGCTGTTGGGAGGTAAGTCTGTCCTTTAAAAGCACTTGTCTTTGCAGGGGCAGGCCAGTCGATTTCGGTGGGAGTGGAGCTGGCTGGTTAGTCAATTTCAGCAGGAGCTGAGAATTTTTCTTTTTTTTAAATTAGTGTTTTAGGCGGGAACAGGAAGTCGACCCGCGGACGTCTGGGAAGACCCTCACCAATAAATTCTGGTGGAGAGGAAACCCGAGACACTACACGTGTAGTGTCTCCCACCCGCCCTCCTCCTCTAACCTAATAATAAAACCCATTGGTCTGAGGTAAGTACCATATTTTATTATACTATTATTATTTTTTATAAAAAATTTAATTTAGTTGTTAGCCAGATCTTGGTAGAAAGTTAGAGGAATGGCAGGGAAGGGAGTGCAATGTTCCTCCTGCAGGATGTTTGAGGTGAGGGATGCAGTTAGTGTCCCTGCTGATTTTACCTGCAGGAAGTGCTGCCATCTCCAGCTCCTCCAAGACCGAGTTAGGGAACTGGAGCTGGAGTTGGAAGAACTTCGGATCATTCGGGAGGCAGAAGGGGTCATAGATAGCAGCTTCAGGGAATTAGTTACACCAAAGATTGGAGATAGGTGGGTAACTGTAAGAGGGACTGGGAAAAAGCAGTCAGTGCAGGGATCCCCTGCGGTCGTTCCCCTGAGAAACAAGTATACCGCTTTGGATACTTGTGGGGGAGACGACTTACCAGGGGTAAGCCATGGGGTACGGGCCTCTGGCACGGAGTCTGTCCCTGTTGCTCAGAAGGGAAGGGGGGAGAGGAGCAGAGCATTAGTAATTGGGGACTCTATAGTCAGGGGCACAGATAGGAGATTTTGTGGGAGCGTGAGACACTCACATTTGGTATGTTGCCTCCCAGGTGCAAGGGTACGTGATGTCTCGGATCGTGTTTTCCGGGTCCTTAGGGGGGAGGGGGAGCAGCCCCAAGTCGTGGTCCACATTGGCACTAACGACATAGGTAGGAAAGGGGACAAGGATGTCAGGCAGGCTTTCAGGGAGCTAGGATGGAAGCTCAGAACGAGAACAAACAGAGTTGTTATCTCTGGGTTGTTGCCCGTGCCACGTGATAGTGAGATGAGGAATAGGGAGAGAGAGCATTTAAACACGTGGCTACAGGGATGGTGCAGGCGGGAGGGATTCAGATTTCTGGATAACTGGGGCTCTTTCTGGGGAAGGTGGGACCTCTACAGACAGGATGGTCTACATCTGAACCTGAGGGGCACAAATATCCTGGGGGGGAGATTTGTTAGTGCTCTTTGGGGGGGTTTAAACTAATGCAGCAGGGGCATGGGAACCTGGATTGTAGTTTTAGGGTAAGGGAGAATGAGAGTAGAGAGGTCAGGAGCACAGGTTTGACGTCGCAGGAGGGGGCCAGTGTTCAGGTAGGTCGTTTGAAGTGTGTCTACTTCAATGCCAGGAGTATACGAAATAAGGTAGGGGAACTGGCAGCATGGGTTGGTACCTGGGACTTCGATGTTGTGGCCATTTCGGAGACATGGATAGAGCAGGGACAGGAATGGATGTTGCAGGTTCCGGGGTTTAGGTGTTTTAGTAAGCTCAGAGAAGGAGGCAAAAGAGGGGGAGGTGTGGCGCTGCTAGTCAAGAGCAGTATTACGGTGGCGGAGAGGATGTTAGATGGGGACTCTTCTTCCGAGGTAGTATGGGCTGAAGTTAGAAACAGGAAAGGAGAGGTCACCCTGTTGGGAGTTTTTTATAGGCCTCCTAATAGTTCTAGGGATGTAGAGGAAAGGATGGCGAAGATGATTCTGGATAAGAGCGAAAGTAACAGGGTAGTTATTATGGGAGACTTTAACTTTCCAAATATTGACTGGAAAAGATATAGTTCGAGTACAATAGATGGGTCGTTTTTTGTACAGTGTGTGCAGGAGGGTTTCCTGAAACAATATGTTGACAGGCCAACAAGAGGCGAGGCCACGTTGGATTTGGTTTTGGGTAATGAACCAGGCCAGGTGTTGGATTTGGAGGTAGGAGAGCACTTTGGGGACAGTGACCACAATTCGGTGACGTTTACGTTAATGATGGAAAGAGATAAGTATACACCGCAGGGCAAGAGTTATAGCTGGGGGAAGGGCAATTATGATGCCATTAGACGTGACTTGGGGGGGATAAGGTGGAGAAGTAGGCTGCAAGTGTTGGGCACACTGGACAAGTGGGGCTTGTTCAAGGATCAGCTACTGCGTGTTCTTGATAAGTATGTACCGGTCAGGCAGGGAGGAAGGTGTCGAGCGAGGGAACCGTGGTTTACCAAGGAAGTGGAATCTCTTGTTAAGAGGAAGAAGGAGGCCTATGTGAAGATGAGGTGTGAAGTTTCGGTTGGGGCGATGGAGAGTTACAAGGTAGCGAGGAAGGATCTAAAGAGAGAGCTAAGACGAGCAAGGAGGGGACATGAGAAGTATTTGGCAGGAAGGATCAAGGAAAACCCAAAAGCTTTCTATAGGTATGTCAGGAATAAGCGAATGACTAGGGAAAGAGTAAGACCAGTCAAGGACAGGGATGGGAAATTGTGTGTGGAGTCTGAAGAGATAGGCGAGATACTAAATGAATATTTTTCGTCAGTATTCACTCAGGAAAAAGATAATGTTGTGGAGGAGAATGCTGAGCCCCAGGCTAATAGAATAGATGGCATTGAGGTACGTAGGGAAGAGGTGTTGGCAATTCTGGACAGGCTGAAAATAGATAAGTCCCCGGGACCTGATGGGATTTATCCTAGGATTCTATGGGAGGCCAGGGAAGAGATTGCTGGACCTTTGGCTTTGATTTTTATGTCATCATTGGCTACAGGAATAGTGCCAGAGGACTGGAGGACAGCAAATGTGGTCCCTTTGTTCAAAAAGGGGAGCAGAGACAACCCCGGCAACTATAGACCGGTGAGCCTCACGTCTGTAGTGGGTAAAGTCTTGGAGGGGATTATAAGAGACAAGATTTATAATCATCTAGATAGGAATAATATGATCAGGGATAGTCAGCATGGCTTTGTGAAGGGTAGGTCATGCCTCACAAACCTTATTGAGTTCTTTGAGAAGGTGACTGAACAGGTAGACGAGGGTAGAGCAGTTGATGTGGTGTATATGGATTTCAGCAAAGCGTTTGATAAGGTTCCCCACGGTAGGCTATTGCAAAAAATACGGAGGCTGGGGATTGAGGGTGATTTAGAGATGTGGATCAGAAATTGGCTAGCTGAAAGAAGACAGAGGGTGGTGGTTGATGGGAAATGTTCAGAATGGAGTACAGTCACAAGTGGAGTACCACAAGATTCTGTTCTGGGGCCGTTGCTGTTTGTCATTTTTATCAATGACCTAGAGGAAGGCGCAGAAGGGTGGGTGAGTAAATTTGCAGACGATACTAAAGTCGGTGGTGTTGTCGATAGTGTGGACGGATGTAGCAGGTTACAGAGGGATATAGATAAGCTGCAGAGCTGGGCTGAGAGGTGGCAAATGGAGTTTAATGTAGAGAAGTGTGAGGTGATTCACTTTGGAAGGGATAACAGGAATGCAGAATATTTGGCTAATGGTAAAGTCCTTGAAAGTGTGGATGAGCAGAGGGATCTAGGTGTCCATGTACATAGATCCCTGAAAGTTGCCACCCAGGTTGATAGGGTTGTGAAGAAGGCCTATGGAGTGTTGGCCTTTATTGGTAGAGGGATTGAGTTCCGGAGTCGGGAGGTCATGTTGCAGCTGTACAGAACTCTGGTACGGCCGCATTTGGAGTATTGCGTACAGTTCTGGTCACCGCATTACAGGAAGGATGTGGAGGCTTTGGAGCGGGTGCAGAGGAGATTTACCAGGATGTTGCCTGGTATGGAGGGAAAATCTTATGAGGAAAGGCTGATGGACTTGAGGTTGTTTTCGTTGGAGAGAAGAAGGTTAAGAGGAGACTTAATAGAGGCATACAAAATGATCAGGGGGTTGGATAGGGTGGACAGTGAGAGCCTTCTCCCGCGGATGGAAATGGCTGGCACGAGGGGACATAACTTTAAACTGAGGGGTAATAGATATAGGACAGAGGTCAGAGGTAGGTTCTTTACGCAAAGAGTAGTGAGGCCGTGGAATGCCCTACCTGCTACAGTAGTGAACTCGCCAACATTGAGGGCATTTAAAAGTTTATTGGATAAACATATGGATGATAATGGCATAGTGTAGGTTAGATTGCTTTTGTTTCGGTGTAACATCGTGGGCCGAAGGGCCTGTACTGCGCTGTATTGTTCTATGTTGTATTCTCTCTCTCGCTCTCCCCCCCCAGTGTTTCTTTACCTCACTGTCTCCACTCCTTTAACTCTCTATCTCCCCTCCTCTCTACCCCATTCACGCTCTCTCTCTGACAATCTCGCTACCCATTCCCTCTCTCGTTCCTCGATTCTCTGTCCCTCCTCCCCATTCTCTTTCTCTCCGTCCACCCCATTCCCTCTCTCTCCCTCCTCCCCTTTCCCTCCCTCTCCCTCCTTTCGCTCCCTCCTCCCCCTTCCCTCTCCTCCCCATTCTCTCTCACCCTTCTCCCCATTCTCTCTCTCTCCCTCAACCTCATCCACTCTCTCTCTCCCTCATCCCCATTCCCTCTTTCTCTCTCCCTCATCCCCATTCCCTCTTTCTCTCTCCCTCATCCCCATTCGCTCTTTCTCTCTCCCTCATCCCCATTCCCTCTTTCTCTCTCCCTCAACCCCATTCCCTCTTTCTCTCTCCCTCAACCCCATTCCCTCCTTCTCTCTCCCTCATCCCCATTCCCTTTCTCTCTCCTGCATCCCCATTCCCTTTCTCTCTCCTTCATCCCCATTTCCTCCTTCTCTCTCCCTCATCCCCATTCCCCTTCTCTCTCACACATCCCCATTCCCTCCTTCTCTATCCCTCATCCCCATTCCCTTTCTCTCTCCCGCATCCCCATTCCCTCTTTCTCTCTCCCGCATCCCCATTCCCTCTTTCTCTCTTCCTCTTCCCCATTCCCTCTTTCTCTCTCCCTCTTCCCCATTCCCTCTTTCTCTCTCCCTCTTCCCCATTCCCTCTTTCTCTCTCCCTCATCCCCATTCCCTCTTTCTCTCTCCCTCATCCCCATTCCCTCTTTCTCTCCCTCAACCCCATTCCCTTTCTCTCTTCCTTATCCCCATTCCCTTTCTCTCTCCCTCATCCCCATTCGGCTGTTTAGCACAGGCTAAATCGCTGGCTTTGAAAGCAGACCAAGGCAGGCCAGCAGCATGGTTCGATTCCCGTAACAGCCT